>NC_092715.1:229186618-229486618 GCF_047496885.1 Scyliorhinus torazame
CAAGGTTTAGAGTAGATGTACGAGGCAAGTTTTTTACATAGAGGGTAGTGGGTGCCTGGAACTCACTGCCGGAGGAGGTGGTGGAAGCAGGGACGATCGTGACATTTAAGGGGCACCTTGACAAATACATGAAAAGGATGAGAATAGAGGGATATGGACCCAGGAAGTGCAGAAGATTGTAGTTTAGTCAGGCAGCATGGTCGGCACGGGCTTGGAGGGCCGAAGGGCCTGTTCCTGTGCTGTACTTTTCTTTGTTCTTTGTTATTTGTTTTTATTATCTAGAGTTTTGGGATAAAGGAATTCCATTCGTACTGTTTGCAATTAGGGATGCACCTAATGAGTCAACCAAATTCAGTCCTTTTGAACTAATTTTTGGTCATGAGGTAAGAGGACCACTTAAATTGATTAAGGAAAAATTGATGAGTGAGAAATCGGAAATTACATTATTGGATTATGTGTCAAATTTTAGGGAATGATTAAATAGAGCAGGTGATTTGGCTAGACAACATTTAAAAATTGCACAAAATGTGATGAAACGGGTCGCGGACAAGAAATCCAAAGTTCGTAGTTTTGCCAGTGGAGATAAAGTTTTAGTGTTACCAATGGTAGGTGAACCTTTAAAAGCTAGATTTTATGGACCTCATCAGGTTGAAAGGAAATTAAGTGAGGTGAATTATGTGGTAAAATCACCAGATAGAAGGAAGACTCACTGAGTGTGTCATGTGAATATGCTTAATAGGTACTTTGAAAGGGAAGGAGAGAAAAAGGAGGAGGTTTTAATGATTCTAACTCAAAGTGACGAACCAAATCTGTGAATTTGACATACCTCAAATTAAATTGGAAAACGAGGATGTTCTTAAAAATTGGCACAAATTGTTGAGTTACCTTCCAGAGGAAAACGAACTGACCTGAAAGAGTTATTGATATCACGTAGGCAAGTTTGTAGAGATAAATTGGGCAGTACTAAAATGGCTATACATGATGTAGATGTGGGAAATGCTGTTCCAATCAAGCAACATCCATATAGACTTCACCCTTTAAAATTGGCACAGGTTAACAAAGAGATTGAGAGTATACTTAAAAATGGCATAATTGAAGTGGGTGTGCAGCAAATGGAGCTCACCCATAGTGATGGTACCTAAACTAGACAGTACCCAACGGTTGTGTGTGGAATATAGAAAGGTTAAAGCAGATACAAGAACGGACTCTGATCCTATCCCATGTTTGGAGGATTGCATTGAAAAAGTGGGACAATCAGCTTTTATTTCCAAACTGGATTTACTTAAAGGTTACTGGTAGGTACCTTTATTCGAAAGGGCAAAGGAGATTTCAGCTTTTGTGACTCCAGATGGTATATACCAATTCAAAGTTATGCCATTTGGCATGAAAACGCCCCAGCCACATTTCAACGGTTGATTAACAAAGTCGTTTCAGGATTACCCAATTGTGCGGTGTACATCGACGATCCGGTAATTTTCAGCCAGACATGGAAAGAACATTTAAAACATCTGATGGAGTTATTCGATCAACTTCAGGAGGCGGGTTTGGTGATAAACCTAGTCAAATGTGAATTTGGAAAGGCCCAAGTCACTTTCCTTGGCCACACAATCGGACAGGGTCGAATGGTCCCAAGAGATGTGAAAACAAAGTTCTTGGGGAGTTTCCAATACCCTCGACACGACGGGAAATAATGCGATTTCTTGGGTGAGTGGATTTAAGAAAAATTTGTACTGAATTTTAGCAGTGTGGTCGCTCCACTGACTGACTTGCTGCAGAAGTGTAACAAATTTCAGTGAACAGCGGAGTATCAACAGGCATTTGACTGCCTGAAGGCTGTGTTAACCACTGCTCCTGTGTTAGCCATCCCAAATTATACGAAACCATTCAAAGTGGCTATTGATGCGAGTGATGTGGGTGTAGGTGCATTGCTTCTACAAGACGATGACGAAGGGCTAGAGCGGCCTATTGGTTATTTTTCAAAGAAATTGAATTCTCACCAGAGAAAGTATTCAACGATTGAGAAGGAGACTTTGAGTTTGGTGCTGGCTTTGCAACATTTTCACATTTATGTGACCAGCAATCTGTCTGACACCATTATATATACTGATCATAATCTGTTGATGTTTTTGGAGCGATTCCGGAATTACAATGCAAGGCTGTTTCGCTGGAGTTTATTGTTACAGCCATTTCATTTAAAAATAGTACATGTGGCAGGACGAGGAAACGTGATAGCCGATGCTTTGTCACGAATGTGGTGAACAGAAGCAGGTCCAGTTGGAGGAAGAAGAACAAAAAAAATGGACTATATTACTCCACCTGTTTGCGTATGTTGTTTTTAAAAAATGATAAAGTATATTTACTGTGTGCATTTCTTAAAGGATGGTGAAAAGGTGAAAAATGAAACCATCTTGAAGTTGATGGTTTATTTTTTTTTCTTGGGGGGAGGTGTCATATCAGAGTACCTTTAAGAAATAGGTGTTTATAAATGGGTGTGTATATAAGTATCTGTAGTGAGAGTATTTTAATAAATGGGTGTTTATTACTGCAGTGATGTCAGAGAGTGGGTGGAGCTGGGCTGTCTGTCAGCCTTTTACTTTCGCTTTGGGCGTTTTGCTGCAGAGTGGGTTTGGTTTCATTTTAGTTTTGGAGGAGCTGAAATCACATCAGGATGTGTATGAATCTCTGCAAGCTTATGAATTTTCATTTGGGATTTTCAAAGTGGTAACTGTGCTCAGTAGTGAATTTAAACCTGATGTGCTTCTGTTAAAAGGTGTTTTTTAAGTCTTTGGATGTTAAAAGGAAAGTAAGGATTACTTAGTGTTGTATTCGTTGGGGGTTATATTTGAATTGATGGTTGCTAAGATGTTCACTGTGTGTTTGAAAAAGGTTACCTTGAGTTCATAGAATAAACATTGTTTTGCTTAAAAAAATACTTTTCCATTTCTGCTGTACCATACCTGTAGAGTGGGCCGTGTGCTCCCCATACAACAATCTATTAAAAGTTGTGGGTCAGGTGAACTCCATGATAGACTTTGGGGTTCTCTAAACCCTGGCCCATAACACTATGGAGTTTATTCGCTTCTGTTCAATCTCTCTTTTGCCGTGGGTGATAATTGTCCCTTAATAGAGTACCTTCTCCTGCAGTATCTGAGCCTTTTTGGGGTTTACCTTACATCCAATGGACTGGAGCAGGGTTAGTAATTCGGCTAACAGAGCCACATGCTCTTCCTTGGTGTCAGTTTGCAGGAGCAGGTCATCTACATATTGCACTGGGCATTCGGGGCAGGAGAATTTAGAGAGACCAGCGGCTAGCTGTCTGTGAAAAATGGAGGGGGAGTTATGGAATCCTTGTGGGAGACACGTCCATGTGTACTGCTGACCTTGAAACGTGAACGCAAATTTGTATTGGCAAGCTCGGTCTAGAGAAATGGACCAGAAACCATTGCTAATGTCCAGCCCGGTGAAATATCTTGCTTGCACTCCCTGTTTAAGCATGGTCGCGGGACTCGTGGCAACGGTGGGGGCTGTTAACGGGGTAATTTTATTTAATTTGCGGTAGTCAATCGTGAGTCGCCGTTAGCTATCTGGTTTCTTTCCTGGCCAAATCGGGGCATTGTTAGTGGAAGCTACGGGTCGAATTACTCTGTTTCAGTAGGCTGCAGATGACCTTTAAAATCTCGCTCTCAGCTGCTGGGAAAAGCCGTATTCCCTCTGGGGTTTGGGGTCGGGACCTGTAATCATGACTGTGCCTGTAATCTGCCCACAATTGTGCTGGGCAAAAGCACCTTTGTGTTTGATTAGCACCTCTCTAATGGTCGCGTCAGTGCTAATTGCTGAGGGATTAAACCAATAGTCCCCTATTGAGCAGATCCTGTGTGCATAATCTCCGACTGATAGCGTTGCGGGGGGGGGGGGGCCTCGTTGCTTTAGCCATCTGTCATACACACCTATTTACGGGGACAAAGGAAAGGTTATTGGAGTTCCTGAAGTGCATACCGAGAAAGTGTTCTGCGTTTGGGGGAAGGTCGACTAAAACACAGGGTGCTTGGTGGCAATGATTCCAACATGGACAGGTATAGGGGCTGTAATGTATCCTCCCTGCCCAGTGAATCCACTTAATATTATTGTGTCTGTAATTGGCCAGGGAGTTTCTAGGAACAGGGTTGAGGAATTTAACGTGGTCCGGGAGCCTCCTGTGTCCCAGAGAAAATCGACTGAATATCCCAGACTTTTGCCTGTGACTGCCGGCCTTCCGACATTATCCCAGCGCGTGTCACAGGCCCATGTTGGAGATGCCGGACACCGTCAATCCAGGGAGTTGTGTGCGAGGTTATCTGAGCGGGCGTTTACGGCATGCATGGGGTGCGAGTTGCCTTCTAGCTGGCGTGGCTTGCTCCTGTGGTCTGTGGTATCGGTAATTGGGTGGGGGATTTTCTCTACAATCGCGGGCGAAGTGTCACATTTGTCCACAAGCATAACATGACCCTCGTGGAGCATGGGGTGAACCTTGTGCTCTGGGATACTGTTCTCTGGGGTACTGTTCCTCTCTCCTACCCTCATTTATCCATGCGGGTTCACGACTAGGTCTAACTGGGTGCATGGTGCCTTCTAACCCGTTCTGTTCCATCTGTTCCTGTAGTCAACTGTTCCCATGCCCCAGAGAGACGTCTGAGTACCCATGCCTCATTATGTGTGAGATCTGCCAGGTCATAGTTTGCACAAGCCCTTTTACCTGCCTCTGTAGCATGCAAAACTAAGGTTCCGGACCATTTAATGGTTCCTTCATCATCGAGATTAGCGCGGTTTAAGTCCCCAAAAACTGCTTTAACTGGATCCAGAGGGGACCGGCAAAGGCCGTCGGATGCTCCCCTTTCTTTTATCGGCATTTGTTCAAACCCTCTACTGGATCCCCTGTATTATATCCGATAGCAGCTAATATGGAGTCCTTCATTTCATTTAGGGTTCCCCCTCCTACATTTTGGGGTTCAGGTAACGCTGATCTTACTGACTGGCTAAGGCTCATTACTATTAATTTTACATCCTCCCTCTCATATAAACCATACATAACCTTGTGTTTGCGCACCTCTGCAGTGGGTTCAAATGGTGTTATCTTATTGCAGGCATCCCTTAACTGGGTTATCGTGAATGGGGTGGTGTAGGTGACAGCTGGACCTATATGATTCCCTATCCTTCTTTCTGTAGTGACCTGATTCACAGGTGCCGGGGCAGTTTCACTGCTCATGGGGGTTGGTGCTGTCTGTTCAGTCGGGGTTGCTGGTGCTTTTCTTTTTGGGATGGGTGGCGGTTGCTTTCTGCCTTCAGTTCTGTCTAGTATATGTGTGCACTACACTGCCCAATCGGCCATCTCTTCCTCCTCTTTCCCTACTGTCCCAAAGGTACACATTAAGCCATTCTGAACTGCGAGTAATAATTGGAGTCTGTCTATCTCTCTCTGACACTTGGTGTGATCAGTGGTACTTTGCTTTTATTCCTTAGTGGCCTGGTGGAGCGCTCTTAAAGCTGCCTGTAAATCGGCACATTTGTTGGTTAGTTGAGTGACCTTTTGTTCAGTCTCCTCTCTTACCAAAACCTTGATAGGCCTTGTCGTACTGGGTTTGGAAGCTGCAAAGGGGTATTATACAGGACTGGTGGCGTGTTTAGCATCAGCGATTTCCCTTTTCTTAGCGGCTAACATCTCCCAGAGTTCCTCATTGTTTCTCCTATTCTCTTCCTCCTGCTCTCTTAACTGACCGCCTCTGTTCCTCGTAACTGTGCCTAGCAACACACTATTGCCATTGGCTTTCTAAATTTTGCTGCATTCTTCTTAAATATCTAACATAAATTCTCCCACCAAGTCTGTCCTCTCTTTCCTGGACCTGTCTCAGTGTTTGCACAAAAATTCAACCAAAGGGGCCATCCTTTCCCCTTTAAATACTTCCTCACCACATCCTCCCATACGGGGCACTGCTCTGATTTATCAACTACTGTAACCTCGGGTTGCGGATTCATCATCTTCTCTACTAATTGCGCTGCCATCTCTTCTCTACTTTTAATTTGGAACAGGAGGAATAAGGAGTCGATCGAACAACGGGTATGGCTTATGGCTATATTCCGGTTCACAATCCCTCTAGATTTGCATGCAGTCTGACGTGTTTACCTTACCCTTCCCTGTTACGCATGCGGTTAGTGCACACTTCCAAAATTCGGTTATTTGGTCGATACAAAACTTGCGCTTGTGGTTTCTTTTTCCTTTCTCCAATTTGATTCAAAGTTATGGGCTTCCTCGTAGTAACAAAGCCACTTCTAGTTGAGTCCCACCAAAGTCGCCAATAAATGTTGCCACTTTATTATCGAACCACAAGCCACGAGTATGTTTATTTTATTGACCAAATGACCACACAACCAGTATGTTAGTTCAAAAGCCAGTTTATTATTAAACACAAGACTTATCTCTGTATGCAATGATACACGTGGCTACGTATTAAACTACACCTATTAACTAAAATGAGCTTTATTTAACTTCTGGATGACCGGCTCTGTGCGGATGGATAAGGCCTTTATCTGGATCCCCATGTGTGTTGGCTGGAAGTCGTCAGGTTCGTCTCAGCTGCGGCTCGTCTCTCTCGGAGCGATCGCGGGTGTTGAACTTGGCTGGTCGTTATGCTGTAGTTGGTGTGGGCACAGGCCGGTCCCAAAAGAGATCGACTCCAGTGTGCAGGGCTTCTTATCCTTCTCTTTCATGCCCTTTTGGGCGGGGTTAACTCAGGATCCAATGGATCGATAGGGTCTCGATCACTCTGATTGGTACTGGCCAATTAGGGGCGGGTACCTTGATGGCTGGGCGGGTCCTAGTCGTTATTGTTCCAAGTGCGTAGGCCTTTCCAAATAAGGGAGGTGGCGTCGGGGCGTCTGCTACTGTTGCTATTTATTAATTTGAGTCTATTGTCCTGGAGAAATCGGTAATTGACCTTTAACAGCTGCAAGTTTCAATTCGGTCTGGTTTTCCGTTGCTCAATACACAGAGGCTGTGCACTGTCTGTGTCCTGACTTGACTACAATTCCCATCATCCTTTGCGGGTGGCCATTTTAGATGGCCAGACCTCTCCCAATCTATGTGCAAGTTAAAATCCCCCCTATATTACCCATTTGTCTAATTTTTGCACTGCAACAATCTTACACCTCAGAACTGCTACCATAACAGTTCTATACATAACACCCATTACAGTTTTAGGTCCTTTTCTGCTCCCCGATCCACCCATATGGTCCCCACTGGATGCTTTCCCCTCATTATATCCTCCCACACCATTGATGTGATAGTATTTCTCATCAATAAGGTTACTCCGCCCCCTCTTCTTCCCTGTCCCTCCTGTAAACTTTATAACCAGGTATATTCAGTTCCGGGTCTCGACGATCCTGCAACTATGCCTCTAATAGCTACGACATCTTGATCTTCAAATTGAGCTTGCGGCTATAGCTCATCTAGTTTACTGTGATATGTTGGATGCTCTGGATCCGTGGAACACATACAGGCCACCAACACTTAAAATAGTGCAACACTAATTTATTAAGTTAGAAACTGTTGAACATACTTTCACTGTGGGTTAACACGATGTTAGATTAAACTAAAGACCTATGCCTGTCCTAACCAGTCTATGCACTCAGCACATGGTGAAGATCTGTGCTGTAAGCTGTAAGCTCTGTCCTTCTAGGAGGCTGCATCCCGAATGAGCGGGAACTCTGATGCCCCCTGTCGTTATAGTGAGTGTGCTCTAACTGGTGATTGGCTGCGGTGCTGTGTGTGTTGATTGGTCTTGCTGTGTGTCCATCAGTGTGTGTGTATCTGCACCATGATATACTGGTGTATATTATGACATTCCCCCTTTTATAAACAAATGTATGTGTGTGGCAATAAATAATGTATGGTGAGAATGTTCCTAACTACGTGTGGGGTGCAAAGACATATTTACAGGACTATGTACATGAGAACTAAGCTATTTACATGGGAAGGTGCCTGGTGCAGAGAAGCAGTATGCAACAAGGATAACGAGATCAACACTATATAGAAACCAGGGAAACGATCAAACAAAGCAATGAAACAATTCAGAGAGTCTATAAGTCCGCAAAGTTCATAAATTAAGTCTCTGAGGTGGGCGACAGATTCTGGTTGACCGCCTCGAGGGTGGGTCGAGAGCCGCCGGTTCAGGAGCGGGCTGGACTGCGTCAGAGTCAGGGGGATTCAGAGTGACAGGGAGCTCTGCATTGTCCATGGCAGGGTCAGCAGGAGGGTGAGGCGACAGTGGAGGATCACGTGGCGAGCGTGGAACGAGACGAAGGGCGCGTCGATTGCGGCGCAGAATAGAGCCATCCGGTAGACGAACCAGGAACGAGCGGGGGGCCACATGCCGAAGGACAACAGCGGTTGCAGACCAGCCACCATCTGGAAGATGGACACGGACGTTGTCATCTGGAGCCAGAGCAGAGAGATCAGCTGCACGGGAGTCATGAGCCGCCTTGTGCTGTGCACGAGACAGCTGCATCCGGCGAAGGACCGGAACGTGGTCGAGGTCTGGGACATGGATGGACGACACCGTCGTCCTCAGGGTACGACCCATGAGTAACTGGGCTGGCGACAGGCCAGTGGACAGTGGGGCGGAGCGATAGGCCAGCAAGGCAAGGTAGAAATCGGACCCAGCATCAGCAGCCTTGCATCGGAGCCGTTTGACTTTGTGGACGCCCTTCTCCACTTTGCCGTTGGATTGGGGGTACAGGGGACTGGATGTCACATCGGCACAGTTGTACCGCCTGGCAAAGTTGGACCATTCCTGGCTGGCGAAGCAGGGGCCATTGTCCGACATAACCGTGAGTGGGATGCTGTGTCGAGCAAAGGTTTCTTTACATGCACGAATGACTGCAGACAAGGTGATGTCGTACAACCCTATCACCTCCGGGTAATTCGAAAAGTAGTCCACGATCAGGACATAGTGTCTACCCAGCGCGTGGAACAGGTCGATGCCCACGTTGGGCCATGGTGACGTGACCAACTCATGGGGCTGCAGGGTCTCACGTGGTTGGGCCGGCTGGAAGTGCTGACAAGTGGGGCAGTTGAGCACTGTGTTGGCTATGTCCTCATTAATTCTGAGCCAGTACACTGCCTCTCGGGCCTGTCGGCGGCACTTTTCCACGCCAAGGTGGCCCTCGTGTAATTGTTCCAGGACAAGCTGGCGCATGCTATGCGGGATGACAATGTGGTCCAGTTTTAGAACAGCCCCGTCCACTACCGCCAGATCATCTCTGACATTATAGAACTGAGGGCATTGGCCCTTGAGCCACCCGTCCATTAGGTGGCGCATGACACGCTGTAGCAAGGGGTCAGCCGCCATCTCATGGCGAATTTGGACGAGGCGTTCATCCGTGGCAGGTAGATTGGAGGCCGCGAATGCCACATGGGCATGAACGTGGCAGACAAACCCCGCTGGGTCACATGGAGTGTTGACTGCCCAGGAGAGAGCATCAGCAATGATGAGGTCTTTGCCTGGGGTGTATACCAGCTGGAAGTCATATCGCCGGAGCTTGAGAAGAATATGCTGGAGGCGAGGCGTCATGTCATTCAAGTCTTTCTGTATTATATTGACCAGCGGGGAATGGTCGGTCTTGACGGTGAATTGAGGAAGTCCGTAGACATAATCGTGAAACTTAACCACACCGGTCAGAAGGCCCAGGCACTCCTTTTCTATATGGACGTAGCGCTGCTCCGTGGGGGTCATCGCACGTGACGCATATGCAACGGGGGCCCATGATGAGGCCTCATCACACTGAAGGAGCACTGCCCCAATGCCGGATTGACTGGCATCGGTCGAAATTTTGGTCTCCTTTGCTGGATCAAAGAAAGCTAATACCGGGGCCGTGGTCAGTTTTGTTTTGAGTTCTCTCCATTCGCGCTCGTGGGCAGGGAACCATTGGAAGTATGTCGTCTTCCTGACCAGGTTCCTGAGAGCCATGGTATGAGAGGCGAGGTTAGGGATAAATTTCCCTAAAAAATTGACCATGCCCACAAATCGGAGGACCGCCTTCTTGTCTTCTGGTGTTTTCATAGCTGTGATGGCAGCTACCTTGTCCGCATCCAGCTGCACACCCAATTGGGAGATGTGGTCCCAGAGGAACTTGAGTTCCGTGTGACCAAATGAGCATTTGGCCCTGTTGAGGTGGAGGCCATGCTCATGTATACGTCTGAATACGCGCTGGAGGCGACTAGCATGCTCCTGCGGGCCAAATGTCATCGACATAGACACGAACACCTTCAATGCATTCCATCATTTGTTCCAGAACTTCTGATGCAGATATGATCCCAAACGGCATTCTGTTGTAACAATATCTGCCAAAGGGGGTATTAACTGTGCAAAGTTTCCTGCTGGATTTATCGAGCTGGATTTGCCAGAATCCTTTTGAGGCGCCGAGTTTGGTGAAGAGCTTGGCGCAAGCCATCTCACATGTGAGCTCTTCGCGCTTGGGATTTGGATAATGCTCCCTCATGATACTGCGATTTAGATCCTTGGGATCAATGCGCATTCTCAATTCGCCGGAAGGCTTTTTTACACATACTGTGGAACTGACCCAGTCGGTCGGTTCCGTGACTTTGGAAATCACTCCTTGGTTCTGGAGGTACTGCAGCTGCTGCTTGAGGCGGTCCTTAAGGGTTGCTGGGACCCTGCGAGGTGTGTGCACCACAGGCGTGGCATTCGGTTTTAATAAAATCTTGTAAGTGTACGGGAGCGTCCCCATGCCCTCGAAGACATCGTGGTACTGGTTGATAATCGCATCGAGCTGCGCCCTGAAATCGGTGTCCTGAAAGGCAGATGCGTCAGCAGGAGTGAACTCTCTGAACTAGGTTCAACAGCTTGCATGCCTGCGCACCAAGCAGGGAGGCTTTCGAGGAGCACACGATTTCAAAGGGAAGGATGGCTTTGCGCGACCTGTGCGTCACTTCAAGTTGGCACGAGCCGCTGGCATTGCCACTATAATCTAATAGCTGGCAGGCTGATGGGAGGATGGCTGGTTTGACCCGAAGGCTTTGGAGGTCAGACCGCGCAATGAGATTGGCGGAGGCACCAGTGTCCAGGCGGAATCGTATTTGGGATCGGTTGACCGTCAGGGTGGCAAACCACTCATCGACTGGATTGATGCTGTATACCGATAGAGGCTGGATTCTTTGCTTCGGGGACACCCTGTTTTTTGTAACGATACCGACTCGAAAAGGCGCCTTCGGGTCCTCGGTGTCACTGCAGTGTGGGAGGTCCGTATCGGACTCGGTGACCGTGGGTTGAATGGCCCGGACATTCCTGCGAGGCTGGCTGGAGCGATATGAGTTGGCAGGCTGAGCTGATCTGCATAAAGCAGCAAAGTGGCCAAGTTTTCCACATCTCAGGCATCGTCGGGATTTGGCAGGGCATTGCAGCTTTAAGTGGGCGGAGCCACAGTTGCCGCACGTTGTAGTGTCAGTACGTTCGCTGCGCCACCGCGTATGCACGGTGCGGTCGTATGTGGTGCGCGCCTGTGCAGTACGTTCGACGACGTTGCCGTCCCCTCGTTCGGTGCGCACAAGCGCGGGAGTCTGCGAAAAGCGCGCGAAATGGCCGCCCTCATCCAGGCTGAGGCCCTGGAGTTGCTCGATTGCTTGGACCCGTTCTGCCTCGTGGGGACCTTGCCGCGCCGTTTCAGCCGCTTGGATGTGGGAATACCGACTAGTTGTGTGTTCGTGTAACACGCAGGTCTCGATGGCGGTCGCTAGGGTGAGCTGCTTTACCGTGAGGAGCTGCTGTCATAGGGGGTCCGACTGAACACCGAAAACGATCTGGTCGCGTATCATGGAGTCGGAGGTGGGCCCGTAATTACAGGATTGCGCAAGAATGCGGAGGTGGGTATGAAAGGACTGGAAAGGTTCCTCCTTACCCTGCAAACGCTGTTGGAATACATCGCGCTCAAAACTTTCATTCACCTCGATGTCGCAGTGACTGTCAAACTTGAGGAGGACCGTCTTGAATTTGGATTTATCTTCATCATCAGCAAAGGTGAGAGAATTGAAAATGTGGATGGCATGTTCCCCGGCCATGGATAGGAAGAGAGCGATCTTCCTGGTGTCTGAGGCATCTTCCCGGTCTGTGGTTTCAGGGTAGAGCTGGAAGCGTTTGAATATCTTCCAGTTGGCCCCCAGGTTACCGGTGATGCGGAGCGGCGGCGGCAGGCGGACGCTGTCCATTTTGCAGGATGACTGTATGCTGGTGGAAGGCAGATCACTTGCAGGCAGGTCTAAGAAGTTCTACTATCCCTCAACTCCTGGTATCATGATGTGTTGGGTGCTCTGGATCCATGGAACACATACAGGCCACCAACACTTAAAGTAGTGCAGGCCTGTTGTAACTATCGTTACAATACAGGCCTGTACTGCGCTGTATTGTTCTATGTTCTATGTTCTATAACACCATTTTATTAAGTTAGAAACTGTTGAACATACTTTTGCTGTAGGTTAACACGATGTTAGATTCAACTAAAGACCTATGCCTGTCCGAACCAGTCTATGCACTCAGCACATGGTGAAGATCTGTGCTGTAAGCTGTAAGCTCTGTTCTTCTAGGAGGCTGCATCCCAAATGAGCGGGAACTCTGATGCCCCCTGTCTTTATAGTGAGTGTGTTCTAACTGGTGATTGGCTGCGGTGTTGTGTGTGTTGATTGGTCTTGCTGTGTGTCCATCAGTGTGTGTGTATCTGCACCATGATATACTGGTGTATATTATGACACTGTGCAGTGGTATATAGAACTCTTAATTGGGCTATACCCCCTAACCTGTCCCTCAGCACCTATGCATTATTCACTTGTTTATTATTTTTCTCTTCTGGTTTAACCAGTATACTTCTAGTAGTTTTGCCATTAGCTGCAGTTCTTGACGTTGGGTTCTTGACTATTTCTTTACTCTCTGCCCTGCTGCTTGTTTTTGGAACTGTATTGAGTTCCACTGAAGCATTTAGGCCCTCCCCCCATTTACCAGTCCCAATGACCACCCTATTTGTCCTTTCCACTAGGATACTGGTTCCAGATTGGCTCAGGTGGAGACTGTCCGAATGGCACAGTTCCCTCCTGTCCCAATACTGATGCCAGTGCCCCATGAAATTTAACCCCTCTTTCCCACACGTGTTTATTTGATTAATTTTCTCATCCCTATGCCAATTTGCACGTGGCTTGGATAATAATCCAGAGATGAATTGGCTGTAGCCGAGTTAGTAGGGGTAATTGATGGATTGTAATTTTATTTGAAGTTGGTGAAGTCTACAGGGAATGCTGTTGCATGTGGTGAAGGCAGTTGCTTTCTCTTCAAGGTTTCCGCTCAGACTATTTGCTCCCCCTTTCCACAATCACCACCTCACATGCTTCATTATATAAGTGATGCCATATAATAGAACAAAGAACAAAGAAATGTACAGCACAGGAACAGGCCCTTCGGCCCTCCAAGCCCGTGCCGACCATGCTGCCCGACTGTGGTAACATTATTCAAGAAGGGAGGAAGGGGTAATCCAGGAAACTACAGGTCAGTCAGTCTAACCTCAGTGGTGGCAAAGCTATTGGAAGCTAGAATTAATCTGCATTAGGAGAGGGAGAGATTAATCAAGAACAGTCAGCATGGTTTATGTCTGACCAACTTGATTGAATTTTTCAAAGAGGTGACCAGGTGTATAGATGAGAATTTGACATAGTTTACTTGGACTCTGTGCTCATATCTTATGCTCTGAGTTTCTGTTCCATAATGGAAGCCTTTCTCCATCATATTCATGGCATGTTTTGTTTCAATCAGGAAAGTAACGACTGGCTGCCCCTGAACTCTGGCATGAACTGCAGTCAGGATGACATCGATATGAACCGACTGAGATATGTGCACACTGGAGCAATTGGGTCAAAGGGTCAAGACAGTTTTCATTTCCGCTTATCGGATGGCGATAACAGATCTTCAATGCACTGCTTCCAAATCTCCATTCAGAACATTGAAAAAGGTACAGTAGTAACAATAACCACAGCGATCATTTACAGCTCAAAAAAGCAAAGCAGAAATCATTTCACAATACACCAATAATACTGCAATTAACGGTAATACCTTATTATTTTGCAAAGTAAATGAATTAAGGTATGTCATGAATGCACAGAAATTGCTTACAGAAATTACTGCCGTATATTTTAAGTATTCGTAAAGGCTAGTTGGCCACTTTTCCAGCTTCCCCGGCCTGCCTTTTTAATCATACAGCGTGTATCATCATTCAACCAGTCTAGATGCGAGTTGGACTTAGAGGCAATAGCCACTGTAATTTTGATCAAAATGTGACATCCTTATGCATGAGTGGTAATCAGGCATCTTAATAGAAAAACATGTTTTTAAACACACAGCAAGCATTTATTTAGGCTCTGGTCCTTATTAAAATTGAGCATTCGCAATGCTGCACCTTAACGTATTGTCAAAATGATTGTGTTCTTGTGTTATCCCAGGTTGAACATATAATAGGATTGTAACAAGCTCTTCATTAGCGATGGTGGCAGAGTGGTAATATTACTGAATTAGTAATTCATCAGCCAAGCCTAATTCACTGGGGCAATGGGTTCAAATCCGACACAGCATCTTGTGTAATTTAAATTCAATTAATAAATCTGAAATTACAAAGCTAGTCTCAGCAATGGTAACCATGAAACTACCATCAATTGTTGCAAAGATCTTCCTTCCCCCAGTATGGCCGACATGTGACTCCAGACCCACAGCAATATTGTGGACTTTTAACTGTCTTTTGAACGATTCAGTTCAAGGGCAAAGAGGGACGAGCAACAAATGCTCGCTTTGCCAGTGACGCCCACAAAATAAAGAGAAGCGATAACTACTGGGGCAATGTGATACTATAAACTTTTGATTATTATGTCATACGGTAACACTTATTTGAAGCAAAATATCTGATTTCATAATGTGCAAATTCAAATTCTCATTTAGATTAGGAATGTGCTTTTGAAAAGAATAAAAATACATGGAATTCTTGAGGGATCAGATTTTCAGTATTGACATCTGTATCAATATAGAGAGGCTGGTCAGATTAGAATAGCTGTGGCAATCCTTAAAGATGTGAAGTGATGCATTTTGGGAGGACTAACACGGCAAGGGAACCCACAATGGATAGTAAGATTCTAAGAAGTACAGAGGGCCAGATGGACCTTGGGGTGCATATCCAAAGATCCCTAAAGAGAGTAGGGCAGGGCAGGTGGTTAAGAAGTCATATGGGATACTTCCCTTCATTAGCCAAGGCACATAATGTAAAAACAGGGAGTTTATGATGCTGCTGTATAAAATGCTTGTTCGGCCACAGCCAGGGTACTGTGTGCAGTTCTGGTAATACATGGGAAGCATTTGATTGCAGTAGTGAGGGTGCAGAGGAGATTCACCAGGATGTTGCCAGGCTGGAGCGCTTTAGCTATGAAAAGAGACTGGATAGGCTGGGCTTGCTTTCAGTAGAGCAGAGAAGGCTGAAGGACCTCATCGATGTGTACAACATTGTGAGGGATATAGATAGGGTAGATCAGAAGAAACCTTCCCCCATAATAGAGGGGCCAATAATCAGGGACATTGATTTAAGGCGAGGAGGAAGAGTTTTAGAGGGTATTTGTGGAAATATTTTTCACCCAGAGGGTGATGGGAATCTGGAACTCACTGCCTGAAAGGGTGGGAGAGGCGGGAACGCTCACAAAATATAAGAAGCATTCAGATGAGCACATGAAACAACACAGTATACAGGGCAATGGACTAAGTGTTGGAAAATGGGATTAGAATAGATAGCAGTTTGGCGACCAGCACAGAAATAATGGTCCGAAGAGCCTCTTTCTGTGCTGTGAAACTGTATAGGCGCTATCTACCCGAATGGGAGCATAGTGCACTGGGCGCGCCAAGAATCAGCACGCTATGGAACATCCATTTGGGTAAATCAGGGGCCTCAGCAGGGAACACGCAGCCGAGGCCGCACTTAATCCCATTTTCTGCACTGAGGCCTCCGCTTGCCGGAATGGCTTAGCGCAGGGAGAGATCGGAACACCATTTAAAAATGGCATCCCGATCTCTCGACATGCTGATGCAACCCCCAAAGCTCCAACTCGCCTGTAAGGGGGTCTTCGCAACCCCGCCCCATGCGCACAGCACCCCTACGTCCGACCCCAATCCTTGGCAATGCCAGCCAGGCACCCTGGCAGTGCCTCTGCCATTTGCCAGTGCCACTTGGACATCTTAGCAGTGCCAGACCTGCATCCAGGCTGATTTTCTGTCTAATGCATTACCAACATTACCACTGTAGTTTGGTGGTCTGTATAACACCCCTATGAATGTCTTTTCTCCCTTGGTGTTTCTTAACTCAACCCAAACAGATTCCACATCATCTGTACTGATATAGAACATAGAACATAGAGTGCAGAAGGAGGCCATTCGGCCCATCGAGTCTGCACCGACCCACTCCAGCCCTCACTTCCACCCTATCCCCGTAACCCAATAACCCCTCCTAACCATTTTTGGACACGAAGGGCAATTTAGCATGGCCAATCCACCTAACCTGCACGGCTTTGGACTGTGGGAGGAAACCGGAGCACCCGGAGGAAACCCACGCAGCCACGGGGAGAACGTGCAGACTTCGCACAAACAGTGACCCAGAAGGGAATCGAACCTGGGACCCTGGCGCTGTGAAGCCACAGTGTTCTCCACTTGTGCTACCGTGCTGCCCTTAAATCCTCAGTATATCCTCAATATTTTATAAATATCTTTATTAATCAACAAAGCACCTTTACCTTTCAGTCTGTCCTTCCTAAAAACTGAATAGCCCTCAATGTTTAGTTCCCATCCTTGGTCACCTTGGAACCATGAGCGGTATTCTCCTTTCCGGTGACTAAGTCCCCATGCCAGCGGGAAAACCGGCGCGAACCACTCCGGCGTCCACAGCCCCCGAACGTGCGGCTAGGTGGACGCCAGAGGGGTTGGCGCCGAAGGGATTGCGCGAGTTAGCCCCTGTCCTTTAAAAGCACTTGTCTTTGCAGGGGCAGGCCAGTCGATTTCGGCGGGAGAACAGCTGGTGAGTCAGTTTCAGTTTCAGCGGGAGCAGTGCGGAAGTGGCTGCTGGGAGGTAAGTCTGTCCTTTAAAAGCACTTGTCTTTGCAGCGGCAGGCCAGTCGATTTCGGCGGGAGAACAGCTGGTGAGTCAGTTTCAGCGGGAGCAGTGCGGAAGTGGCTGCTGGGAGGTAAGTCTGTCCTTTAAAAGCACTTGTCTTTGCAGGGGCAGGCCAGTCGATTTCGGCGGGAGAACGGCTGGTGAGTCAGTTTCAGCGGGAGCAGTGCGGAAGTGGCTGCTGGGAGGTAAGTCTGTCCTTTAAAAGCACTTGTCTTTGCAGGGGCAGGCCAGTCAATTTCGGCGGGAGAACAACTGGTGAGTCAGTTTCAGCGGGAGCAGTGCGGAAGTGGCTGCTGGGAGGTAAGTCTGTCCTTTAAAAGCACTTGTCTTTGCAGGGGCAGGCCAGTCGATTTTGGCGGGAGTGGAGCTGGCTGGTTAGTCAATTTCAGCAGGAGCTGAGAATTTTTTTTTTTTTTAAATTAGTGTTTTAGGCGGGAACAGGAAGTCGACCCGCGGACATCTGGGAAGACCCTCACCAATAAATTCTGGTGGAGAGGAAACCCGAGACACTACACGTGTAGTGTCTTCCACCCGCCCTCCTCCTCTAACCTAATAATAAAACCCATTGGTCTGAGGTAAGTACCATATTTTATTATATTATTATTTTTTATAAAAAATTTAATTTAGTTGTTAGCCAGATCTTGGTAGAAAGTTAGAGGAATGGCAGGGAAGGGAGTGCAATGTTCCTCCTGCAGGATGTTTGAGGTGAGGGATGCAGTTAGCGTCCCTGCTGATTTTACCTGCAGGAAGTGCTGCCATCTCCAGCTCCTCCAAGACCGAGTTAGGGAACTGGAGCTGGAGTTGGAAGAACTTCGGATCATTCGGGAGGCAGAAGGGATCATAGATAGCAGCTTCAGGGAATTAGTTACACCAAAGATTGGAGATAGGTGGGTAACTGTAAGAGGGACTGGGAAAAAGCAGTCAGTGCAGGGATCCCCTGCGGTCGTTCCCCTGAGAAACGAGTATACCGCTTTGGATACTTGTGGGGGTGGGGACTTACCAGGGGTAAGCCATGGGGTACGGGCCTCTGGCACGGAATCTGTCCCTGTTGCTCAGAAGGGAAGGGGGGAGAGGAGCAGAGCATTAGTAATTGGGGACTCTATAGTCAGGGGCACAGATAGGAGATTTTGTGGGAGCGTGAGAGACTCACGTTTGGTATGTTGCCTCCCAGGTGCAAGGGTACGTGATGTCTCGGATCGTGTTTTCCGGGTCCTTAGGGGGGAGGGGGAGCAGCCCCAAGTCGTGGTCCACATTGGCACTAACGACATAGGTAGGAAAGGGGACAAGGATGTCAGGCAGGCTTTCAGGGAGCTAGGATGGAAGCTCAGAACTGGGCTCAACTCTGGGTTGTTGCCCGTGCCACGTGATAGTGAGATGAGGAATAGGGAGAGAGAGCATTTAAACACGTGGCTACAGGGATGGTGCAGGCGGGAGGGATTCAGATTTCTGGATAACTGGGGCTCTTTCTGGGGAAGGTGGGACCTCTACAGACAGGATGCTCTTTGGGGGGGTTTAACCTAATGCAGCAGGGGCATGGGAACCTGGATTGTAGTTTTAGGGTAAGGGAGAATAAGAGTATAGAGGTCAGGAGCACAGATTTGACGTCACAGGAGGGGGCCAGTGTTCAGGTAGGTGGTTTGAAGTGTGTCTACTTCAATGCCAGGAGTATACGAAACAAGGTAGGAGAACTGGCAGCATGGGTTGGTACCTGGGACTTCGATGTTGTGGCCATTTCGGAGACATGGATAGAGCAGGGACAGGAATGGATGTTGCAGGTTCCGGGGTTTAGGTGTTTTAGTAAGCTCAGAGAAGGAGGCAAAAGAGGGGGAGGTGTGGCGCTGCTAGTCAAGAGCAGTATTACGGTGGCGGAGAGGATGCTACATGGGGACTCTTCTTCCGAGGTAGTATGGGCTGAAGTTAGAAACAGGAAAGGACAGGTCACCCTGTTGGGAGTTTTTTATAGGCCTCCTAATAGTTCTAGGGATGTAGAGGAAAGGCTGGCGAAGATGATTCTGGATAAGAGCGCAAGTAACAGGGTAGTTATTATGGGAGACTTTAACTTTCCAAATATTGACTGGAAAGATATAGTTCAAGTACAATAGATGGGTCGTTTTTTGTACAGTGTGTGCAGGAGGGTTTCCTGAAACAATATGTTGACAGGCCAACAAGAGGCGAGGCCACGTTGGATTTGGTTTTGGGTAATGAACCAGGCCAGGTGTTGGATTTGGAGGTAGGAGAGCACTTTGGGGACAGTGACCACAATTCGGTGACGTTTACGTTAATGATGGAAAGGGATAAGTATACACCGCAGGGCAAGAGTTATAGCTGGGGGAAGGGCAATTATGATGCCATTAGACGTGACTTGGGGGGGATAAGGTGGAGAAGTAGGCTGCAAGTGTTGGGCACACTGGATAAGTGAAGCTTGTTCAAGGATCAGCTACTGCGTGTTCTTGATAAGTATGTACCGGTCAGGCAGGGAGGTAGGCGTCGAGCGAGGGAACCGTGGTTTACCAAGGAAGTGGAATCTCTTGTTAAGAGGAAGAAGGAGGCCTATGTGAAGATGAGGTGTGAAGTTTCGGTTGGGGCGATGGATAGTTACAAGGTAGCGAGGAAGGATCTAAAGAGAGAGCTAAGACGAGCAAGGAGGGGACATGAGAAGTATTTGGCAGGAAGGATCAAGGAAAACCCAAAAGCTTTCTATAGGTATGTCAGGAATAAGCGAATGACTAGGGAAAGAGTAGGACCAGTCAAGGACAGGGATGGGAAATTGTGTGTGGAGTCTGAAGAGATAGGCGAGATACTAAATGAATATTTTTCGTCAGTATTCACTCAGGAAAAAGATAATGTTGTGGAGGAGAATGCTGAGCCCCAGGCTAATAGAATAGATGGCATTGAGGTACGTAGGGAAGAGGTGTTGGCAATTCTGGACAGGCTGAAAATAGATAAGTCCCCGGGACCTGATGGGATTTATCCTAGGATTCTCTGGGAGGCCAGGGAAGAGATTGCTTTGATTTTTATGTCATCATTGGCTACAGGAATAGTGCCAGAGGACTGGAGGAGAGCAAATGTGGTCCCTTTGTTCAAAAAGGGGAGCAGAGACAACCCCGGCAACTATAGACCGGTGAGCCTCACGTCTGTAGTGGGTAAAGTCTTGGAGGGGATTATAAGAGACAAGATTTATAATCATCTAGATAGGAATAATATGATCAGGGATAGTCAGCATGGCTTTGTAAAGGGTAGGTCATGCCTCACAAACCTTATTGAGTTCTTTGAGAAGGTGACTGAACAGGTAGATGAGGGTAGAGCAGTTGATGTGGTGTATATGGATTTCAGCAAAGCGTTTGATAAGGTTCCCCACGGTAGGCTATTGCAGAAAATACGGAGGCTGGGGATTGAGGGTGATTTAGAGATGTGGATCAGAAATTGGCTAGCTGAAAGAAGACAGAGGGTGGTGGTTGATGGGAAATGTTCAGAATGGAGTACAGTCACAAGTGGAGTACCACAAGGATCTGTTCTGGGGCCATTGCGGTTTGTCATTTTTATCAATGACCTAGAGGAAGGCGCAGAAGGGTGGGTGAGTAAATTTGCAGACGATACTAAAGTCGGTGGTGTTGTCGATAGTGTGGAAGGATGTAGCAGGTTACAGAGGGATATAGATAAGCTGCAGAGCTGGGCTGAGAGGTGGCAAATGGAGTTTAATGTAGAGAAGTGTGAGGTGATTCACTTTGGAAGGAATAACAGGAATGCGGAATATTTGGCTAATGGTAAAGTTCTTGAAAGTGTGGATGAGCAGAGGGATCTAGGTGTCCATGTACATAGATCCCTGAAAGTTGCCACCCAGGTTGATAGGGTTGTGAAGAAGGCCTATGGAGTGTTGGCCTTTATTGGTAGAGGGATTGAGTTCCCGAGTCGGGAGGTCATGTTGCAGCTGTACAGAACTCTGGTTCGGCCGCATTTGGAGTATTGTGTACAGTTCTGGTCACCGCATTATAGGAAGGACGTGGAGGCTTTGGAGCGGGTGCAGAGGAGATTTACCAGGATGTTGCCTGGTATGGAGGGAAAATCTTATGAGGAAAGGCTGATGGACTTGAGGTTGTTTTCGTTGGAGAGAAGAAGGTTAAGAGGAGACTTAATAGAGGCATACAAAATGATCAGGGGGTTGGATAGGGTGGACAGTGAGAGCCTTCTCCCGCGGATGGAAATGGCTGGCACGAGGGGACATAACTTTAAACTGAGGGGTAATAGATATAGGACAGAGGTCAGAGGTAGGTTCTTTCCGCAAAGAGTAGTGAGGCCGTGGAATGCCCTACCTGCTACAGTAGTGAACTCGCCAACATTGAGGGCATTTAAAAGTTTATTGGATAAACATATGGATGATAATGGCATAGTGTAGGTTAGATGGCTTTTGTTTCGGTGCAACATCGTGGGCCGAAGGGCCTGTACTGCGCTGTATTGTTCTATGTTCTATGTTCTATCTGCCGAAGGGCCGGCATTATCTCATGCATGCGTGGAACCGCCGGTGGACCACAAAAAGGGCCGGTGCGGAAGGAAGGTGTGCCCCCACGGCACAGACTAGCCTGCAGATCGGTGGGCCCCGATCGCGAGCCAGACCACGATGCCCCCCTACCCAGGTCCCGCTGTGTGGGACCATGTCCAATCCACGCCGACGGGACTGGCCAGAAACGGGCGGTTGCTCGGCCCATCGGGGCCCGGGGAGGCCGCTGCCCAAGGCCCTCGACCGGCGTGGCATGAACCCTGCCCGCTGCATGTCTCCGTAATCTCAACTATATCATATCCCTTTACATCTACCTGCGCAAATAATTCATGCATTTTATTCCACGCGTTCAGGTAAAAAACCTTAAGGCTAGCCCTTTTAACATTTCTTGTCCTGTCCCTAGTACTTTTCACAGTGTCATTATCTGATACAGGCCTTTGATTTATCTGCTTATCACTTTTCTTATTCTCCTTGCTGTCATTTTCTCTTGTTCTTGATTCTCCCTGCTCTGAATCCTTACATGGGTTCCCATCCCCTGCCATATTAGTTGAAACCCTCCCCAAGCGCTCCAACAAATACGCCCACAAGGACATCATCAGTCCCGGTCCTGCCCAGGTGTACCCCATCCAGTTTATACAGGTCCCACCTCTCCCAGAACCGGCCCTGTTGCCCCAGGAATCTGAAATCCTCCTCCTCACACCATTTCTTCAGCCGTGTATTCATCCGATACAGCCTACTATTTCTACTCTGACTAGTACGTGGCATTGGGAGTAATCCTGAGATCACTACCTTTTGAGGTCCGACTTCTCAACTTTTTTCCTAACTCCTCATATTCTGTTTACAGGACCTCATACCTTTTTTGTAACCTATGCCGTTGATATCCACGTCTGCCACGAACACTGGCTGTTCACCCTCCCCCCTCCAGAATGTCCTGTAACTCCTCCGAGACATCATGACTCTAGCACCAGAAAGGCAACATACCATTCTGGAGTCTCGTTGGCCACAGAAACGCTTATCCCCCTTATAATCGAATCCCCTATAACTATTGCTTTTCCCACATTTTACTGCTCTCGTCTGCAGCAGAACCAACCTTGGTACAACAAATTTGGCTGTTGCTGCTTTCCCCAGAGAGGTCATTCCCCTCAACAGTATCCAAAATGGTATATCTGTTTTGCAGGAGAATGGCGACAGGAGATCCCTTCACTGCCTGCCTAGTTCTCTTGCTCTGCCTGGCGATCACCCATTCCGTTCCTGCCTGTGGTGTCTGAGCCTGCGGTGTGACCAACTCTCTCAACGTGCTTTCCACGACACTCTCCGCCTCGCAGATGCTCTACAGTGTCCCCAGTCGCCCCCCCCCCCCCCCTCCCCGTTGCCCCCCCCCAGCTCTGAAACTCCAGCTTCCAGGAGTTGTAGCTGCAGACATTTCTTGCACACATGCTGGCTCCGGGCACTGGAAATGTTCCCAGCCTCCCACATGGAGTAAGAGGAGCAAACCAAAGCTTTGAATTCTTCTGCCATAACTTACACTTTTAATTTAAAGCTTTGGAAGATACCTGACATTAGATTATATTCAATTCTCTGCGGCCCTTCTTTCCTTGTCGTTGTTCCTATCAATTGGAGGCCTTACAGATTATAAACCACAAAACTTATTTTCAAACTAGAAGTGCTAAAAGTTGTAAAGACTTGCCAACCTTGCCCACTACTTTGCAATTAGCTCCCTCCGTTGTAGCCTCTGCTGCAGCAGGGCAAGACCCCTCTCTGAAGATTAAAAAAGTTACAAAGCAAGGAGAAAAAGCAGAGAGTACCTCTTCCCATTCTGCACTGAGTTCCCACTCTGCTTCAAATTCCCAAGTTTTAAACTCATTCTGTCTGTGCCTCACTCCGGTTGTAAGTAACCAATGTTTCTTGACTCCTAATCAGTCTTCAGGTAATGTAGTTAACTGCCACTCAGCTATCTGGGTGGGGAAGCTCATTATTAAACTTTTAACTGAACTACTAAACTTAAAAGAGAAAAGAAGGAAAGACTTACCAATTCAATTCCCACTCTGCTGCAAAATCCAATGTTTAAAACTCACTCTGTCTCTTCCTCACTCCGGATGTGGCCTCTCTCTCTGCTCATGTGCAAAGCTAACTGCAAGTGCGCTTTGAAGCTCTTTTCTTAAATAGAGCTGAGTCAAATTAGCCACAGTACAATAGAGGAGGAATTTCCAGAGTATAGACGGGATGGCTTCCTGGATCAATATGTTCAGGAACCAACAAGAGAACAAGCCATCTTGGACTGGGTGTTGTGCAATGAGAAAGGATTTGTCGGCAATCTAGTTGTGAGAGAACCCTTGGAGATAAGTGTCAAAATATGATAGAATTCTTTATCAAGGTGGATAGGGAGTTAGTTGTTTCTGAGACTCTGAAGCTCAATAAAGGTAACTATGCTGGTATAAAGCATGAGCTGTCTATGATGGACTGGTAAACATGACTGAAAGGTAAAACAATGGACAGGCAATGGCAGGCATTCAAGGAACGAATAAGTGAACTTCAAGAGTCAATTCATTCCTATTTAGCGTAAAAGTGGAAAGGGAACAATGCCCAAACCAAGGCTTACAAGGGAAATTAGAGATAGGATTAGATTCAAAGAAGAGGCATGCAAATTACCAAGAGAAAGCAATAGATCTGAGGGTTGGGAACAGTTTAAAATTCAGCAAAGACAGACCAAGGGATTGATTAAGATGAGGAAAATACAATTTGAAAATAAGCTAGCGGGGAACATAAAAACTGACTGTAAAAGTTTCTATAGGTATGAAAAGAGAAAAAAATTGATAAAACCTAATGTAGACCCCTTATAGTCAGAAATGGGAGAATTCATAACAGGGAACAAAAAAATGGCTGAGGAACTAAATTTGTACTTTACTTCTGTCTTCACAAAGACATGAATAATGTACCGGCAGTTCTGAGAAACACAAGTTTTACTGAGAAGCTGAAGGAAATTAGTATTAGTAAAGAAATGATTTTGGAGAAATTAATGGGATTGAAGGCGGACAAATCTCCAGGGCCAGATAGTCTTCACCGCAAAATACTTAAGGAAGTGGCCCTTGAAATAGCAAAAAGAACAAGGAGATGTACAGCACAGGAACACCCTTTGGCCCTCCAAGCCTGCGCCGACCAGGCTGCCCATCTAAACTAAAATCTTCTACACTTCCGGGATGCGTGTCGCTCTATTCCCATCCTATTCATGTATTTGTCAAGATGCCCCTTAGACGTCACTATCGTCCCTGCTTCCACCACCTCCTCCGGTAGTGGGTTAAAGGCACCCACTACCCTCTGTGTGAAATACTTACCTCATACATCTCCCTTAAACCTTGCCCCTCGCATCTTAAACCTATGCCCCCTAGTAATTGACAGCTCTACCCTGGGAAAAAGTCTCTGACTATCCACTCTGTCTATGCCCCTCATAATCTTGTAGACCTCTATCAAGTCACCCTTCAACCTCCTTCGTTCCAATGAGAACAAACCAAATTTATTCAACCTCTCCTCATAGCTAATGCCCTCCATACCAGGCAACATCCTGGTAAATCTCTTCTGCAGCCTCTCTAAAGCCTCCACATCCTTCTGGTAGTGTGGTGACCAGAATTGAACACTATACTCCAAGTGTGGCCTAACTAAGGTTCTATACAGCTGCAACATGACTTGCCAATTCTTATACTCAATGCCCCAGCCAATGAAGGCAAGCATGCCGTATGCCTTCTTGACTAGCTTCTCCACAAGTGTTGCTCCTTTCAGTGACCTGTGGACCTGTACACCAAGATCTCTCTGACTGTCAATACTCTTGAGGGTTCTACCATTCACTGTATATTCCCTACCTGTATTAGACCTTCCAAAATGCATTACCTTACATTTGTCCGGATTAAACTCCATCTGCCATCTCTCCGCCCAAGTCTCCAAACAATCTAAATCTTGTTGTATCCTCTGACGGTCCTCATTGCTATCCGCAATTCCACTAACATTTGTGTCGTCCGCAAACTTATTAATCAGTCCAGTTACATTTTCCTCCAAATCATTTGTATATACTGCGAACAGCAAAAGTCCCAGCACTGATCCCTGCGGTACACCATTAGTCACAGGCCTCCAATCAGAAAAGCACTCTTCCATTGCAACTCTCTACCTTCTATGACCTAGCCAGTTCTGTATCCACCATGCCAGCTCATCTCTGATCCCGTGTGACTTCATCTTTTGTACCAGTCTGCCATGAGGGACCTTGTCAAAGGTCTTACTGAAGTCCATTTAGACAACATCCACTGCCCTACCTGCATCAATCATCTTCATGACCTCCTCAAAAAATTCCATTAAGTTAGTGAGACACGACCTCCCCTTCAGAAAACTGTGCTGCCTTTCGCTAATACGACCACTTGCTTCCAAATGGGAGTAGATCCTGTCTCGGAAGGTTTCCCTGTTGCTAAAAAAATATAAGGATCTGACGGAGTATGGGTCGTATAGGCCCATATCACTTTTGAATGTGGACGCAAAGGTACTGACGAAGGTACTGGCGGGTAGGCTGGAGGAGTGCTTCCCGAAGGTGACAGGTGAAGATCAGACGGGTTTCGTGAGAGGGAGGCAGCTCTTTTCAAACATTAGAAGGGTATTGAACGTGGTTATGGCACCGGCAGAGGGGAAGGAAATAGACATGGCTGTGGCATTGGGGGTTGGGGGGCTACCATTCCATAGGGCAGGGACTCACTTTAGGTACCTGGGGGTGCAGGCTGCCCGGGAGTGGAGGGGGCTCCACAGGTACAACATTTCTAGTTTGGTGGGGAGAGTGAAAGCTGATCTGGCAAGGTGGAATGGTCTCCCATTGTCACTGGTGGGTCGGGTACAGGCGGTTAAAATTAACATGTTGCCATGATTTCTGTTTATTTTCCAATGCCTGCCGATTTTCCTACCAAAGGCTTTTTTCAGAGAGATTGAGGGAATGATTACTTCATTCATATGGGGAGGGAAGGTGGCCAGAATTAGAAAGGTGCTGCTACAGAGAGGAAGGCAGGCAGGGGTTTGGGTCTTCCTAACCTGACGTATTACTACTGGACGGCGAATGTGGAGAAGGTGCGGAGCCGGGTCAGAGGGGTTGATTCTCAGTGGGTCAGAATGGAGGAGAGTTTGTGTAGGGGGTAGGGATTGAAAGCACTAGCAACAGCGCCACTCCCGATAGCCCCGGGGAAGTACTCAGGGAGTCCGGTAATAATAGCTTCATTGAGAATTTGGAGGCAGTTTCGCCAACACTTCAGGTTGGGGGCAGGGTCAAGGGAAATGCCGATTTGGGGGAACCACAGATTTGAGCCAGGAAAGTGGGATGGAAATTTTTGGATATGGGTGGAGAAGGGGACAAAGACACTAAAAGATTTGTTTCTTTGGGGTCGGTTTGCAGGATTGAAGGAGCTGGAAGCGAAGTATGGGCTGGAGCAGGGGGAAATGTTTAGATACATGCAGGTTCGAGATTTTGTCAGAAAGGAGATACAGAGCTTCCCGGTGGAGCTGGCCTCCACATTGTTGGAGGAGGTGCTGTCGACAGGGGGACTGGAGAAGGGGGTAGTATCAGCGGTTTATGGAGCTATTTTGGAAGAGGAGAAGGCACCACTGGAAGGGATCAAAGCAAAGTGGGAGGAAGAGTTGGGAGAGGATATAGAGGAGGGGTTCTGGTGTGAGGTGCTCCGGAGAGTGAACGCCTCCACCTCGTGCGCGAGGTTGGGGCTGATACAGCTGAAGGTGGTATATAGAGCACACCACATGAGGGCGAGGATGAGCCGATTCTTTGAAGGAGTAGAAGATGTGTGTGAACATTGCGGGGGGAGCCCCGCTAATCACGTTCTTATGTTTTGGTCCTGTCCAAAGCTAGAGGATTACTGGAAGGAGGTTTTTAGGGTAATTTCTAAAATGTTGCACGTGAAACTGGACCCGGGACCTGGGACCCCGGGAGGCCATATTCGGGGTGTCGGACCAGCCAGGGTTGGAAACAGGTGCGGAGGCGGATGTTGTAGCCTTCGCCTCGTTGATCGCCCAAAGACGGATCCTGATAGGTTGGAGAGCAACCTCTCCACCCTGTGCCCTGGCATGGCGGGGGGACCTGTTGGAATTCTTGACTCTTGAGAAGGTTAAGTTTGAACTAAGGGGAAGGATGGAGGGGTTATACAATTCATGGGCATTATTCATGATGCACTTTCAAGAACTGGATAACATCAAACATTAGTTGGGGTGGGTGGGTGGGAAGGTTGGGGGGGAGGGGGTCTGTGTGTGTTAATGGTGACTATGGGTGATTCCTGATTCCTTTTTGTCATTTGTTTAGGTGAACATGCGGGTTCATGTTTGAGGTTTGGTGGGAGGATAGGATCGTTGTTATTGAGATGGAGATTGACATATTTGTTACTGGTTATTGTTTATTGTTGGTAGGTGTAAATTTGGGAGAAAATATGTAAAAGGAGGAGAATAAAAATATTTTTTTTTAAAAAAGAATTATATTCATTGCTGTTTAGAAGAGTGGGAGGGGTCTCCTAGAAACTTGCAAAATTCCAACAGGATTAGACAGAATAGATTGAGAAAGAATGTTCCCAGTGGTGGGGGAGTCCAGAACTAGGGGTCATAGTTTGAGGGTAAGTGATAAACCTTTCAGGACTGAGGTGAGGAGAAATTTCTTCACCCAGAGAATGGTGAATCTGTGGAATTCGCTGCCACAGAAAGTAGTTGAGGCCAAAACATTGTGTAATTTCAAGAAGGAATTGTATAAAGCTCTTGGGGCCAAAATTATTATTAAGGGGATCAGGGATTATGGGGAGAAGGCAAGAGAATGGGGATGACAAAAATTTTGGCCATGATTGAATGGCGAAGCAGACTCGATGGGCCGAGTGGCCTAATTCTGCTTCTATGTCTTATAGTGTTATGGATCAAGGATATGGGACGAAGGCGGGATCAGGGTATTAAACTTGCTGGTCACATGATCATAATGAATGGTGGAACAGGCTCAAGAGGCCCAATGGCCTCCTCCTACTTCTATTTTCTATGTATGTTTCCATGTATGAACCGGATGGATCCCAGAAGAGGAATCTCCGATATCTACCAGCAATGCTGCGCTGCTTTTCGTACGCAACGCAGCCGATAGATCTTGCTCTTCATTTCTTGTGATTGATGGAAATAAAATTCCAGATGTATTAAGCATTCAGTTTTCTTTTTCTTGTTTTTTTTTCTGCTTTCTGATTGTTTATATTGTACTTCAGTCATTTGCTAGTCCTGTCAAAAGATCCTGCCCCATCACCCAAATGCTACGCAATGCTACAGAAATAAATCAGAAGTATAGGTATTTCACTCTCGCTCAGAATCAAATTGAGATGTAAATTTTTGATAATTAGACTCAGAAGACTTTCCGTGTCAAGTGACAGATGAGGCAGACAAAGCACTTGCTTGACACAAAAACAAAATGCTAGAAATTCTCAGCAGGCCTGACAGCATCTGTGGAGAGAGAACCGAGCGAACATTTTGAGTCTGGATGACTCTTGGTCAGAGCTAGAGAGAGCTGAAAATAGGATGAGATTTATACTGAGTGGAGGGGTGTGTGGGGATGGAGCAGTAGGGCTGGATAGAGGCCCAGCGATAGAAAGCGGCTGGGGAGAGATTGACAAAGATGTCATGGACAAAAAGACAGATGGAATGTGAATGGTGGTGATCATGGCTAAGAAAGGTGCTGATAGTGGTGCATTAAGAGATCCAAATATGTTAATGTCAGAACAAAAGTAAGTAGTGTCTCAAAGGCAAACTCGAACACAGCTGGTCCTAGTGGGGTGGGTGGGTGGAGGGGAGAGAGTGGTAAGGGAAAAACAAGATGGAAAGTGAGATGAAAAGAGGAATGGAACAATTAATCAATGGAAATATGAAAATAAATAGTTAGAAATAAAAATGGGATTAAGGTAGAGGAGAGAGTTGACAGTCTGAAGTTGTTGGGCTAGATTTTGCATCGGCCAGCGCTGATATCGGAGTCCTTGATGTGGCGGAGAATCACAAAATTGGGATTGGAGCTGAGTGTCAGCAGGCGCCGATCCGATCTGCGAAGCTCCGACCCCTCACTGGCGCCAGAATCGAGGTCTACGACAGCACAGTCTTAATGACCCATTTGTATCCATTTAGCGGGCGTGGACCCTACACTCCGACCCTCTGTGATTCTCCGGTCATCAGGGCCAGGAAACAAGGATGCGGATCACTTGTGGTCACGACCAGTGTGGCCAGGGTGTGGTGGACCTAGCGGTAGGTCATGGGGACAACTCCATCAGAGGGCTAACCCCCGCCTCCACGATGCACTACCTGCCCACTCCTCCTCTACAAGACCCCACACGCACCCAGAGATTCCCTTAATAGGGAAATTCTCCCCCGATGATCCCATGAATAGGGTGACCCCCCCCCAACGACCCCATGAATATGAGACTCCCCAGGGACTCCATGAAAAGGGAGTCCCGCAGCAGGGGGGAGACTCCCTCCCCGGGATCCTTAACTGAAGAAACCTGCCACAGAGATCCCATAACTGGAAGGCACCCCTAACTAAAGGGAGACCTTCCACAGACTGCCTAACTGAAGGAACTCCCACAGAGACCCCTTAACTAAAGGGACCCTTCACCCAGAACCAATGAGTAGGGAGACCCCCCCAGGAACCCCATGAGAGCAGTCTAGCCGGGCAGTGAAAATAATTGTATGTGTCCATTCTTTGAACAAGAACAGCTGTGACCTGTGTTTCAACCCTGCAGATCCATCAGCTGCTAGCCATTCATAGCTTTCTTGTAGCAGGCTGTGATTGACAGCTCCCACAAAACAGCTGCAGCCTTCGTTCATTCATCTCCCTTCATGGATCAGTGAATGTAAGTGGTGAAATCCCAATGTTTGCAAACATTGACCACATCAAAGAGAGGTAAGTGAGGTAATCACACATTTGTGTGCTTGGAATGCACTTACCTTCTTTGATGTGGTCAACGTTTCCCAATAGTCTCCCAAACTGACCCATTGAATTTGGGAGGCACTGTGGCACATTACGGGAAGCATGGTGGCACAGTGGTTAGCACTATTGCCTCATATTGCCAGAGACCACGGTTCAATTCTGGTCTTTAGTGTCTGTCTGTATGGAGTCTGCATGTTATCCTGTGTCTGATGGGTTTTCTCTGGGTGCTCTGGTTTCCTCTCACAGTCCAAAGATGTGCTGGTTTGGTGCATTGGCCATGTTAAATTACTCCTTCGTGTCCAAAGGTGTGCAGGCTAGATGAGTTAGCGGATTACGGTGATAGGGTGGGGTGTATATCTAGGTAGGGTGCTATTTCAGAGGGTCAGTGCAGGCTCAATGAGCCAAATGCCTCCTTCTGAATTGTAGATATTCTATGATTCTAACTCAATTCACTTGCGCGCATCTGTTTTGCATAGCTTGTTTTTCCTGGAACATGTTGAAGCTACAGCTTGATGGACACTACTCTGCATCAAGCTTGGCTGTTTATACTATTAGCTGTTGACATATTGTAAGGATCTGGAGGCTAAAAGGCAACCTATTTGCATATGTTATGGGCTAGAGCCCAAGTCCTGGGACAGAATCTTAGGCTTCCAAAACTCACAGATAATTGAAGAAAGGTGCAAGACTTGAAAATGTTCCTTTGTTTGCAGAAAAAAGTATTCTTGTATGTGCATGTATATTATTTCTAGCAAGCGTAAATTATCCTGGTTACAAGCTTGACAGATTTTCTTAAATTGGATGTTAGTATACCAAATAGCTCACTCGGTTGTTCAACAAGTGCTGCCTTATTGCCGAATCACACCTAACCCCTAGACAATTTGAACTGGCGTGGGCTAGTTGCGTCTGGTCTGTACTCTGCCTACAAGCGAAGGATGTTCAAGGCTTGCACTTTTTTAGACTTACCAGGGAACTTGGGAAACCTATAGTTTCCCCATTACTTTCAAGATGGCAATGTCTTGACCAATCAGATTCAACTTGCCAACTATTCAGCACCCTTTGCTTTTGTAGGATAGATCGTTTTGGTTTGAAATTTGGCATTCTTGCATTTGTCCTGATAAAGTGGCAGTTCTAATTACTGTGCCACCGCAGGGCAATGTACTTGCAATAAGTGAAGTAACAAATGGTTTAATGCAGTGTTTTTCAAACTTTTTTTCCAGGCACCCATTTTTACCAACTGGCCAACATTCAGTACCCAACCCGGCCGACCTTCATGACCCACGCCGGCCGACCTTCGTGACCCACGCCGGCCGACCTTTGCGAGCTACACTGGCCGACCTTTGCGAGCCACGCCGGCTGGTCTTTGCGAGTCACGCTGGTCGATCTTTGCGAGCCACGCCGGCCGATCTTTGCGAGCCACGCCAGCTGATCTTTGCGAGTCACGCCGGCCGATCTTTGCGAGTCACACCGGCCGATCTTTGCGAGCCACGCCGGCCGATCTTTGCGAGTCACGCCGGCCGATCTTTGCGAGTCACGCCGGCCGGTCTTTGAGAGCCACGCCGGCCGATCTTTGTGAGTCACGCCAGCCGATCTTTGCGAGTCACGCCGGCCGGTCTTTGAGAGCCACGCCGGCCGATCTTTGCGAGCCACGCCAGCCGATCTTTGCGAGTCACGCCGGCCGATCTTTGCGAGTCACGCCGGCCGATCTTTGCGAGTCACGCCGGCCGGTCTTTGAGAGCCACGCCGGCCGATCTTTGCGAGTCACGCCGGCCGATCTTTGCGAGTCACGCCGGCCGATCTTTGCGAGTCACACCGGCCGATCTTTGCGAGCCACGCCGGCCGATCTTTGCGAGTCACGCCGGCCGATCTTTGCGAGTCACGCCGGCCGGTCTTTGAGAGCCACGCTGGCCGATCTTTGCGAGCCACGCCGGCCGACCTTTGCGAGCCACGCCGGCCGATCTTTGCGATCCACGCCGGCCGATCTTTGCGAGCCACGCCGGCCGATCTTTGCGAGCCACGCCGGCCGATCTTTGCGAGCCACGCCGGCCGATCTTTGCGAGCCACGCCGGCCGATCTTTGCGAGCCACGCCGGCCGGTCTTTGCGAGCCACGCCGGCCGACCTTTGCGAGCCATGCCGGCCGACCTTTGCGAGCCACGCCGGCCGACCTTTGCGAGCCACGCCGGCCGACCTTTGCGAGCCACGCCGGCCGACCTTTGCGAGCCACGCCGGCCGACCTTTGCGAGTCACGCCGGCCGACCTTTGCGAGCCACGCCGGCCGACCTTTGCGAGCCACGCCGGCTGATCTTTGCGAGTCACGCCGGCCGATCTTTGCGAGTCACGCCGGCCGATCTTTGCGAGCCACGCCGGCCGATCTTTGCGAGTCACGCCGGCCGGTCTTTGAGAGCCACGCCGGCCGATCTTTGCGAGTCACGCCGGCCGATCTTTGCGAGCCACGCCGGCCGATCTTTGCGAGTCACGCCGGCCGATCTTTGCGAGTCACGCCGGCCGACCTTTGAGAGCAACGCCGGCCGACCTTTGAGAGCCACGCCGGCCGACCTTTGAGAGCCACGCCGGCCGACCATTGAGAGCCACGCCGGCCGACCTTTGCGAGCCACGCCGGCCGACCTTTGCGAGTCACGCCGGCCGACCTTTGCGAGCCACGCCGGCCGACCTTTGCGAGCCACACTGGCCGACCTTTGCGGGCCACGCCGGCCGACCTTTGCGAGCCACGCCGGCCGACCTTTGCGAGCCACGCCGGCCGGTCTTTGCGAGTCACATCGGCCGATCTTTGCGAGTCATGCCGGCCGACCTTTGAGAGCCACGCCGGCCGACCTTTGAGAGCCACGCCGGCCGACCTTTGCGAGCCACGCCGGCCGACCTTTGCGAGTCACGCCGGCCGACCTTTGCGAGCCACGCCGGCTGACCTTTGCGAGCCACGCTGGCCGACCTTTGCGGGCCACGCCGGCCGACCTTTGCGAGCCACGCCGGCCGACCTTTGCGAGCCACGCCGGCCGGTCTTTGCGAGTCACATCGGCCGATCTTTGCGAGCCACGCCGGCCGACCTTTGCGAGCCACGCCGGCCGGTCTTTGCGAGTCACATCGGCCGATCTTTGCGAGTCACGCCGGCCGATCTTTGCGAGCCACGCCGGCCGGCCTTTGCGAGTCACGCCGGCCGACCTTTGCGAGCCACGCCAGCCGACCTTTGCGAGCCACGCCAGCCGACCTTTGCGGTCTACGCCAGCTGCCCTGCGCGACCCACCATTTTCTCTTCTCTTGTTTGCTGCTGAAGAAAATGGAGGAAATGGTTTTGAGTTCCTTTGGCCTTCGTACACGCTCCTCCAATGGAACCTGTTGGATGAAGGTGAAGCCTTCCGGTGTATGGAGTCTCCATCTGTCCAAAGTTCAGCATTTTTTTCTTGTAAAAGTTTATCAAATGAAGCCCCCCGCGAACTTGTAAAAAAAAATTTTTTTTAAATGAATAAAATAAAATCCCCCCGAACTTGTAAAAAAAAGCTGCAACCGTTTAAAAATAAAGCGGCCGCACTGCGCATACATGCCCGATCATCGGCGCGCATGTGCATAGTTTTGTGCGTGTGCGCCGATGACCTGGCACGCATGCGCAGTGCGGCAGCATTTATTTTACATGTTCGCAGCCATTTTGAAGGCCACTTGCAGCCGCCGTTATTAACAGCCGGCTGTTGCGTGCAGATTTGCGTGATCGGGAGCGCAGTGCGGACGGCTCCGCGAGCCTCCCGACACCCGCCCGCGACCCACCCGCTGATCGTGCCCCCGAGTTTGACAATGCCTGGTTTAATGAATGCACCAAAATAGCACAAAGAGGAACCTAATGCAAATAAATTAACACATTTGTTAAAAATATAGTTGTAATCTGTTTCTTGTTCTAAAATCTTTGAAAGGATATTTTATTTACCTGTATTTACTATTCATTGACATCACCGTTTCTTTGCTGCTCTTCAACCTAGAGTTATTTGATGAACGGTTACTGCCTTATCGTCATGTAAGGTGATGTCCCCTTTAAGACCGGGCTTGGAACCCTAGGGACTCCGCCTCTGGCTCCGCCCATCTGGGAGCCATACATAAAGGGCTGCCTCATGGTCTGTATAGCAGTCAGCTCTCGTCCATAGCTGTAGCATAGTTATTAGTCTAATAAAGCCTTCTTTACTGTTTAATCTCTAAGCGTCATTATTGAGGGTACCTCAATTTATTAGACTAAACTAGATTCAGGATGGACGCAGACCTAAAACCAGAGAAGCTCAATCTGGAAACACGAACGCCGGAGGCAAAGGAAATTTTAAAATACTGGCTGCGTTGCTTCGAGGCCTACCTGGACTCCGCAGAGACTCCCATCCTGGGGCCACGCAAGCTGCGTCTACTCCACGCCCGTGTGAGTCACAGAATCTCCGCCACGCTCGAAAAGGCGTCGACTTATGACAAGGCAATTGAGTTGCTCCGCAAGCGGTTTGTCAAACCCGTCAATGAGGTGCACGCCCGGCATCTGCTCTCTACCTGACAGCAGCGCTCGGGGGAAATCGCTCAACGAGTTTGTTGAGAAACTCACCGCGCTTGCCAGGGACTGTGACCATCAGGATGTGACAGGGGAAGTCCATATGAACCTGCACATCAGAGATGCTTTCGTGTCCGGAATCCGCTCGACCTACATCTGGCAGCGGCTGCTCGAAAACGGGGCAAAAGACCTCCAGGAGATGCTAACGCTCGCCTCCTCGCTGGAGGTGGCCCGACATAACTTGGGTACGTACCCCGCGGACTCTGCCAGCCCCCCCCCCCCCCCCGGACTTCCTCAGACTCAACCGTATTACACGCCTGCGCCACGCGGCGACCCGCTCACCATGGGGGCACACCATGCTACTTCTGCGGGCAGGGCCAGGGCTTATCGTCATGTAAGGTGATGTCCCCTTTAAGACCGGGCTTGGAACCCTGGGGACTCCGCCTCTGGCTCCGCCCATCTGGGAGCCATACATAAAGGGCTGCCTCATGGTCTGTATAGCAGTCAGCTCTCGTCCATAGCTGTAGCATAGTTATTAGTCTAATAAAGCCTTCTTTACTGTTTAATCTCTAAGCGTCATTATTGAGGGTACCTCAATATCCACGACCACGCTGCCCAGCCCGCTCCGCGATCTTACGCCCAGTGGGTCCCCAAGTATGCGGACAAAGCCCGCCCACTCCTAAAGACCACCACTTTTCCCCTCCCGACTGAGGCTCAATTGGCCTTCAACCGCAGCAAGGCCGACATCATCAAGGCCGCCATGCACGCAGTGGACGAAACCATCCCTTTCCAGGTAGAGAGCGATGCATCAGACATCGCCCTGGCTGCTACCCTCAATCAAGGAGGCAGACCAGTAGCGTTCTTCTCCCGAACCCTCACCGCCTCCGAGGTTCGACACTCTGCAGTCGAAAAGGAGGCACAAGCCATTGTGGAGGCTGTACGGCGCTGGAGACACTACCTAGCCGGTAGGAGGTTTACCCTCGTCACCGACCGTTGGTCGGTCGCCTATATGTTCGATAACACGCAACGGGGCAAAATAAAAAACGATAAAATTTTGAGGTGGAGGATCGAACTCTCCACCTACTCGTACGATATCAAGTATCGTCCAGGGGAGCTCAACGAGCCCCCAGATGCCCTGTCCCGCGGCATATGTGCCAACGCGCAGGAGGACCGCCTGCAAGCCATCCACAATGACCTCTGCCACCCGGGGGTTACCCGGCTCGTCCATTTCATCACAAGTCCCGCAACCTACCTTACTCAACCAAGGAGGTCAAGGCCATGGTCAGGGCCTGCCAGGTCTGTGCGGAGTGCAAACCGCACTTCTATCGGCCAGTCAAGGTTCGGCTCGTGAAGGCCTCGGGGCCCCTTTGAGCGACTGAGCGTGGACTTCAGGGGGCCCCTCCCGTCCACCAACCGTTATGCCTATTTCCTCACCGTGATCGATGAGTTCTCCCGTTTCCCATTCGCCATTCCCTGCACCGACATGACCTCAGCCACGGTGATTAAGGCACTACACAGCATCTTCACCCTGTTCGGTTTCCCCGCATATATCCACAGCGACCGGGGTACATTGTTTATGAGCGATGAACTGCGTCAGTATCTGCTCAGCAAAGGCATCGCCTCGAGCAGAACGACCAGTTATAACCCGCGGGGAAACGGGCAGGTGGAGAGGGAGAACGCGACAGTGTGGAAGGCTGTCCTTCTGGCCCTGCGGTCGAGAAGTCTCCCAACCACCCGCTGGCAGGAGGTCCTACCCGATGCCCTACACTCCATTAGGTCACTCCTCTGCACGGCCACGAATGAGACCCCTCACGACCGATTGTTTCTCTTCCCCAGGAAGTCTACCTCCGGGGTCTCGCTTCCACCTTGGCTGATGGCTCCGGGACCTGTTCTTCTCCGGAGGCACGCGAGGAGCCATAAAACGGACCCCCTAGTTGAAAAGGTCCGACTGCTCCACGCCAACCCCAGTTACGCCTACGTGGAGTACTCCGACGGCAGGCAAGATACGGTTTCCCTCCGGGATCTGGCACCCGCTGGATCCTCCACCACAGACGCCCCTTCCCGCGCCGCGCCCATGCAGGACCCGTCGCCCCCTACAACACACCCCCTTCCGGCCCTACCACCCATTGGTGAGCCCCCCCCTTTACACACACCTCCGCTACCCCCGGCCCTGCCTAGTTCCTCTGCCCCGGCCCGGACCGAAGCTCCGACCGCTGTGCTCCCGGATATGCCCTCAACCGGGACGTCCGTGCCCGCCGCACCACCGCCCGAATTGAGGTCGAGGAGGACGATCCGGCCACCGAGATGGATGGACCTATGATGGCACTTCACCCCCGCCGGACTCCTTTTTAAACAGGGGGTGAATGTGATGAACGGTTACTGCCTTATCATCATGTAAGGTGATGTCCCCTTTAAGACCGGGCTTGGAACCCTGGGGACTCCACCTCTGGCTCCGCCCATCTGGGAGCCATACATAAAGGGCTGCCTCATGGTCTGTATAGCAGTCATCATCGTCCATAGCTGTAGCATAGTTATTAGTCTAATAAAGCCTTCTTTACTGTTTAATCTCTAAACGTCATTATTGAGGGTACCTCAAGTTATTAACTCTTCAGCCCTTTTGTGAGTTAACCAATGCAAATGTGATCATTCAGTTTTTACAAATTTGATGCAGTCTCTCATCTTCGAAAGTTGTTAACACAATCATTTTCATATATACCTAGGTGAAATTGCCATTTTACTAAAACCACTGACCATCGTCAAGGGAGACAGGGGCACTTTGACGACGGCTGTCCTTCTTGCTTCTGACGGCACAAACAAACCTGAGGAGCTGCTTTATGTCATAACAGAGCCACCAAAGTATGGACAAGTAGAGTACATCAACTACCCTGGAGTGGCAATAACCAGTTTTAGCCAGATTGATGTGGCAGCTCAGACAGTTTCTTATACTCACAAAAGCAAGGCAGCAGCTACGAGAGACTTGTTGAGGTAAGAATGTATTTAAATGAAGGTTTGAAAGCAATATTAATACATAACAGAGTCCATTGAACCAAATTATGGCATGTCTCATCATCACATTTTCTGTATGCATTGTTGGTTATTTATTTGTTAAGAACGAGGGGATATTAGCATTTTTTAATAGTTGGTAATATGTGCATGAGCTAAAAATTTGTACAGTTGATTTGGTGATATATATATGGGGCTGGATTCTCTGATCCTGATGCTAAGTGTTGACTCCGTCGTAAACGCCGTTGCGTTTCTCGACGGTGTCATCACGGCCTCAGGAGCGGCGATTCCGACCCCTACAGGGGGCCAGCATGGCACTGGGGCGATCCCGGCATCAGATCGGCGGCGTGGGTCTGCACATGCGCAGTAGGACCGGCGGCAACCCGCGCATGCGCAGTGGCTCCCCTCGCCGTGCCAGCCCCGGCGCAACATGGCGTAGGGCTTCAGGGGCCGGCACGGAACAAAAGACGCCCCCAGCCCGAGAGGCCGGCCCACCGATCGGTAGGACCAGATCGCGGGCCAGGCCGCAGCAGAGGCCCCCCTGGGGTCGGACCCCCCCCCCCCCCCCCCCCCCCCAACCAGGCCGTCCACGGATCCATTCACGGTGAGGTCCCGTCGGGTAGGACCATGTTAGAACAGCGCCGGCGAGATTCGGGTGTTTTTGTACACCCGTTCATCCCATCCTGGGCGGAGAATCGCCGGGGGGGCGCATAGAGCAGCCTCCGACAGGCTCCACGCCGGTGCCAATGATGCCGATACTCTGCTCTCCGGAGAATCGGAGGACCGGCATCGGGACGGTGTGGCCCGATTCGCGCCCGTCCCGGCGATTCTCTGGCCCGGCTTGGGCTGAGAGAATCCCGCCCATAGTTCCCAAATGGATACACTCTGTTTGAGGTTACCCGCTGCAAGACTACCTGCCTTCTTCCATTAAAATTAATTGCGGCACTTTGGCTGGCAAGAACAGAAGGAGCACATCTCAGCCTCTACGTGGATTCATAGTGCCTTTGTGGACAAGCTGATGTGACAGGGCTGATTAGAACCAGTGGTGGATTTACAGTTAGTGGGGCCCTATGCTTAGCTTCATTTTTGCACCCTCCCCCCAACCCAAACCAGGACCTGAAGGCCGAAGCCCACCCCTCACGTACACTTTCTCTCCACTCCCCCACCCACTGATACCACCACCACCAGTGGTGCAGTAGCTCTAAGAAAATGTAATGTCTATATAACTTTGCTATCTTCTATTATATTGCTTTCCTATGTATTCATGATTGAGTTGTCCAATGACAATAAAACTATGCTTTTTCAGTGAAAAATACTAGTGCCAGTTGGAATTTTACTTTGAACCGTCAATCATTGAATCATTAGTCGTTAGCATCGGTATAAATTCATTATGAACAATTTAATTGTGTAATTCAAACCTATTACAGACATGAAATACAAAGTTTTACTTACAAGATATGGAACAAAACTGGGTAAATAGAATTAAGGTACAGATCAGCCATAATGATGAAAAAAGCTCAAGTGGCTGAGTGGCCTACTCTTGTTTGTATGTTCCTACCTTGATATCAATGAATAGGATTTGGCATGTGTGTGATGCATGTGCATCAAACTATTTCTCCAGCCAATAAGGAGATGGTGGAGCAGTGGTAATATTGCTGGACTAGTAATCTAGAGACCTAGGGTAATGTTCTGGGACCTGGCTTCGAATCCCACTAAACCAGATGATGGAATTTAAATTCAATAAAATATCTGGAATTAAAAGTCGAATGAAGACCGATTGTAATAAAAACCCATCTCGTTCACTCTTGTCCTTTCGGGAAGGAAACCTGCTGTCCTTACCTGTTCTGGCCTACAAATGACTCCAGATGCATAGCAATATGGTTGATTCTTAGATGCCCTCTGACGTGGCCCAGCAAGCCACTCAGTTGTATCCAACAGCTACAAAGAAAACACAGGAAAGAAACCGGACGGACGACCCAGCATTGACTTAGTCAACAGAAATGACAATGGCAAACCCAGCCCTGCCAACTCTGCAAAGTCCTCCATGATAATACCTGGGGGCCTGTGCCAAAACTGTGAGAGCTGTCTCATAGACTAGTCAAGCCTGACATAGTCATGCTCACAGAATCATACCTTACAGATACTATTGAGAGTGAAATAGCTGAATCCTAAACTAGGGTCCGGAATCTAAATAAAGTAATCCATGAGGGTAGGAGGTGAGAATTGGCAAGGGTAGATTGGGGAACCCATATTTCATGAACGTGTGCATGAATTACAACAATTATTCATTCCTGTCTGGCACAAAAATAAAAGAGGAAAGGCATACAAAAGAAATTAGGGATAATATTAAATCCAAAGAGGAGTCATGTAAAATTGCCAGAAAAAGCAGTAACCTGAGGATTGGGAGAATTTTAGAATTCAGCAAAAGAGGATAAAAAAACTTATCAAGAGGGGGAAATAGATATGGGGCAGCACGGTGGCACAGTGGTTATCATTGCTGCCGACGGCTCTGAGGATCCGGGTTCGAATCCCGGCTCTGGGTCACTGCCCGTGTGGAGTTTGCACATTATCGCCTTGTCTGCGTGGGTTTCACCCCCACAACCCAAAGATGTGCAAATTAGGTGGATTGGCCACGCTAAATTGCCCCTTAATTGGAAAAAATAATAATTGGGTACTCTAAATTAAAAAAAAAAAAGAGGGGGAACTAGAATATGAGTGTAAAATTGCTGAGAATATAGAAACTGACAGTAAAAGCTTCTCTGAAAATGTGAGGAGAAAAAGATTAGTAAAGTCAAATGGCTCACATTCAGAAGCCAGGGAAATTATAACGGGGAACAAAGAAATGGGCAGAAGAACTTGAACACATTCTTTGGTTCTGTCTTCACAAAAGAGGGCACAAATAAACTTCCAGAAATGTTAGGGAACCAAGGGCCCTGTGAGATGCGGGTTGAACGAAATCAGTATCAGTAAGAAAATGGTGCTGGGGAAATTAATGAGGTTAAAGGCTGACAAATCACAAGGACATTAAAGGAAATGGCCCTGAATATATTGAATGCAGTGGTGGTCATCTTCCAAAATTCTGTAGACTCTAGAGCAGTTCCTGCAGATTGGAGTGTAGCAAATGGAACCCCACTATTTAAAAAGGGAGGGAGAGAAAAAAGGGAGAGTTACAGACCAGTTAACCTGACATCAGGGGCGGGATTCTCCGACCCCCCCGCCGGGTCGGAGAATCGCCGGGGGCTGGCGTGAATCCCGCCCCCGCCGGTTGCCGAATTCTCCGGCACCGGATATTCGGCGGGGGCGGGAATCGCGCCACGCCGGTTGGCGGGCCCCCCGCCGGCGATTCACCGGCCCGGATGGGCCAAAGTCCCGCTGCTGGAATGCCTGTCCCGCCAGTGAGAATTAAACCACCTCTCTTACCGGTGGGACAAGGCGGCGCGGGCAGGCTCCGGGGTCCTGGGGGGGGCGCAGGGCGGTCTGGCCCCGGGGGGTGCCCCCACGGTGGCCTGGCCATCGATCGGGGCCCACCGATCCGCGGGCGGGCCTGTTTCGTGGGGGCACTCTTTTCCTTCCGCCCTCGCCATGGTCTCCACCATGGCGGAGGCGCATGCGCGGGGATGCAGTGAGCGGCCGCTGACGCTCCCGCACATGCGCCGCCCGGCAAAGTCAGTTTCACGCCAGCTGGCGGGGCACCAAAGGCCTTTCCCACCAGCTGGTGGGGTTGAAATCAGTCCGGCGCGGGCCTAGCCCCTCAAGATTAGGGCTCGGCCGCTCAAGATGCGGAGGATTCCGCACCTTTGGGGCGGCGCGATGCCGGACTGATTCGCACCGTTTTTGGCGCCGGTCGGCGGACATCGCGTCGATGGCGGAGAATTCCGCCCCAGTAGTGGGGAAGATGCTTGAGTCTATTATAAAAGCCATGGTAACAGAACATTTGTAAATCATTAACAAAATTGGACAAAGTCAGCATAGGTTTATGGGCACAGAATATATTCTGGGTGGGGGACTTCAATGTCCATCACCAAGAGTGGTTCAGCAGTACCATCACAGACCGAGCTGGCCTTTCCTAAAGGTCAAATCTGCTGGACTGGGTCTGCAGTAGGTGGTGAGCGAACCAACAAGAGGGGAAAACATACCTGACCCCATCCTTATCAACCTGTCTGCTGCAGATGCATCTGTCCATGACAATATCAGTAGGAGTGACCACTGCATAGTCCTTGTGGAGACAAAGCCCCGTCTTCAACATTGAAGATACCCTCCATCGTGTTGTGTGGTAAGACAACTATGCTAAATGGGATAGACTTCAAAAAGATCTAGTAACTCAAGATTGGGAATCCATGAGGCGCTGTGGGCCATCAGCAGCAGCAGAATTGTAATCAACCACAATCTGTACCCTCATGGCCCAGCATATCCCTTACCGTACCATTACCACCAGCCTGGGATCAACCCTTGTTTAATGAAGAGTGCAGAAGGGCATGCCAAGAGAAACACCAGGCATACCTAAAAATAAAGTGTCAACCTGGTGGAGCTACAACACTTGTGTGCCAAATGGCATTAGTAGCATGTAATAGACAGAGGTAAGCAATTCCACAATCATAGAACCCCACTCATAGAACCCCTGCAGTGTAGAAGGAGGCCATTCAACCCATTGAGTCTGCACCAACCCTCTGAAAGAACAATCCACCCAAGTCCACTCCCGAAACCTACTTCAGTAACCCCTTAACCTAATCTACACATCTTTGTACTGCGGGAGGAAACCAGAGCACCCGGAGGAAACCCACACAGACCTGGGAAGAATGTGCACAGACAGTCAGCCAAGGCCAGAATTGAACCCAGGTCCTTGGTGCTGTGAGGCAGCAGTGATAATAACCACTGTGCCACCACTTTGCCCAAACATCGGATCAGATCAAGTCCTGCCACATACAACTGTGAATAGTGGTGACAATTAAACAACTCACTGGGGGAAGGAGGCTCCACAAATGTCCCCATCCACAATAATGATGTGGCCCAGCATATCAGTGTAAAATACAAGGCTGAAGCATTCACAATAATCTTCAGCCAGAAGTGCCGATTGGATGATCCAACTCGGCCTCATCTGGAGGCACCCAGTATAACAGATGACCGTCTTCAGTCAATTTGATTCACACCACGAGATGGCAAGAAACTGCTGAAGGTACTGGATACTGCAAAAGCTGTGGACCCTGACAACATTCCGGTAATAGTACTGAAGGCTTGTTCTCCGGAGCTTTCTGCGCACCCAGCCAATTTTTTCCAGTACAGCTACAACATTGGCATCTATCCGGCAATGTGGAAAATTGCTCAGGTATGTCCTGTACACAAGAAACAGGACAAATCCAACCCAGCCAATTACTGCCCCATCAGTCTGCTGTCGATCATCAGTAAAGTGATGGAAGAGATCAACAACTGCAGGATCAAGCTGCACTTAATCAGCAATTAGTTGCTCACTGTTGCTCAGTTTGGGTTTTTCCAGGGTCACTCATCTCCTGACCTCATTACATCCTTGGTTCAAGCATGGACAGAAAAACTGAACTTTAGATGTGAGGTGACTGTGACTGCACTTGACATCAAGGCAGCATTACAATGAGTATGGTATCAAGGAGCCCTAGCAAAACTGGAGTCAATGGAAATCGGGGAAAACACCCCCACTGGTTGGAATCATACCTGACACAAGCAAATGTGCTCTTGATGGTTGTGTTCCTCTGGATAGTGTCTGAGGCCAAACTATCTTCAGGTGCTTCACCAATGATCTTCCTTCCGTCATAAGGTCAGAAGTGGGAATGTTTTCTGATAATTGCACGATGTTCAGTATCATTCGCTACTCCTCAGATACTGAAGCAGTCCATGTCCAAATGCAACAAGACCTGTACAATATCCAGGTCGTAAAAGTGGCAAGTAGCATTCACACATCATAAGTGTCAGGCAATGGCCATTTCCAACAAAAGACGTTCGAACCATCACCCCTTGACATTCAACGGCATTACCATCGCTGAATCCCTCACTATCAACATCCCAGTAGTTACCATTGACCAGAAACTGAACTGGACTATCCATGTAAAGACTGTGGCTACAAGGGCAGGTCAGAGGCTAGGAACCCTAAAGCGAGTAATATACCTTCTGACTCCCCAAAGCTTGTCCTCCACCTAAAAGGCACGAGTCAGGAATGTAATGGAATACTCTCCACTTGCACTATGGATGAGTGCAGCTCCAACAACACTCAAGAAGGTTGACATCATCTAGGACAAAGCAGCCCACTTGTTTGCTACCCCTTCCATCAACATTCACACCCTCCACCACCAATGAATAGTGGAGCCTTGTGTACCATCTACAAGATGCACTGCAGGAACTCACCAACACTCCTTAGACAGTACCTTCCAAACCCACGACCAGTACCAACTAGAAGGAGAAGAACAGCAGAGACATGGGAACACCACCACCTGGAGGTTCCCTCCAAATCACTCACAACCCTGACTTGGAAATATATCGCCATTCCTTCATTATCGCTGGGTACAAATCCTGGAACTCACTCCCTTGCAGCATAGTAAGTGTATCTACACCACATGGACTGCAGCGGTTCAAGAAGGCAGCTCATCACCACATTCTCAAGGGCAACTAGAGATGGACAATAAATGCTGGCCTAACCAGCGACACACACATCCCATAAATTAGTTTTAAAAAAGTAGACTGTCTCTGGGAATATCACAGAGCTAATCTTGCTGCCGGCAAGTGTGGGCTCACAGTTCCAGTTTGGTCCTGACATTGGGGTTCTGAAGCTCACAGAAAATGTTCTACCTGATCATTTAGATTGTTGACCTTTCATCAGACTTGATGAGCACTTCCATCATTTTCTTTTGTTTATTTCAGATTTCCAGCATCTGGATTGTTTTGTTTTCTAAAGTGTAACTTCAGTCTGTTAGGCCATATACGTGATGTTCAAGGTTTCTGAAAAGATTACTTCGCTCATGATGACCATACTAATAATAAATGCCTGTTGTCATACATATTGAAAGTACCAATGAGATTAAATGTAGGACTAGATTTTATGTTCTCCGACCGGCAGATTTGAATGCTGGGAGTGCACAAAAAAGCCAGCAGGTGACCTTCCGACCGCCAACCTGTCTGAAATTTTACAAGGGACAGAATGTGTGTCAGGAGGTCTTCCCACTCTTGGATCTATTGAGGGTCTTAAGTGATCAATGAATGGCCACTTAAGGGCTTCATCCCACCCTGACTGATTTGATACCCAGCCTGCAGCTTTAGTTGAAGCTGGTGTTGGGCAAATGGGAGCCCTCTTTTGAAAGTCCCATGGCTCATTGACGGCATCCCCCTCATTAAATTTGTCCCATGTATCTTGAAATTTGTCTGCCACCCCTGTAACCCACCTTAATGAGACCAGATCCTGGACTTAATTGGGCTCCTGGGCATAGCTTTCATAGAATTTACAGTGCAGAAGGAGGCCATTCGGCCCATCGAGTCTGCACCGGCTCTTGGAAAGAGCACCCTACCCAAGGTCCACACCTCCACCCTATCCCCATAACCCAGTAACCCCACCCAACACTAAGGGCAATTTTGGACACTACGGGTAATTTAGCATGGCCAATCCACCTAACCCGCACATCTTTGGACTGTGGGAGGAAACCGGAGCACCCGGAGGAAACCCACGCACACACGGGGAGGATGTGCAGACTCCGCACAGACAGTGACCCAAGCCGGAATCGATCCTGGGACCCTGGAGCTGTGAAGCATTTGTGCTATCCACAAGGCTACCGTGCTGCCCATGATGAGACTACAGTGCTGCCTGCGCTCCGAATAGCTTGCAGCTCCCTAAGGCAGCACTTCCTATGAGAAAGGGGTGGATGTCTCACCTTAAGGCAATTAATGTTGCTCCCGATGTTAAATTGTTGTCAGGAATGTGAGCAGGGACCCCATCAACTGTTTTAGCAGGGGGCTAGGGATCACAGGACCCTATAAAATCCAGCCCTTAGCCTTGTTAGTTCTGCCTAACCATGTAAGATGGCAACAGTTTGTCAGTGGTATAATGTTATTCCATAGGACATCGAGGCATCTTTCTGAACTTTGTTACAGAGCCACAAGGACCCGAATGCCTGTTAAAGGTGTGTATTATTTTATTATTTCATTTCTAGAGATGGTGAATCAAGAAAACTTGCTGAAGGCTGCCTTGCCTCTGACTCTCTTTGTTAGATTCATTGTCAGCAATGGGATGTCCACAAGAAATGGAAGTCTAGAGATCATCATTGAGAACATTGATCGCATCCTGCCCACATTATCAAACAACAAAGGCATTCGATTGGTTGAAGGCTCTATGAAGTCCATTTCACCTGAAGTGCTGCAGATATCTGACACTGATACTCCCCCACAGAACCTGACCTACATCATTGCACAGCATCCGCAGTTCGGCCAGCTGTACCACAGAGGGATTGTTCTTCATCATCACAACTTCACACAGTTGGACGTTGACAACATGGACGTAGCATACAAACATGATGGAGGAGATTCACAGATTGACAGGTTCACCTTTATTGTCACTGATATGACCAATAATGGCTTTCTGGTCAATGGCAAATTGCAGAGTGAACCATCTGTATTCACAATTGAGGCAAGTGGTTTAAGATTATTGGTGGTTTTAGATATAGGCCTGGAAATCAAATTGGAAATGTAACCTCATGAATAATTAAGTTAGCAGAGGAGCAGATTCCTGAATGTAGTATATAAGTCTTGACTGGCATTCCTACATGGCTAAAGTTAAAATTCTAGCTTCTTTGTGAGGAAGCGCAGAAACTAGGACAGTGGAACTGGGACCAGATAACCCTTTGGTCGAGTTCCAGAGACAACCCTGTGGATAAAGATTACTGCATATGATGCTAACTTACGGTTAGTCCATCTATGAGTGTTAAAGTTGGGACCCGAGTTATAGGATCTAGAAATAGGCAAGTGATGGTACTAAAGCTACAAAGTTGGAACTATCCAGTGGATCAGAGGCCGTGAATTTTTGAGTGGTACTTTTAATTGAGATATGAAAAGTGCTAATGGGAATTAAGACACACAAGTATAGCTTAAGATATGTACTAAAGTTGAACACCTTTACAGGGACTAAAGAGAAAAGATCAGACACATTTCCTTATTTGTTGCTTTACCTTCGGGAGTCTCATATCAAAAATAAATGAAAACTTTCATTCTCACTAATATTAGTGTTTGTAGAGGATGTAGAGCTTCGATAACATAAAGAGATGATTGGTTTCGGGAAGGATTCTTTGTAATGAATTATTACCTTTGTTCAGGTGGACCATGTGGACAAAGCTGCCCCAAGAATAGTTTACCTGCAGTGCCCATCAAAAGTCGAAATATTAAAAAATGGAAAGTATGGAATCTACATCTCTTCTTTAGACTTGAAAGCATCAGATAGCAATAGCGAAGACGAAGAACTCATTTTCCATATTTTACATGCTCCACGTTTTGGTTACTTGGAAAACATCACTAATGGTATAGTACTTCACACTAAAACTTTCATCGGTATTTTTTCATTCTTCCCTATTTTCAGTTCACTAATACTTATAGAAATATAGAAAATACAGCCTATTTATAGATACCCTTATATTTATATTAAGCTGAATAAGTAAACTGAGCAGATTATATGTTTCTAGTTATGAGTGTTTCCAGTTCAAAACAATATGACATTTTTTTTGACATTGTAGTTACTTTGCTAAGGATTTATATCCTGGACTATAAGTGTAAGTATCAGCTTAGTTCAGTTTGTGAAACTCTGTCTCTTGGGTGATAAGTTCAAATCCCAGTAAACATTTGGTCGAAACTGCCACTCAGTATAGTAGTGAGGGCAATTTGCATGTTTAGAGGTGTGGTCTTTCAGCTGAGATGTTAAAGGAAGAATGTAAACTCGGCTGAAAATAACAGATGATGCAGTGGTATTCAAAGAAGAGAATGGAAAATCTCGACTAGAATGCAGAGAACATGTTATAGTTGGGTTTTATTATAGGAGTCCAAAGATGATCATGGACTCCTTGTTCCGGTTATCCCGGAGTTGATGCAGACGCTAGGGTGCGGCTGTGAGATTCAGGAGAGGATGTCAGCGACACTCGAGTCAGTGCATAGCCGTTTGGAGAAGTCTCAAAGGCTATGGGCGCAGGAGATGGTGCCGCCAATGTGTGGGTGATGACCGCAAGTACAAGTGCCTGGAGCACGACGTCTGCACAATAAGTGGTGGTGTCTAAGGCGTGACTCAGTCGGCGACAGTCATGGCTGAGGATCTCAACAGCATATCCGGTCACTGGGGCCATGTCCCAGACGCAGGTGGACATTTCCAGGGCACTGCAGAGCATGTCCCAGTCACTGAAGAACATCACTGAGGGCATTGACACCATGGTGCAGACAATGGGGAGGACGGGCAGGGCCGGATGACACAATGGCCCTCTGGACCTCTCTCCAGCTGCCGCTCCGTCCCATGGAAACTCCCAGGTCCTACGGGCATTGGCTGGGAGGAGGAAGAACCGGAGGCCAATCGGGGCTGTTATGGGCCAGGGTTTAGAGAACCCCAAAGTGTATCATGGAGTTCACCTGACCCACAACGTTTAATAGTTGTGGTATGGGGAGCACACAGCCCACTCTACAGGTGTGGTACAGCAGAAAGTATTTTTTAAAGCAAAACAATGTTTATTCTATGAACTCAAGTTAACCTTTTTAAAACATGCAGTGAACATCATAGCAACCATCAATTCAAATACAACACTAAGTAAGCCTTAATAACTTCCCAAACAACATACAGAAGACAAAAGAAACACCTTTTAACAGAAGCACATTAGGTTTACATTCACTACTGAGAACATTTATAATTCTGAATTCACCAAATGATCAAGAGATAGTCTTTTCATGGCAGAGAGATCAACAGTACACATGCTGCAGCTGTACAGAACTCTGGTACGGCCGCATTTGGAGTATTGCGTACAGTTCTGGTCACCGCATTATAGGAAGGACGTGGAGGCTTTGGAACGGGTGCAGAGGAGATTTACCAGGATGTTGCCTGGTATGGAGGGAAAATCTTATGAGGAAAGGCTGATGGACTTGAGGTTGTTTTCGTTAGAGAGAAGAAGGTTAAGAGGAGACTTAATAGAGGCATACAAAATGATCAGAGGGTTAGATAGGGTGGACAGTGAGAGCCTTCTCCCGCGGATGGAAATGGCTAGCACGAGGGGACATAGCCTTAAACTGAGGGGTAATAGATATAGGACAGAGGTCAGGGGTAGGTTCTTTACGCAAAGAGTAGTGAGGCCGTGGAATGCCCTACCTGCTACAGTAGTGAACTCGCCAACATTAAGGGCATTTAAAAGTTTATTGGATAAACATATGGATGATAATGGTATAGTGTAGGTTAGATGGCTTTTGTTTCGGTGCAACATCGTGGGCCGAAGGGCCTGTACTGCGCTGTATTGTTCTATGTTCTATGTTCTATGTTCTATGCTCTGTCTGGATTCATCTCCAATGCTGAAAACGAAACTAAAACACACCCTGCAGCAAACAGCCTAAAACAAAAGTAAAAAGATGACAGACAGCCCAGCTCCACCCACACTCTGACATCACTGCAGTAATATGAGCAGCCAAACATTTCTTAAAGCAACATTCTCATGACAGAGCCCTTGCAGCAGGGAAACAGGGGCTGTTTAGCACAGGGCTAAATCACGCTTTGAAAGCAGACCAAGGCAGGCCAGCAACACGGTTCAATTCCCATAACAGCCTCCCCGAACAGGCGCCGGAATGTGGTGACTAGGGGCTTTTCACAGTAACTTCATTGAAGCCTACTTGTGACAATAAGCGATTTTCATTTTTCATTTTCATCTGAAGGCCTCCCTGGCCTCCTTGGCATGCCGGATCCTCGCCCCTGCCTGTCCTCCTTCCTCCAGCTGCTCCTGTGGATCCTCACCGGGCTTGTCCCTCAGCCCCTCCTAGTCTGGCCCCTGCTTGCACTCGCCCACAGACAAGGTCGCATGTCACTCCTCCTCCACCTTCAGCATGTCGTTCTGTTGCTGTGCCAAGTTGAGGAGGGCACAGCAGGCCACCACAAAGCAGACCACCTTCTGGGGGTGTGTTGCAGTGCACCATGAATGCCGTCAAGACATCCAAATCAGACTTCCGAGTGTGGCGATGACCAGCTGAGTCGCACGTTTCGGCAGCTCCCAGTGAAACGGACTTTTGGGCTCTTGATAGGAGCCCCAACGGCAATTTTGACGGCTAAAAACACTGTGCGGTAAACCAGAAGGGAATCCCCCCTGGATACGGATGAAAAAAGGAGGAGAAAGTGGCCGGATTGCAGTGGATCCTTTAGAACAACGGCAAGGAAGGCAAGCAAAAACCAAGATGGCGTCGGAAGGTGGCAGTTTAACATGGGGCCCTGAACAACAAGAATTCTTGAAATGCTGTGTGGAAGAGCTCAAAAAGGAAATGAAGAAAGAGCTGTTGGCCCCGATACTACAGGCTATCGAAGGGCTAAAGGAGGAACAAAAGACCCAGGAGCGGGAGCTTCGGGTCGTGAAGGCAAAGGCAGCCGAGAATGAGGACGACATACAGGGCCTGGTGGTGAAGACGGAGACGCATGAGGCACATCAGAAACGATGTGTGGAAAGGTTGGAGGCACTGGAGAACAACGTAAGGAGGAACAACCTGAGGATTCTTGGTCTTCCTGAAGGTGCGGAGGGAGCGGACGTCAGGGCATATGTGAGCACGATGCTGCACTCGTTAATGGGAGTGAAGGCCCCGGCGGGTCCGTTGGAGGTGGAGGGAGCATACCGAGTGATGGCGCGAGGACCGAGAGCAGGAGAAATTCCCAGAGCCATAGTGGTGAGATTCCTCTGTTTTAAGGATAAAGAAATGGTCCTTAGATGGGCAAAGAAAACTCGGAGCAGTAAATGGGAGAACGCGGTGATCCGCGTTTATCAAGACTGGAGTGCGGAGGTGGCGAGAAGGAGGGCGAGCTTTAATCGGGCCAAGGCGGTGCTTCATAAAAAGAAGATAAAATTTGGAATGCTGCAACCGGCAAGACTGTGGGTCACATATCGAGGGAGGCACCACTACTTTGTGACGGCGGATGAAGCGTGGACTTTTATTGTGGAAGAAAAACTGGAATGAGCGGGTTATTAAAAAGAACGTTTGAACAAAGTGGTGGGGCGAATGTGGGGGGCGAAGAGGGGGGTTAAAAAGGGGGGAAAGAGGAGTTTTATGTACTAATCCTGCGATGTGGTAACTTTTCTCTCTTCCACAGGTGGAGATGGGGGGAGGAGGGGAGGTGGAGGAGATGGGGCGTTGGCCATTGGGGGCGGGGCCAAGGGAGAAGCGCGGGCTTGGTTCCCGCGCTATGATAATCATGGCGGGAATAGAGAAGCAGGAAGGAGGGGGCGTCACACGGTGCGAGCCGAGGTCACGGGGGGGAAGCCGAGGTCGGCCAGAGTTTGCTGACTTCTGGGAGCAACATGGGGGGAGTAATTACGCTAGCGGGGGATCTAGCGGGGGGGGGGGTGGGAGGGGGGAATTACTGGGTTGCTGCTGCTGGGGCGAGGGGGGAGCTGGTATGGGAGGGGATGGGCGGGGGGCACCGCCTGGGGGAGATACAGCTGCATGGGAACCGGGTGAGGAGCTGGAAAAAGGGGATGGTTAATCGACAAGGGGGGGGTAGGAAGCCCCCCAACCAGGCTGATCACGTGGAACGTGAGAGGGCTGAACGGGCCGATAAAGAGGGCACGGGTACTCGCACACTTTAAGAAACTTAAGGCAGATGTGGTTATGTTACAGGAAACGCACCTGAAACTGATAGACCAGGTTAGGCTACGCAAAGGATGGGTGGGGCAGGTGTTACATTCGGGGCTAGATGCGAAAAACAGGGGGGTGGCTATATTAGTGGGGAAGCGGGTAATGTTAGAGGCAAAGACTATAGTGGCGGATAACGGGGGCAGATACGTGATGGTGAGTGGCAAACTACAGGGGGAGATGGTGGTTTTGGTAAACGTATATGCCCCGAACTGGGATGATGCCAATTTTATGAGGCGGATGCTAGGACGCATTCCGGACCTAGAGCTGGGAAAGCTGATAATGGGGGGAGATTTTAATACGGTGTTGGAACCAGGGCTGGATAGGTCGAAGTCCAGGACTGGAAGGAGGCCGGCAGCAGCCAAGGTACTTAAAGATTTTATGGAGCAGATGGGAGGTGTAGACCCGTGGAGATTTAGCAGACCTAGGAGTAAGGAGTTCTCGTTTTTCTCCTATGTCCATAAAGTCTACTCGCGAATAGACTTTTTTGTGCTGGGAAGGGCGTTGATCCCGAAGGTGAGGGGAACGGAGTATACGGCTATTGCCATTTCGGATCACGCTCCACACTGGGTAGACTTGGAGATAGGGGAGGAAACAGGAGGGCGCCCACCCTGGAGAATGGAAATGGGACTAATGGCAGATGAGGGGGTGTGTCTAAGGGGTGCATTGAAAAGTACTTGGAACTCCATGATAATGGGGAGGTCCAGGTGGGAGTGGTCTGGGAGGCGTTGAAGGCGGTGGTTAGAGGGGAGCTGATATCAATAAGGGCACATAAAGGGAAGCAGGAGAGTAAGGAACGGGAGCGGTTGCTGCAAGAACTTGAGGGTGGACAGACAATATGCGGAAGCACCGGAGGAGGGACTGTACAGGGAAAGGCAAAGGCTACATGTAGAATTTGACTTGCTGACTACGGGCACTGCAGAAGCACAATGGAGGAAGGCACAGGGTGTACAGTACGAATATGGGGAGAAGGCGAGCAGGTTGCTGGCACACCAATTGAGGAAAAGGGGAGCAGCGAGGGAAATGGGGGGAGTGAGGGATGAGGAAGGAGAGATGGAGCGGGGAGCGGAGAGAGTGAATGGAGTGTTCAAGACATTTTATAAAAAATTATATGAAGCGCAACCCCCGGATGGGAGGGAGAGAATGATGGGCTTTTTGGATCGGCTGGAATTTCCCAAGGTGGAAGAGCAGGAAAGGGTGGGACTGGGAGCACAGATCGAGGTAGAAGAAGTGGTTAAAGGAATTAGGAGCATGCAGGCGGGAAAGGCCCCGGGACCGGATGGATTCCCAGTCGAATTCTATAGAAAATATGTGGACTTGCTCACCCCGGTATTAACGAGGACCTTTAATGAGGCAAAGGAAAGGGGACAACTGCCCCCGACTATGTCTGAAGCAACGATATCGCTTCTCTTAAAGAAGGGAAAGGACCCGCTACAATGCGGGTCCTATAGACCTATTTCCCTCCTAAATGTAGATGCCAAGATCCTGGCCAAGGTAATGGCAATGAGAATTGAGGAATGTGTCCCGGGGGTGGTCCACAAGGACCAAACTGGGTTTGTGAAGGGGAGACAGCTGAACACGAATATACGGAGGCTGTTAGGGGTAATGATGATGGCCCCACCAGAGGGGGAAACGGAGATAGTAGTGGCGATGGATGCCGAGAAAGCATTTGATAGAGTGGAGTGGGATTATTTGTGGGAGGTGTTGAGGAGATTTGGTTTTGGAGAGGGGTATGTTAGATGGGTGCAGCTGTTGTATAGGGCCCCGATGGCGAGCGTGGTCACGAATGGACGGGGATCTGCATATTTTCGGCTCCATAGAGGGACAAGGCAGGGATGCTCTCTGTCCCCATTATTGTTTGCACTGGCGATTGAGCCCCTGGCGATAGCGTTGAGGGGTTCCAAGAAGTGGAGGGGAGTACTGAGAGGAGGAGAAGAACACCGGGTATCTTTGTATGCAGACGATTTGCTACTATACGTGGCAGACCCGGCGGAGGGGATGCCAGAAATAATGCGGATACTTGGGGAGTTTGGGGATTTTTCAGGGTATAAATTGAACATGGGGAAAAGTGAGTTGTTTGTGGTGCATCCAGGGGAGCAGAGTAGAGAAATAGAGGACCTACCGTTGAGGAAGGTAACAAGGGACTTTCGTTACCTGGGGATCCAGATAGCCAAGAATTGGGGCACATTGCATAGGTTAAATTTAACGCGGTTGGTGGAACAAATGGAGGAGGATTTCAAGAGATGGGATATGGTATCCCTGTCACTGGCAGGGAAGGTGCAGGCAGTTAAGATGGTGGTCCTCCCGAGATTCCTCTTTGTGTTTCAGTGCCTCCCGGTGATGATCACGAAGGCTTTTTTTAAAAGGATTGAAAAGAGCATCATGGGTTTTGTGTGGGCCGGGAAGACCCCGAGAGTGAGGAAGGAATTCTTACAGCGTAGCAGGGATAGGGGGGGCTGGCACTACCGAGCCTAAGTGAGTATTATTGGGCCGCTAATATTTCAATGGTGAGTAAGTGGATGGGAGAGGAGGAGGGAGCGGCGTGGAAGAGATTAGAGAGGGCGTCCTGTAGGGGGACTAGCCTACAGGCTATGGTGACAGCCCCATTGCCGTTCTCACCGAGGAACTACACCACAAGCCCGGTGGTGGTGGCTACACTGAAGATTTGGGGACAGTGGAGACGGCATAGGGGGAAGACTGGAGCCTTGGGGGGGTCCCCGATAAGAAACAACCATAGGTTTGCCCCGGGGGGAATGGATGGGGGATATGGAATGTGGCAAAGAGCAGGAATAACGCAACTGAAAGATCTGTTTGTGGATGGGAAGTTCGCGAGTCTGGGAGCGCTGACCGAGAAATATGGGTTGCCCCAAGGGAATGCATTCAGGTATATGCAACTGAGGGCTTTTGCGAGGCAACAGGTGAGGGAATTCCCGCAGCTCCCAACACAAGAGGTGCAGGACAGAGTGATCTCAAAGACATGGGTGGGGGATGGTAAGGTGTCAGATATATATAGGGAAATGAGGGACGAAGGGGAGACTATGGTAGATGAACTAAAAGGGAAATGGGAAGAAGAGCTGGGGGAGGAGATCAAGGAGGGGCTGTGGGCAGATGCCCTAAGCAGGGTAAACTCGTCGTCCTCGTGTGCCAGGCTAAGCCTGATTCAGTTTAAGGTATTACACAGGGCGCATATGACTGGAGCACGACTCAGTAAATTTTTTGGGGTGGAGGATAGGTGTGCGAGGTGCTCGAGAAGCCCAGCGAATCATACCCATATGTTTTGGTCATGCCCGGCACTACAGGGGTTTTGGATGGGGGTGACAAAGGTGCTTTCAAAAGTAGTGGGGGTCCGGGTCGAACCAAGCTGGGGGTTGGCTATATTTGGGGTTGCACAAGAGCCGGGAGTGCAGGAGGCGAGAGAGGCCGATGTTTTGGCCTTTGCGTCCCTAGTAGCCCGGCGCAGGATATTGTTAATGTGGAAAGAAGCCAAGCCCCCGGGGGTGGAGACCTGGAGAAATTACATGGCAGGGTTTATAAAACTAGAGCGGATTAAGTTTGTTCTAAGAGGGTCGGCTCAAGGGTTCACCTGGCGGTGGCAACCATTCGTCGAATACCTCGCAGAAAGATAGATGGAATGGAAAAAAGAAGGCAGCAGCAGCAGCCCAGGATCGGGGAGGGGGGAGGCGGGGGGGGGGGGGGGGGGGGGGGGGGGGGGTGGGGGTGGCGGGGGGGGGGGGGGGGGTCGGGGGGAGGAGGAACCAGAAGGACTCCTCAGGGTTGTTAATATATACTGTATAATATGTATAGGTCGTTGCTACAGATAATTATATATTGGACTGTTAAATTATATTTTTGGAGAGTGTTACTTGTGATAAGGCAGTTGCCAATTAGGGTTAGTTTTCATTTTTGTTATTTATTATTTATTCATTTTTTTTTTTATAAAATAGGTCATTGTTATTTGTGTTGTTATAATATTGTGTAAAGGATGCACAATGTACTGTGTTGGTTGACCAAATATTTTCAATAAAATATTTATTTAAAAAAAAAAGACATCCAAATCACATTTTGAGCAGCAATGACAGCACGGGTGCAACATGAGCCTTGTTGTATCGGGTCTCTGCATCAATCTCCGCCCTCTGTACTGGCGTCATTAGTCAGGATCTCAGCTGGTACCCCTTATCCCCCAAGAGCCAACCCCTCAACCTGGAGTGGTCCTCAAAGATGCTGGGGATCTCCGAATGTCCCAGGATTTAGCCGTTGTGCACATACGTGCATGGTCCGGAGGAGGGAAGCTTGCACACACATGCATTATCCGGAGGTGGTGGTTACACTCGAGTTGAACATTCAGGGAGTGGAACCCATTTTCTTTTAATGAAGGGCACTTCCCCGCAGGCAACCTTTGTGCAATTAATTACCCCCTTGGACCTGGGGCATTGCTGCGATGATGGAGAACACTGCTGCCTGGACATCTTGATAGACTTGGTCCAGCGCAAAATTTATATAATCTGATGCCTGGACATACAGCGGGCTGGATTCTCTGATAATGGGGTTAAGTGTTGACGCCATCGTGAAAACCGAGGAGTTTCACGATGGCGTCATTGGGCCCCGAGGTGCAGCAATTCAACGGCCCACTAGGGGCCAGCAAGGGCGCAACATGAAACGCCCGAGGGAGCAGCCGGCAATGCGCGGGTTGCATCATTGACGTGACACCTCGGTTGCTGAAAAGCATTCTCCCCCAGCACACAGCCGTCGCAGACAAGATGGCCGCCATATGAGCAGCCCCGAGATTCCGGTACAGCGAATTGGACACCTTTCTGGGTGCAGTGGAGGAGAGGAGGCTGGTTCTGTACCCTGGGCCGGGCCGCAGGACAGCAGGCGCCATCTTTCAGCATGTGTGGGCGGAGGTGGCCGAGTCCGTCGGGCCGGTGGCCAAGACTGCGGACCAGTGTAGGAAGAAGCTGCATGACCTCCTCCGGGCAGCCAGGGTGAGTACCCTACCCCTGGCACCATGAGTACCCTACCCACACACATGGGTTGCGCCACCAAGTGAGACCCCCCGCCTTGTTGCGGCCCCTCACAACACGTGCCCACCCCCAACCCCTCGCTCCAACTCCTCACCCCAACCCCCACACCCAATCCCCACCCCCTCACCACATCACGCCTCACCCCCGTCCATCTGTCTAACCATACATGCTGTCTTGTGTCTTGCAGGACCAGCCAGCAATGGTCCTGGCCCATCCGGCACCCCCTGCCCCCAGCCAGTGCCAGGGCCGGTGCACCCCAGCACCGAGGGAAAGGGCAGCCGTAACAACAGCCCTCCACCCGAGACAAACCAGGACACCGTGACCCAGGGGACGGGAACACAGGGGACAGACACACAGCACGCAACAACACAGGGGACAGACACACAGGGGATGGACACAGCCCACAACGACACAGGGGACCGACACACAGGATACCAACACACGGGACGGACACACAGCACATAACGACACAGGACCAACACACAGGGGGCAGACACACGGGAAACCAACACACAGGGGATGGGCACACAGCACACAACGCAGAACCAACACACAGTGGACGGACACACAACGACACAGGGAACAGCCACACAACGACACAGGGAAACCAACATGATACAGGAGACCCCAGACTTTGGGTCCGATGATGACATAGACTTTCCATCATTGCTATCTCCTACACCCTCCACCATCACAGAAACTATCACCTCGGTTGGGCTCTTTAACGAGGAGGTTCCTGGGACACTTACTGGTGAGCACCACACAGTCGCTCTGGTACAGCAGGTGGAAGTAGGAGCAGCTGAGGGGTCGGGCGGTCAGGGGGCAGCCCGGACACAGCAACCAGCTGCTGCCCAGACGGGTCCCGGGTTCCTGGAATATCCAGCCCCACCCATAGATCAGGTGCAGTCAGTCACCCAGGGACCAGAGAAGGGGATGACGGCCATCTTCCAGCACCTGCAGGTGCAGATGGAGGAGTCCAACCGCCTGCAGGAGTAGGGAGTGGTGCCGGCCGTGCATGCCACCCAGGCCGAAACCGCACGGGTGGCGTCCGCGGTGGAGGCTATGGGAACGAAGGTGTCGGACATGGGTCAGGTTATGCAAGGCCTGGGGCAGTATGTGCAGGTGGGGGCCGTGACCCAGGACATGGCTGCCCACTCACAGGCAGCCATGTGCCAGAGCCAGCTGCAGGTTGCAGCGGTACTCCTCAGAATGGCCCAGTCCCAGCAGGCCATTGCTGAGAGCATCGGCGGCATTGCTCAGGTGATGGCCCAGTCTCAGCAGGCCATGGCTGAGAGCATCCGCGTCATTGCCCAAGTGCTGGCCAGCGTCGCACAGACCCAGAGGGAGATGGCGCAGTCCCAGAGGGAGGTCTCCCAATCCCAGAGGGAGGTCTCACAATCCGAGTCAGGGATGGCCCACTCTCTGAGCTCCATGGCCGCTAACGTTCAGACCCTGGTCGATACCAGAGCGGGCCTCCAGGACTAGCAGCGCCAGGTGTCGGGGGGACCTCGGGGTTTGGCTCCATTCGCAACCCCATCCCATGGAGAGGCCCGGGGGCCATCGGGCACCCCGAGGGAGGAGGGGGTGGTGGGGCCCGTGCTGGTGACTCCTGTAAGGGAGGTTCCGGAACACAGCAGCTCATCGGACTCCCACCCTCCAGTCCCTGGTGCATCTGGTGGACAGCGGGCAGAACAAGTCGGCACCACGCCACCCGGGACTCCCGACTAGCAGCCTGGCCTATCCAGGCTGGGCCACCCCAGGAAACGTGTGCCAACGGGGACCCTAGTCGCAGGGCAGGAGTCACAGCAGTCCCCTTCCACTCCTGCTGTGCCGTCTGGGGAACCACCTAGGCGTAATGATAGGGCCCGTAGGGCCAGAAAGATAGACACTAAATATGTTGGCACGGGCACATTTTAGTTATAAGGGCTAGGGCACAGACTGTATGTAAGTATTTACATTAAACACATGTTATCATCGATGAAAGCTGCATCTGTGCTCTGCCTGATGGGTGCATAGAACATAGAAAATACAGCACAGAACAGGCCCTTCGGCCCACGATGTTGTGCCGAACCTTTGTCCTAGATTAATCATAGATTATCATTGAATTTACAGTGCAGAAGGAGGCCATTCGGCCCTTTGATTCTGCACCGGCTCTTGGAAAGAGCACCCTACCCAAACTCAACACCTCCACCCAACACCAAGGGCAATTTGGACATTAAGGGCAATTTATCATTGGCCAATTCACCTAACCCGCACATCTTTGGACTGTGGGAGAAAACCGGAGCACCCGGAGGAAACCCACGCAGACACGGGGAGGACGCGCAGGCTCCACACAGACAGTGACCCAAGCCGGAATCGAACCTGGGACCCTGGAGCTGTGAAGCAATTGTGCTATCCACAATGCTACCATGCTGCCCTTAAGAACAAATAAATCTACACTATATCATTCTACCGTAATCCATGTACCTATCCAATTAGCTGCTTGAAGGTCCCTAATGTTTCCGACTCAACTACTTCCACAGGCAGTGCATTCCATGCCCCCACTACTCTCTGGGTAAAGAACCTACCTCTGATATCCCTCCTATATCTTCCACCTTTCACCTTAAATTTATGTCCCCTTGTAATGGTTTGTTCCACCCGGGGAAAAAGTCTCTGACTGTCTACTCTATCTATTCCCCTGATCATCTTATAAACCTCTATCAAGTCGCCCCTCATCCTTCTCCGTTCTAATGAGAAAAGGCCTAGCACCCTCAACCTTTCCTCGTAAGACCTACTCTCCATTCCATGCAACATCCTGGTAAATCTTCTTTGCACCTTTTCCAAAGCTTCCACATCCTTCCTAAAATGAGGCGACCAGAACTGTACACAGTACTCCAAATGTGGCCTTACCAAAGTTTTGTACAGCTGCATCAATACCTCACGGCTCTTAAATTCAATCCCTCTGTTAATGAACGCGAGCACACCATAGGCCTTCTTCACAACTCTATCCACTTGAGTGGCAACTTTCAAAGATGTATGAACATAGACCCCAAGATCTCTCTGCTCCTCCACATTGCCAAGAACTCTACTGTTAACCCTGTATTCCGCATTTATATTTGTCCTTCCAAAATGGACAACCTCACACTTTTCAGGGTTAAACTCCATCTGCCACTTCTCAGCCCAGCTCTGCATCCTATCTATGTCTCTTTGCAGCCGACAACAGCCCTCCTTACTATCCACAACTCCACCAATCTTCGTATCGTCTGCAAATTTACTGACCCACCCTTCAACTCCCTCATCCAAGTCATTAATGAAAATCACAAACAGCAGAGGACCCAGAACTGATCCCTGCGGTACGCCACTGGTAACTGGGATCCAGGCTGAATATTTGCCATCCACCACCACTCTCTGACTTCTATCGGTTAGCCAGTTCGTTATCCAACTGGCCAAATTTCCCACTATCCCATGCCTCCTTACTTTCTGCTTAAGCCTACCATGGGGAACTTTATCAAATGCCTTACTAAAATCCATGTACACTACATCCACTGCTTTACCTTCATCCACATGCTTGGTCACCTCCTCAAAGAATTCAGTAAGACTTGTAAGGCAAGACCTACCACTCACAAATCCGTGCTGACTATCCCTAATCAAGCAGTGTCTTTCCAGATGCTCAGAAATCCTATCCTTCAGTACCCTTTCCATTACTTTGCCTACCACCGAAGTAAGACTAACTGGCCTATAATTCCCAGGGTTATCCCTAGTTCCTTTTTTGAACAGGGGCACGACATTCGCCACTCTCCAATCCCCTGGTACCACCCCTGTTGACAGTGAGGACGAAAAGATCATTGCCAACGGCTCTGCAATTTCATCTCTTGCTTCCCATAGAATCCTTGGATATATCCCGTCAGGCCCGGGGGACTTGTCTATCCTCAAGTTTTTCAAAATGCCCAACACATCTTCCTTCCTAACAAGTATTTCCTCGAGCTTACCAATCTGTTTCACACTGTCCTCTCCAACAATATCGCCCCTCTCATTTGTAAATACAGAAGAAAAGTACTCATTCAAGACCTCTCCTATCTCTTTAGACTCAATACACAATCTCCCGCTACTGTCCTTGATCGGACCTACCCTCGCTCTAGTCATTCTCATATTTCTCACATATGTGTAAAAGGCCTTGGGGTTTTCCTTGATCCTACCCGCCAAAGATTGTTCATGCCCTCTCTTAGCTCTCCTAATCCCTTTCTTCAGTTCCCTCCTGGCTGTCTTGTATCCCTCCAATGCCCTGTCTGAACCTTGTTTCCTCAGCCTTACATAAGTCACCTTTTTCCTCTTAACAAGACATTCAACCTCTCTTGTCAACCATGGTTCCCTCACTCGACCATCTCTTCCCTGCCTGACATGGACATACATTTCAAGGACACGTAGCACCTGTTCCTTGAACAAGTTCCACATTTCACTTGTGTCCTTCCCTGACAGCCTATGTTCCCAACTTATGCACTTCAATTCTTGTCTGACAACATCGTATTTACCCTTCCCCCAATTGTAAACCTTGCCCTGTTGCACGTACCTATCCCTCTCCATTACTAAAGTGAAAGTCACAGAATTGTGGTCACTATCTCCAAAATGCTCCCCCACTAACAAATCTATCACTTGCCCTGGTTCATTACCCAGTACTAAATCGGACAATGTACATACTGTGTTAGAAAAGCTTCCTGGACACACTGCACAAACACCACCCCATCCAAACTATTTGATCTAAAGAGTTTCCACTCAATATTTGGGAAGTTAAAGTCGCCCATGACTACTACCCTATGACTTCACCTTTCCAAAATCTGTTTCCCAATCTGTTCCTCCACATCTCTGCTACTATTGGGGGGCCTATAGAAAACTCCTAACAAGGTGACTGCTCCTTTCCTATTTCTGACTTCAACCCATACTACCTCAATAGGGTGATACTCCTCGAACTGCCTTTCTGCAGCTGTTATACTATCTCTAATTAATAATGCCACCCCCCCACCTCTTTTACCACCCTCCCTAATCTTATTGAAACATCTATAACCAGGGACCTCCAACAACCATTTCTGCCCCTCTTCTATCCAAGTTTCCGTGATGGCCACCACATCGTAGTCCCAAGTACCGATCCATGCCTTAAGTTCACCCACCTTATTCCTGATGCTTCTTGCGTTGAAGTATACACACTTCAACCCATCTCCGTGCCTGCAAGTACTCTCCTTTGTCAGTGTTCCCTTCCCCACTGCCTTATTACACGCTTTGGCGTCCTGAATATCGGCTACCTTAGTTGCTGGACTACAAATCCGGTTCCCATTCCCCAGCCAAATTAGTTTAAACCCTCCCGAAGAGTACTAGAAAACCTCCCTCCCAGGATATTGGTGCCCCTCTGGTTCAGATGCAACCCGTCCTGCTTGTACAAGTCCCACCTTCCCCAGAATGCGCTCCAATTATCCAAATACCTGAAGCCCTCCCTCCTACACCATTCCTGCAGCCACATGTTCAACTGCACTCTCTCCCTATTCCTAGCCTCGCTATCACGTGGCACCGGCAACAAACCAGAGATGACAACTCTGTCCTGGCTTTTAACTTCCAGCCTAACTCCCTAAACTTGTTTATTACCTCCACACCCCTTTTCCTACCTATGTCGTTGGTACCAATGTGCACCACGACTTCTGGCTGCTCCCCCTCCCCCTTAAGGATCCTGAAGACACAATCCGAGACATCCCTGGCCCTGGCACCCGGGAGGCAACATACCTTCCGGGAGTCTCGCTCGCGACCACAGAATCTCCTATCTATTCCCCTAACCATTGAATCTCCTACAACTATTGCTTTTCTATTCTCCCCCCTTCCCTTCTGAGCCCCAGAGCCAGACTCAGTGCCAGAGACCTGGCCGCTAGGGCCTTCCCCCCGTAGGTCATCCCCCCAACAGCATCCAAAACGGTATACTTGTTTTGAAGGGGAACGGCCACGAGGGATCCCTGCACTGTCTGCCTGTTTGTTTTTTTCCCCCTGACTGTAACCCAGCTATTCTTGTCCTGTGCCTTGGGTGTGGTTACCTCCCTGTAACTCTTCTCAATCACCCCCTCTGCCTCCCGGATGATCCGAAGTTCATCCAGCTTCAGCTCCAGTTCCCTAACACGGTCTTTGAGCAGCTGAAGTTGGGTGCACTTCCCGCAGGTATAGTCAGCGGGGACACCGATGGTATCCCTCACCACCCACATCCTACAGGAGGAGCATGTAACTGTCCTAGCCTCCATCCCCTCTTACCTTACAGAATATAGCTGCCGTGTGGACTAACTAGATCTCCGCCCTCCGACTCTGCTCCCAGTCAGCTACACTTTCTGTAAACTCCTGGCTCTCGTCTCACTCTTTGCGGAAATGTCGGACACAAAATGAAAGGAGCACCTGACTCCCTCCTCACCTAACTCCCTCGGTCACCAAACTCTCACTATCGCACTCAAATGCACCAAATTCAGCAATCAGTGCAAACAAAGTCTGCACTGTAGGGGATCACGTTTATACTGTGAATCTAGCCTCTGAAAAACGGCCTAATCCAATTAACTAATTAACAAGCTCCAGCTGCAAGTGCCTACAAGTAGAAGCCTGTTTAAAGCTGATTGAAAATTCACCTTCTTCTAAACCAAACAGCAACTTTTAAGTTAATTAACTAAATAAAAGAAAGACTAAACTTTAGATAAAAATAAAGCCTTATACTCCCTCGGTCACCAAACTCTCACTATCGCACTCAAATGCACCAAATTCAGCACTCAGTGCAAACAAAGTCTGCACTGTGGGGGATCACTTTTATACTGTGCAGGAATGGTGCGGGAAGTGCGGGCCATTCTGGGTGAAGGGTGATGGAAGACCCCCCCCCCCTCCCGGACATCTCCATCACACCATCCCCAGCGAATGGACAGGGCCATGTGATGGAGTAGGCAGCTCACATGCAGGGACCACCCAGGTGTAGGGTGCTACTGTGGGCATGAGTCAGACATTGTCTAACGATGTGGAGCTCATATCGCAGAGCGGGCTGTCTTAATCCTCCGTCCCATGGACCAGACCTGCAGTCACAGTCAACACTGCCTCCAGCTCGTTGTGCCGTCGGTGGATGTATAATGGAGGGGTGGTGTGCATGCGGGTGGTTCGGTGTTGGGGGAGGTGAGGGAGTGTGGTTTGTGGTGTCTGTGCCCCTGCGCAACAACCCCCCCCCCCCCAGTTGGTGAAACGTGCAACGATCAAAGCTCTCTGGCCCTGCTGGTGGCTTAGTGCAGCCTCTGTCCATGTCCAGCCCCCATGTCCCACACATTGTCCCTCTCCCCCGCCTCCTCCTCCTCATCTGACGAGGCCAGTCCTTGCTCCTCATGCTCCTCCAGCACTTTGCCCCTCTGCTGCACGATGTTGTGGAGGATGCAGCAGACCACAACGATGCGGCCGGCCCTCCTTGACTCGTACTGGAGGGCCTCTCCAGAGCGGTCCAGGCACCTGAAGCGCATCTTCAGCACCCCGAAGCACCTATCCAACATACCCCAGGTCGCACAATGGGCATCATTATAGCGGTTATCCACGTCACTCTGTGGCGTCATCAGCCACGACCACAACGGATAACCCCTGTCGCCCAGCAACCAGCCCCGCCGTTGGGGGGTGGGGGTGTCCTTCGAACATGCCGGGGATGAATGATTGCGCCAGGATAAATGAGTCATGCACACAGCCCGGGTACAGAGCCCAGACATGCAGGATCGTCATCTGGTGGTCACAGACCACCTGAACGTTCATGGAGTGGTACCCCTTCCTGTTCGTGAACATCGGCCTAATATCCGCCGGTGCCCGTAGGGCGACATGCACCCCATCGATGACCCCTGGATCATGGGCATCCTGGTGGGCGCAGTCCACAGGGAACTGTATGTACCAGTCCGCAAGGGCATACAGGGCATCTGTAGTGGCGCAGATGCACCTGAGCACCGATGCCTACGAGATGCCGGACAGGTCCCCACTCGGCGAGTGGAACGACCCAGTGGCATAGAAGTTGAGGGCGACCGTCATCTTGCCGGCCACCGTTATCGGGTGTCCTCCCCCAGACCCATGCAGTGCCAGGTGTGCCATTATGTGGTAGATGTGAGTGACGGTTTCCTGGCTCATCCGCAATCTCCTACTGCATGCCCGGTCTGGGAGGTCATTGAAGGACATGTGGCGCCGGTACACGCGGGGCCTCATCAGGTGGCTCCTTGGCACCACCTCCTCCTCCTCATCCTCATCCGTTGCTCCCCCTGGTCTTGTTCCCCCTCCTCGGCCTGTCAGGCAGAGCGGCCCTCCAGCCTGAGCGGCTGCCACTTGCCCCTCTGCGGCCCGCTCCTCTGCTGCAGCCTCCGCCTTCTCTCTGAGCCACATGCACTCATGCTGCCACAGGGCTGCATGCAAGGCAGCGGCCCCTGCCATGGCGGCCAACATCGCTGGTTGGTTCCCAAACATTATCATCTGCAAGGGGTGAGGCGACACAATGTTATCATGGCGCATGGACCCGTGCACAACCAGGTGCCATGGGCTACACGGTCACCCCGATTGGCAGTGCGCCCTCCAGCCTCGCATGCCCCCCACCCCCGGCCTGTGCTCCTGGTGCCCGTCCCTGCTGCCAGGGCCACCGTTTGATGGCACTGCCCTCACTGGGGGCTGCCGCCAGTGTGGCTCTGGGTGTTCCCCCCGGTGGATGTTGCCGGTTGAGTGGGGTGACCGGGGAAGGGGCCTGCACCCACCCATACAGAAGGCGGTGGGTCTCCGACTGCTCGGTCTGTCCCCCCCCCTCTGCCCCACTTCCCCGATCGCCGACCATCCCCCGACCGTGGCAGGCCCCCCCACACCCCCGCAGCAGCCACCGCTGGTGTCCATTTCGGGTGCCCGCAGTTCCCCCACACAATCACCTACCTCCTTCCGCCGCTGCAACACCCATCACGCTGGCTTCAAGGATTTTTATACGTGATTAGAACCACGGCATTGGGATTTCACAGAATCGCTGAGCCCCCTGGAGAATCGGTCATCGGGGTACCTCATGCGATATTCCTGGCCGCACGGTGGGCGCCGCAATTCCGTCGTATTGGGGAGTTCGGAGAATCGGAAATCGGCGCGAAACCGCCGTCGATGCCGATTTCGGCGTCGGAGCCAATTCTCCGGCCAATCCAATTCTCCAGCCGATCGCGTTTCACAATTTTGCCGTGAGGCTGCAGAGAATCCAGCCCCTGGCATCCATGACTTTGAGGATGCATTTGTTGGCTGTAGATTGTGAAATGCCACAATATATTAGCACGCACAGGGGGCGCGATTCTCCACCCCCACGCCGAAGTGGCCGGGTCGTCGTGAACGCCATCGAGGTTCACGACGGCCCGGTCGCGACCGATTCAGGCCCTGACAATGGGCCAGTATCGGGGCCGCGTCATATACCCGCGCGAGGCCTTGTCACCCGCGTAAAAGGGGCGCCGATTAGATGACGCGGCCGGCGCCGCATAATGGACGTCATCCGCGCATGCGCAGGTTGGCCGGCGCCAACCCGCGCATGCGTGGTTGCCGTCCAGTCCACATCCGCCCCGCAAGAAAATGGGGGACGGATCTTGCGGGGCGGCGGAAGGAAGGAGGTCCTCCTTCAGAGAGGATGGCCCGACGATCGGTGGGCACCGATCGCGGGCCACCCCACATTTAAGGTACCCCCGGTGCAGGATCCCCCCTCGCCCCCCCACAGGCCGCCCCCCCCAGCGTTCACGCACCACCCACAACTGTAGCGACCAGGTGTGGACGGCGCCGGGGGGAACCCGCCGTTTTGGCCTGGCCGCTCGGCCCGTCCGGGCCTCAGAATCGCGGGGGTACCGGAAAATCGCCATTTTGGGTATCTCCGGCGATTCTCCGGTCTGCGGCCCGCGAAATTCGACTGGCCCGTTCCCACACCTCAATTGGTGTGAATTAGTACCTCACGATGTCTAGGCTGGATCTGGAACCCGCCAATGGGAGCATATGGTTAGATCGGAAATCGATCGGCACCTGGCGCTGATCCCGATTTTAACCTCTCCCGCTATCTTACCGGCTCGCACGATCCACGCCGTTAGATCACGCCCACTGTTTGGGTTTCATTTCTCTATTATCATCAAATGTGCTTCAGTGCTATTTTTCGATATGTACCATGCAGACTCACTGTGTACCTGAACACAATGAGCACACCGCACACCAGGCATTAATACATCTGGATGGACAATATCAAATGATTTGCTCGAAATCAATTTTGAAAATACTAGCATGTGTTCTCTGTGATATGCTGCTGCACCAATAGATGGCATCATAGCAGCAGATGCACTCCATTCTCACTGGAATACGTTTATTGTTTATTCATGGTCGTAAAATCACATCTAAACACCATGATAAAATCTGAAATGTTGACATATTTCTTCTAAGCCAGCTATAATTCTTATAAAAACACTGTGCTGCTTCTTAAAAAGTATTTGCTTGATATGCATTGCTTATGACCATTCCACTACAGAATCCCAATGGCCTTAATCAAAACCATGTGTTAGAATCCATCACAGAATGCATTATCATCATCATATTATCGTGTTCTGTACTGTTATGCTATTGTTCCGATTATATTATATACTATCCAAGAGTGGGGAGCCACTGTGATGATGATGCTGTGAAGATCAGGGGTGGTCTTGTTTTTTCTTCATTTGGTCAATTGCTAGCAACAAAATATGTAAATATTGGGCGGGATTCTCCTGTCCCCCAACTATGTCTTTGTCGACGGTGCGCTGTTCACTGGCGACGGGATTTTCTCTTCCCGCGCTTGTCAATGGGATTTCCCATTGAAGCCATCTCGCACGGCTGAGAAACCTATATGCAGGGGTGTGCTGCTGGTGGGAAAAATGAATCCCAACGCCCAGAGAATCCCAGCCATTACCTTGCATTTGTCAGCTCAAATCTGGAGATTGTCTGCTCACTGCTACATTAGTATGTACTGTTTCATTATTAAAGAAGTTTGAATGATCCTGAACACTTCTGAAGAGCTTCTTTCTTTAGGTTATGGCATAAGATCATCGATGAAGCTGCTGAAAATAGTTGGACACTGGAATTCTGGCCCTGATATCTTGGAGCTGTGAAAATTGGTATCCAAGACCTACAACCATCTTTCTTGGTGTCAAGTATGACTGCAGTTACAATAGAGGTCTTTCATTGACCCCTTACAGTCATACTTGGTTGAGTAGATGCCTTTTTGTCCAGGAAAGCTACACTCATAGCAACTCTTGAATTCCACTTTTGTGTCCATGTATGGATCAAAACTGAGAGAGATTTGAAGCCAAGTGAACATAAGAGCAAGGAAGTTTTGATAAAGCTGTATAAAACATTCATTGGACCTCAACTGAAGCATTGCATCCAGTTCTGGGCAACACACTTTTGAATAGGTGTAAACTATTAGGCGGGTCCAGAAAGAAATCACAAAAATTGTTCCAGTGCTGAGGAACTTCAGTTCCAAAGATAGATTGGAGAAACTGGGACTGTTCTCTTTGGAGAAGAAATGTTTAAAAGGAGATTTTACAGAGGTATTTGAAATCATGAGGGGTCTGGACAGAGCAGACTGGTAGAAGGGTTGAGAAGTGAACGGCCCAGATTTAAGGCAATTGGCAAAGAAAGCAAGAGTCAAAATTGTTTTACTTTGAGAGTGGTTTGGATCTGGAATGTACTGCCTGAGATTCTGTTAGAGGCCCAATCAATGCATTCAAATTGAATGGGATCATTTCTGAAAAGGAAACATATGGAGGGGTATTGGGAAAGAGCAAGGGAGTGGAACTATATGGCTGGGGTGAGTGTGTATCGGGAGTGGAGTGCTAATATGCAGCTATGTAGCTGCAGCTTCTCAGCCTCTCGAGTATCAATCCCGACCCCGCCAAATCATTGGAATTGGCCGTGTTCCACATTGTGCCCGTGCTAGTCACTCAACGGTTGCTGAATCGGTATGGGGAATCCTGCCGCACATATATCCTGTCAAATCCTCTCAGAATCTTATACGTTTCAATGGATCACTTCTCATTCTTCTAAACCCCAGAGTCTCGGACCGTGCAAATCAAATACTCCTCATAGGAGAATCCCTGACCGATGAATTTCTTGAAATGGACAGTCTTCTCAAGGCAACAAGAAACAGCAGTGTCAGTGGAAACTCTACATTTTAATGATTTTTTTAAAAATCACGCTAACAATGCATTACTCACAATCCTTGGAATTCAATTTACTATCAATCACAAGATATCACAAGTTGAGGGAGGACCTGATTGAGGTCTACAAAATTATGAGATATATGGACAGGGTGGATAGCAACAAGCTTTTTCCAAGAGTGGGGGTGTCAATTACAAGGGGTCACGATTTCAAGGTGAGAGGGGGAAAGTTTAAGGGAGATGTGCTTGGAATGTTTTTACGCAGAGGGTGGTGGGTGCCTGGAACGCTTTGCCCGTGGAGGTGGTAGAAGCGGGCACGATAGCATCATTTAAGATGCATCTAGACAGATATATGAACGGGCGGGGAACAGAGGGAAGTAGATCCTTGGAAAATAAGCGACAGGTTTGGATAAAGGATCTGGATCGGCGCAGGCTGGGAGGGCTGAAGTTGCCTGTTCCTGTGCTGTAATTTTCTTTGTTCTTTATATTACATTAATGAATGAAACACTGGCTGAAGTGCTGTTTTCATGTATTTTAAAAGTTGCACTGACTGATCTTGTGATTTGTTGCCACCTAGGGGGATTCATTCATAATCAGTTCACACAGAAAGACCTGAACAGCAGGAGAATCATTTACATCATAAGATCTTCCACAGAAGTAACAACAGACAGTTTGGAATTTCAGGTTTCAGATTCCACAGGAAACTCTGCTGTTCCTCAGACGTAAGATATCTGTCTAAATTTCAATGATTTTTTTGGCTCTATTTAAAATAGTGGGTGAACCTGTTAATTGTCTGGTGAGAATTAGAACCTGTTGCTGAGTGAAATAAACTCTTAATCAAACTATATGGAAATATATTCACAGTCACAGGTGCTTTGCAGTGATCTGTGGTTACCAGCAGATTTAGCTCAGACACACCTCTGGGCTTTCACTCACAATGTTCTTGAATGTGAAAATGGACTGAACTAATCTCAGTGTTTTGCCACATATTTTTAAAATTCCCATTTGAAAAAACGCACAAAGGAACCATACAAGCAGTCTGGGTAATTCCAGGTTCCACATAGGAGGAGCCCTATTAAGATAGAACTTTCATGCGATTATTAATCCTTTTTAAATCTCTTTTCCTTTTTGTGCGGAAGTACCAGTTTCCACTGAGCAAGAGGGAGCTTGGATTTCCATCAATAGCAGTCACAGGCCTATCCTCACCACTCCACACTGCAGCAGTCTCTGACAAGATATAAAAGATTGAAGAGACTATTTTCTGTAGAAAATAAAAAAGTGACCAAACACACACCATTAAACATTTGATTGGATAGATGTGGAGTAAATGTTTCTAATTGTGAGGACACCCAAAACCAGGGATGCCATAAATATGAGACAGTAATTAATAAATCCAACAAATAATTCAGGAGCTAATGCTACAATCCTGAACTTGCTACCACATGGGACAGTTGAGGTCAATAATATAAATATATATAGCCATTTACGAGGTATGGAGATAAGTACATGAAAGAATTTGGAAGATCCTAAAGGGTAAAGGATGTCATGGAGTGGCCGCAGGATATTATTCTAGGGCGAAGGTGATTGGTCAGAGGCCGTGGTCCATGTTGGTACCAATGATTTAGGGAGGAAAGGGGATGAGGTCCTGAAAACAGATTTTAGGGAGTTAGGAAGGAGTTTGCAAAGAGGACCTCAAGAAGAAATCTGAGGATTGAAATTAAATGAAAACCGCTTATTGTCACAAGTAGGCTTCAAATGAAGTTACTGTGAAAAGCCCTAGTCGCAACATTCCGGCGCCTGTTCAGGGAGGCTGGTACGGGAATTGAACCGTGCTGCTGGCCTGCCTTGGTCTGCGTTAAAAGCCAGCTATTTAGCCCACTGTGCTAAACCAGCACCTGGGAGGATTACTCCCAGTCCCAATAGAAACAAGAGAATTGAGCGCTTAAATCCTTGGCTGGAAAGCTGGGGTAAGAGATTACTGAGGCATTGGGACAGGTTCTGGGAAAGGTGGGATTTTTACAAACTGTACAAAATACAGCTGAACAGGACTGGGATGAATATACTTACAGAGAGATTTGCTAATTCTATTGGAGGGGAGATAATAATAGTCTTTAATTATTTTTTTTAAAAATTATCTTGATTAAATAAATCTCTTCTGTACCCTCTCCAAAGCTTCCACATCCTTCTGGTAGTGTGGTGACCAGAAGTGAACACTATATACCAAGTGCAGCCGAATTAAGGTTCTTTACAGCTTTAGCATGACTTGCCACTTTTTATACTCAATGTTCAGCCGATGAAGGCAAGCATGCCGTAAGGGGGGCACTATTTCATGGGCTGGGTCCGCGATAGGCCTAAGCTATGCTGCAGGCCGCCGCTGTGTGCATGCGTGGCCACGGACCCTGCAATTCTCTGGGCCGTATTGGCAGCTAGAGCCGGCATGCTGGCCCTCAGCAAAACGGTGAATCAGTTGCCGTTTTACGCCATTTCTTCACCGTTCCCATGCCAGTGTGGGGACATAGCCTCAGAATCAGAGAATCCAGCCCCATATTATTGGGATTCCTAGCTGCTTCTAGTTTTCCCAGTTTATTTGTAGTAAATATCAGTCATTAAGTCTATTTATTCTTTCTTCATCAGGCGAAAATCCATTGAAAATTGGCTAGATTTTGCTTTAAATTTTTTAATCTTTTTCTCTAGTATAATAGTACAGTAGTAGTTTCTCTAGTATAATCTGTTCCAGTGTGAAATCAGCTCATGAATTCAAACCCAATCTGCTGACATGTGATCACTCTGCAGGACCTCCTTTTGAATACATTTTTAAAACATTTTACGAAATCATTTAGTACACTTTTTAAAAAGGGCATCATGGTGGCACAGTGGTTAGAACTGCTGCCTCACAGCGCCAGGGAGCCGGGTTCAATTCCCACCTTGGGTGACTGTGTGAGTGGAGTTTGAACTTTCTCCCAGTGTCTGGGTGGGTTTCCTCCGGGTGCTCCGCTCTCCTCCCACAGTCCAAAGATGTGCAGGTTAGGTGGATTGGCCGTGATAAATTGTCCTTTAGTGTCCAAAGGTTAGGTGGGGTTGCAGGGGAGTGGGCCTCTTTCAGAGGGTCAGGGCAAACCCAATGGGATGAATGGCCTTGTTCTGCACTGAAGGGATTCTATGAAAATGAGCTTTCATTGCTTTTGTTATATTTTCTGTTGTTACAAAGAGAAAAGGTGTGGCAGTGCCCACACTCTGGATTCTTACTGAGAAGTTTATTCATAGTTTGAGGATAAACCTTTTAGGACTGAGATGAGGATCAGTCATGATCAGAATGAATGGTGGATTTCTCTGTTTCTATGACATAAGATCTGCAGGAATGTACTCCCTGATACATAACACCCTTCCCTCTTTACTTAATTAGTGCAACAACAATGAGTAACATTTATACAACTGATCATTATTTCTATACATAAATACAATTCAGATTCTCTGTGGTGGCCCTCTATTCCTTTTTGGTAGAATTTGGCCATTTTTAATTTGGCTACTTGAGATCTTGGAAGTGTTCTCATTCTTTTCTGTAGATGGTACTTCTTGAGTAGTTATCTTTTACGATACGTGTTAAAGATTCCTCAGAAACAGAATCTGAACTATCTGGTCTCTGTTCCAATGTAGATTTAAAAAATCCCTTGAGCAGTTTCTGCAAACTCACTTTGTGAAGCAAGCAGCTCAGTGGCACAGTGGTTAGCACTACTGCCTCACGGCCTGAAGACCCAGGTTCGATCCCTGCCCCAGGTCACTGTCCGTGTGGAGTTCGCACATTCTCCCGTGTCTGCGTGGGTCTCATCTGTGTCTGGGTCTCATCTGGGTCTCAAAGATGTGCAGGTTAGGTGAATTGGCCACGCTAAATTGCCCCTTAATTGGAAAAAAAAGTCATTGGGTACTCTAAAAAATGTTTTTAAAGTGAAGCAAACAGCTGATCGGCATGGCGTCGCAAAATAGTTTCATCTTCCTCTGTACGGTGTATGACATTGAACCTAACTTTGTTTAGATCATAGCTGGTACCCATTTCTCATTGGTGGTGTTGGTCCTGGCTAACACTCTCTCTTCACACTGAGGTGTGAAGTTTCAGTTGGGGCGAGGGATAGTTACAAGGTAGCGAGGAAGGATCTAAAGAGAGAGCTAAGACGAGCAAGGAGGGGACATGAGAAGTATTTGGCAGGTAGGATCAAGGAAAACCCAAAAACTTTCTATAGGTATGTCAGGAATAAAAGAATGACTAGGGTAAGAGTAGGGCCAGTCAAGGACAGGGATGGGAAGTTGTGTGTGGAGTCTGAAGAGATAGGCGAGATACTAAATGAATATTTTTCGTCAGTATTCACTTAGGAAAAAGATAATGTTGTGGAGGAGAATGCTGAGACCCAGGCTATTAGAATAGATGGCATTGAGGTACGTAGGGAAGAGGTGTTGGCAATTCTGGACAGGCTGAAAATAGATAAGTCCCCAGGGCCTGATGGGATTTATCCTAGGATTCTCTGGGAAGCCAGGGAAGAGATTGCTGGGCCTTTGGCTTTGATTTTTATGTCATCATTGGCTACAGGAATAGTGCCAGAGGACTGGAGGATAGCAAATGTGGTCCCTTTGTTGGGGAAATCTTATGAGGAAAGGCTGATGGACTTGAGGTTGTTTTCGTTAGAGAGAAGACGGTTAAGAGGAGACTTAATAGAGGCATACAAAATGATCAGGGGGTTAGATAGGTGGACAGTGAGAGCCTTCTCCCGCGGATGGAAATGGCTAGCATGAGGGGACATAGCTTTAAACTGAGGGGTAATAGATATAGGACAGAGGTCAGAGGTAGGTTCTTTATGCAAAGAGTGGTGAGGCCGTGGAATGCCCTACCTGCACAGTAGTGAACTCACCAACATTGAGGGCATTTAAAAGTTTATTGGATAAGCATATGGATGATAATGGCATAGTGTAGGTTAGATGGCTTTTGTTTCGGTGCAACATCGTGGGCCGAAGGGCCTGTACGGCGCTGTATCGTTCTATGTTCTATGTTCTATTGGGCAAATCCCCCCAAAAGATTAATTCCTGCAGGTCCTCCCTTCCCCCATGGTCTCTCCACCAGTATCCCACCCCTCTCTCCCCACTCACCTTGGGCCTCACTTCCCCTACTCACCCTGAGGCCCCAAAACTTACTTGGTCCTGGACTGCATGGACCTAGGCTATGAGGACTGCTTCCAGTCTCAGTCCACTGAGGTCCTGCCATTGCAGGAAATAGCTAATATTATTGTCTGACAACTCTCCTGATTGCGTGACAGAAATCCTACTTCCAGTCAATTAAGCTCTTGTTGGAGGGTTAAATAACTGCCAGTTAGGCAGTAGTGGCAACGATGTGATCTCCATCAACCCCAGCATAAAACCCTGGCCTGTGGTCCCTCGTTCTAGAACCCTCAAATTGATGAAAAGGCTCACAACATCTGAGCTCCCCTCGCATCGGAAGGGGGGCTACCCTAAAACTGGGGAATCCTCTCAAAATCTTCACAGCTCAGCATTTGCACGGCAATTTAAACCACAAACTTTAGAATATCCTGACAGGGTTACCCCAGTAGTTCTTAAAAAGATTAGAAGAATCAAACATTCCTAACTTTTGGATAACTATTGTAAAACCAGACGGATCCCCCCACGGGACTCCACCCACACCCACGGACCCTCTTGGGCAACTCCCGGACCTTGCACGTCTCCCCACTCACTCTGAACCCTCATGGATTTCCCACACCCCCAAACCACCTCCTCGCTAGACCAACTCTCACTCCCTGACACGTCTGGAACACCCACCCTGCAACTCCCCTGACCTGAATCCCACCCACCAGACCAAATCATGATTTCTCCTCCTTCACGAGGTCTGATCTTTCCCAACTGGAGTCCCAACCCCGCGTAGGCCTGATCGCAACCCCCTCCCCCAAGCCCCTAACATCTTGACCTCCGACCCCCATCTCTTGAGGCCCAGCCTCTCCACTGCACCCCAATGTCTGAGCCCCCCAAATCATTTAATTTGAGACTGACATTCAGTATTACCTGTCAATGATTTTATTCCCTACACCTCAGCCTTTCAGAAGTGTTTCATTTAAAACAGTTCTAATATATTACCTCACAATCTGCAGTACTCTAATGCAAAAACTTATTTTTCAAGTCTTTCTGCATACTTAGTTTTTTTCTGAACTAGGCAGCATCCAGGTACTCAGTGTTAAACCCTATCTATTGCCTCAATTTGCTTTACATTGTGTGGAGCCCAAAACTGTGAGGACTTTTATTGAGGATCCACATGGGCTCTTAGTTACATCTTGTCTTTTATGTTCCGTATTTCTTGAGATAAAACCAAGAATTCCAGTAGCATTTTTACAACTTGCAGCATCACTATGTTTCTATAGCCTTTCTTTAAACCGAGATTATCTTTTCCATGCTTCACTGGAACCACCATTTGGATGCTACTCTGTTGTGTGTTATGGGCCAGGGTTTAGAGAACCCCAAAGTGTATCATGGAGTTCACCTGACACACAACTTTTAGTAGATTGTGGTATGGGGAGCACACGGCCCACTCTAAGGTGTGGTACAGCAGAAATGGAAAAGTATTTTTTTAAGCAAAACAATGTTTATTCTATGAATTCAAGTTAACCTTTTTAAAACAAACAGTGAACAACTTAGCAACCATTAATTCAAATACAATACCCAAAGAATACAACACTAAGTAATCCATAAGCTGTCCTTTTAACATCCAGGAGACTTTTTTAAAAAAAAAAACTTTAAACAGAAGCACATCAGGTTAAAGTCACTACTGCGAGCAGTTATTAGTTTTAAATCACCATAGGATCGATTTACATTCTTTCGATTACAGAGGGAGACTCTAATACACCTTCTGGCTGTGACTCAGCTATCCAGCTCTGAAAACGCAACTAAAACACACACTCCAGCAAACAGCCTAAAACAAAAGTAAAAAGCTGACAGACAGCCCAGCTCCACCCCGTCTCTGACATCACTGCAGTAATAAACACCCATTTCTTAAAGGTACTCTCACTACAGATATTTATATACACACCCATTTATAAACACCCATTTCTTAAAGGTACTCTCACATGACATGCGACATTACTGACGCTCACTTTGGCTCCTTGCACAAACATGCCTCTCGTTGAGAATTTTTCAACCCTTCCTGTACCAATAGGCAGCATTTGATGCCAACACCACTCTAGGCGGTGCATTTTGTAAGCATGGAAGGCAGTATTTACCAGACACATTGCGCCCTACCTAGTGACGCGACGAGGCCATTAAATCTCATGAGAGGCCTCTCGCGAGATTCGTGACACTTGAGACGTATCGTGAGATTCAACCGAATCTTGTGAGACATCATGATCTCACCCTCATTAGTATTATCCAGATCAGCATATAATGGCTCATTTAAAAATGTCTCCGCCTTATCCTCCTAGGGTATGGGAACTAACGGCCTCCCCAGCGAGGCCTTGACCAGGTACCGTTTAGTGGTCCACGTAACGGCACCTGAGGGAGGACTCCCAGCCCATTGGAGACCCCCAGGCGGTCAGACTCTGGGCAGGTTGGTATCCTACCTAGCCTGGCATCTTGGTACTGCCACCTAAGCACTGCCAGGGTGCCAGTCTGGTAGTGCCACAGTGCCAGTTTGCCTGTATCAGAGCTCGTCGGTGCAGGGAATGATGTAAGTGCGGCCTCAACGGGGAGTTCTTTGCCGAGGTCCAAAAAAATGACAAAGCGCCATCGAATAGCAGTGTGTTTCTTGCCGCTGTAGCCATCAAGAAACACCCTCTATCTATGGGCGGATGCCCTAAACAGGGTTAATATCTCCTCATCACGTGCCAGGCTTCGCCTGATACAATTTAAGGTAGTCCACCGGGCACACATGACAGCGGCTAGGATGAATAAGTTCTTCAGGGTTGAGGATAGGTGTGCGAGGTGCGCGGGAAGCCCAGCAAATCATGTCCACATGTTTTGGGCATGCCTGAAGCTTAGAGGGTTTCGGCAGGATTTTGCTACGGCAATGTCCACAGTGCTAAAAACACGGGTGGTGCCGAGTCCGGAGGTAGCGATCTTTGGAGTGTTGGAAGATCCGGAAGTTCAGGGGGCGAAAGAGGCTGATGTCTTGGCCTTTGCATCCCTGGTAGCCCGGAGACGGATCTTGTTAATGTGGAGGGACTCGAAGCCCCCGGGTGTAGAGACCTGGGTTAGTGACATGGCTGGGTTTCTCAGTCTCGAGAAAATAAAGTTCGCCTTAAGAGGGTCAGTGTTAGGGTTCACCCAGAGGTGGCAGCTCTTCGTCGACTTTCTCGGGGAAAATTAAAATGTCAGCAGATGCAGTATTCCAAGGGTGGGAGGGGGGGGGGGGGGGGGGGGTGGCGGGGAGGATGGATTGTTGTTGTATGGTTGAGATGTGTGAAGATTGGGCTGAGGGGGGGAAAATGTTTATTTTACCATTGTTATGGGCGAGACGTTTTCAGAACCCCAAAATGTATCATGGAGTTCAACCAACTTCTCCCTTTAATGTATTTGTTGCTTTTCCTAGCACACGGCTTGTTCCCGAGGAGTGGGATTACAATTATGGACACGTGGGTTTTTAAACACAAAACAATGTTTATTCCATGAACTCAACTTAACATCTTAAATAAACATTAGATCTCTTAACACCCCTTACTTCAAAGATAATTCAGGAAATATTGCAACAGTAAATAATTTCTTAAAATGTTCCTTCAAACTTCCAAGAGATTTAACACCTTTAAACAAAATTACATCAGGTTAAAGGCTTTATTATTATGAGTTTAAATCTTCCAAATGACCCAGAGATAGTCTTACATGGCAGAAATCCAGCTCACTGCAAACACAGACACTCCCCAAGCTCTTTTCAAACTGCAAAACTAAACTGCAAAATGGCTGACCTGACATCAGCGCCACCCACTCTCTGACATCACTGTTTTCTTAAAGGTACATTGCATAAACATCCATGTCTTAAAGATACTCTCACATGATACCATGTTGATGTCAAATACCTCAATAAAATATTATTTTTAAAAAAGGAACACCCTCTAAACGCGCCCAAAAGTGTTTTCCAGTTGAATCACGCCCATTGTATTTTTCAGTGAAACATCACTGCCAACAGACAAGGGAACTGCCAGTGAACAAACCAATTGTTACTTGTTGTGTTAGAACTGTCTCACTAGTTTGTCAATGGGTCCCAGAGTTTGACTCAATCCACTTGCAGTATTAGCTATTTGTTGTGTGCCATGCTTACATTTGACTCTCGTCTAACGGAGATGTTCTTGAAATGGTGAGCGCTGTCGATGCAATTTTATAAAGATTTGCTTTGTTTATATGCCCTGTATTCAACTCAGAATATTTAACTTTGCTTAAATGGGTGGTGCCTCAAGGTACCTCTCAAGGGCAATTGTGGATGGACAGTAAATAAATCTGGCCTTGCCAGCGACACTCATATATTATAACTTTTTTTTAAATATCCTCAATTATCTAGTTACATTTAATTTTGAGGAATTATATTTTGCCTTTTTCTGTCTGCTATAAATTTGTAAAATTTGAATTATTATTAAAAGAGATATTCTAATTTTACAGACTTGATCTCAAATGGTCTCATATAGAAATGGTGGAATCAGAGTACCAGGTCTGTGAAGATGTTGGTTTGTTCTCTGTGAAAGTCCTGAGGACTGGATACTCAATGGATTCTTCCTTTATTGGCATAAAGGTAATCCTGTCTCACTGCATCAAACACATAATATAATGTCTAACATTAGTCATGATTCTGCTCTGGACAACACTTGCTCAACTGTCTTGAGTGTGCAAAAATAGTATTAACAGTTAGTTATACTTAATTTAAGATTATCAGTCAGACTTGCAATGTGGTTAACTAATTTGAATTGCAGCTAGAAGTGACATTTATTCATACATAGGGATTTCTGTGCTCTGCAGACAAAAGAAACATATCCAGGCATGGCAATTTCTTTGAATTAAACAATAGCATGAGGGAGAATGGCTCCCTGGTGCATTCTCCATGGCAACACCTCAAACGACCAGAGTTGACTTATGAACCAGCACAGCAAGGTGGTTGTGGCTTTGAGAGGCCAATCATCTCAACACCAGGTCATTGCTTCAGGAACTCCTCAGGATAGAGTCCTCAGCCCAACTACCTTCAACTGCTTCAACAATTACCTTCCTTCCATCCGCAGTGTTGACTGATAATTGTGCAGTGTTTAGTCCCATGTGCAACTCTTCAGATAAATAAGCAGTCTGTGCCTCCAATCTTCAAGACCTCGCTAATATTCAGGCTGGGGTTGGTGAGTGAGATAGTAGCATTCACGCCTCACAAGTGACCATCTCCAACAACAATCTCTCTTTGATATTCAATGACATTACCATTTTTGAATCGGCCACCATCAACATTCTGGGTGCTACCGTTGACCAGTAATTAACTGGACCAGCCAGATAAGAGCTCCTAAAGCAGTCCAGAAGGCTGGAAATTCCCTACTCTTGACTCCCCAAGACCCATGCGCCATGTATCAGGCACAAGTCAGCATTGTGATGGAGTACACCCCACTTAGAGTGAAGCTCCATCACTCAAGAAGTGGGCACCATCCAGAACAAAGCAGCCTTCTTGTTCAACACTCCATCCACCATGAATGAAGGAGCTTCATTCTCTGCACCACTGGCACACGGTGACAGCAGTGTGCACCATCTGCTAGATGTACTGCAGCAGCTCAGCAAGGCTGTTTCAACTGCACCTTCCATGACCAAGCACAAGGGAAAACCACCACCTAATACATCACTGTCCTTTACGATTACTTGGTCAGAATCCTGGAACTTTCTCCCCAACAGCACTGTGGGTTTGCCCGGACCAAGTGGACTGCAGCGGTTCAAGAAGGCAGCTCACCACCACCTTCTCAAGGGCAATTAGCCATGGGCTATAAATGGTCCCAGAAACCCTCACATCCCCTGAACAAATAAAATAAAATTACAGTCCTGACCTTTAGCTTTCTCGCTTCCATGAACGGCGACATCCTCCCCAGGCCCAATTTTCACCCAAAATACCGATCTCGAATGCCTTCTCTCCAACAATCACTGGCCATCCCTCACCCCAAATTTTAATTTCTACTCTCTTCCAGCACCTCCTACCCACCCCACCAATTGAGGAGGACTGAGCTGAAGGCTGCTCGGCTGTGACCTCCTGCCACTCTCAATATGGCTGCTGCTGTGTAGAAACCAGAAGAAAATAATTTAAATGATCTGCCGTAATATTTTTTTTTTACGAAATATTTTTGGAACATAGAACATATTTTTATTCAAATTTTTACATATTTTCAACAACCCTTACAGAAAAAAGAAAAACAAAGAACACATGAATAAACATCTTACAGCTGCATCACAAATTCCCCCAATATACAAATCCCCCATTAAGCAATAATAAACAGTAGAAAACACAAAGTACACCCCCGCCCCCCCACTCTGGGTTGCTGCTGCTGACCACCTCCTAAAGCCCCGCTAGAAAGTCTAGGAACGGTTGCCACCACTGAAGAAACCTTGCACAGACCCTCTCAAGGCAAATTTTACCCTCTCCAATTTAATGAACCCTGCCATGTCGCTGATCCAGGCTTCCACGCTCGGGTGCCTCGCATCCTTCCACTGTAGCTGAATCCTCCGCTGGGCTACCAGGGACGCAAAGGCCAGAATACCGGCCTCTTTCGCCTCCTGCACTCCCGGCTTGTCCGATACCCCAAATGGTGCTAACCCCCAGCTTGGCTTAACCTGGGTGTTCACCACCTTAGACATTGTCCTCGCAATACCCCTCCAAAATCCATTGAGCGTCGGGCACGCCCAGAACATATGGGTATGATTTGCTGGGCTCGCCGAGCACCTCCCACACTTGTCTTCCACCCCAAAGAACCTGCTCAGCCTCGCCCCTGTCATATGCGCTCTGTGAAGAACCTTAAATTGTAACAGGCTAAGCCTGGCGGAAGAGGAGGAAGAATTAACCCTACCCAGGGCGTCCGCCCACGCACCCTCGTCTATCCCCTCCCCAAGCTCCTCCTCCCATTTACCCTTTAGCTCCTCCACCGAGGTCTCCTCCTCCTCCTGCATCTCCTGGTAGATCGCCGAGACCCTGCCCTCTCCAACCCACACCCCCGAGAGCACCCTATCCTGGATCCTGAGTGCTGGAAGCAGCGGGAACTCCCTCACCTGCCGTCTTACAAACGCCCTTACCTGCATGTACCTGAAGGCATTTCCGGGGGGAAGCCCAAATTTTTCCTCCAGCGCCCCAAGGCTCGCAAACGTCCCATCTAAAAACAGGTCCCCCATCCTTCTAATTCCTGCACTGTGCCAGCTCAGGAACCCTCCATCCATTCTCCCCGGGACGAACCGATGGTTCTCCCGGATCGGGGACCAAACCGAAGCCTCTACCTCACCCCTGTGGCGCCTCCACTGCCCCCCAATTTTCAAAGTTGCCGCCACCACCGGACCCGTGGTGTACCTAGTCCAGAAAATGCTGTCACCAGCGCTCCCAGACTCGTGCCCATTTCCAGCCTCTTCCACGCCGCCCCCTCCCCCTCCATTACCCACTTGCGTATCATCGCCACATTGGCAGCCCAGTAATACCCACACAAATTAGGTAACGCTAACCCTCTTCTGTCCCTACTCCGCTCCAGAAACACCCTTCTTACCCTCAAGTTCTTTTTCACCCACACGAATCCCATGATGCTCCTACTGACCCGCTTAAAAAAGGCCTTGGGGATCAGGATGGTGAGGCACTGGAATATGAAAAGGAACCTCGGGAGCACCGTCATCTTCACCGACTGTACCCTACCCGCCAAGGAGAGTAGCAGCATATCCCACATTTTAAACTCCTCCTCCAACTGCTCCACCAGCCTCGTCAGGTTGAGCTTGTGTAGGGCCCCCCAGCTCCTGGCCACCTGGATCCCCAGATACCGAAAACTCTATCCCCATTCCCTGGTCCCCTGGGTGTACTACGAAGAGCTCACTGTTCCCCACGTTGAGGTTATACCCGGAAAAGTCCCCAAACTCCCTGAGGATCCGCATCACCTCTGGCATCTTCCCCCCCACTGGGTCCGCCACATACAGTCACAGGTCATCGGGATACAACAAAACCCGGTGTGTGTCCCCCCCGTCCCCCCCCCCCCTCCGGACCAGCCCCCTCCAGTTCCTGGACTCCCTTAGAGCCATATCTAAAGGCTTAATTGCCTATGCAAATAGCAAGGGGGATAGGGGGCACCCCTGCCTCGTCCCCCGGTACAGCTGAAAGTATTCCGACCTCCTCCGATTCAACAAAGAACAAAGAAATGTACAGCACAGGAACAGGCCCTTCGGCCCTCCAAGCCCGTGCTGCCCGACTAAACTACAATCTTCTACACTTCCTGGGTCCGTATCCCTCTATTCCCATCCTATTCATTTATTTGTCAAGATGCCCCTTAAATGTCGCTATCGTCCCTGCTTCCACCACCTCCTCCGGTAGCGAGTTCCAGGCACCCACTACCCTCTGCGTAAAAAACTTGCCTCGTACATCTACTCTAAACCTTGCCCCTCTCACCTTAAACCTATGCCCCCTAGTAATTGACCCCTCTACCCTGGGGAAAAGCCTCTCACTATCCACTCTGTCTATGCCCCTCATAATTTTGTAGACCTCTATCAGGTCTCCCCTCAACCTCCTTCGTTCCAGTGAGAACAAACCGAGTTTATTCAACCGCTCCTCATAGCTGATGCCCTCCATACCAGGCAACATTCTGGTAAATCTCTTCTGCACCCTCTCTAAAGCCTCCACATCCTTCTGGTAGTGTGGCGACCAGAATTGAACACTATACTCCCAAGTGTGGCCTAACTAAGGTTCTATACAGCTGCAACATGACTTGCCAATTCTTATACTCAATGCCCCGGCCAATGAAGGCAAGCATGCCGTATGCCTTCTTGACTACCTTCTCCACCTGTGTTGCCCCTTTCAATGACCTGTGGACCTGTACTCCTAGATCTCTTTGACTTCCAATACTCTTGAGTATTGAATACTACCATTCACTGTATATTCCCTACCTGCATTAGACCTTCCAAAATGCATTACCTCACATTTGTCCGGATTAAACTCCATCTGCCATCTCTCCGCCCAAGTCTCCAAACAATCTAAATCCTGCTGTATCCTCTGACAGTCCTCATCGCTATCCGCAATTCCACCAACCTTTGTGTCGTCTGCAAACTTACTAATCAGACCAGTTACATTTTCCTCCAAATCATTTATATATACTACAAAGAGCAAAGGTCCCAGCACTGATCCCTGTGGAACACCACTGGTCACAGCCCTCCAATTAGAAAAGCATCCTTCCATTGCTACTCTCTGCCTTCTATGACCTAGCCAGTTCTGTATCCACCTTGCCAGCTCACCCCTGATCCCGTGTGACTTCACCTTTTGTACTAGTCTACCATGAGGGACCTTGTCAAAGGCCTTACTGAAGTCCATATAGACAACATCCACTGCCCTACCTGCATCAATCATCTTAATGACCTCCTCGAAAAACTCTATCAAGTTAGTGAGACACGACCTCCCCTTCACAAAACCATGCTGCCTCTCACTAATACGTCCATTTGCTTCCAAATGGGAGTAGATCCTGTCTCGAAGAATTGTCTCCAGTAATTTCCCTACCACTGAAGTAAGGCTCACCGGCCTGTAGTTCCCTGGATTATCCTTGCTACTCTTCTTAAACAGAGGAACAACATTGGCTATTCTCCAGTCCTCCGGCCACACTCGCCACCGGGGCTTCGTAAAGTAGCCTAACCCAACTAATGAACTCCTCCCCGAACCCAAAATTCCTCAACACTTCCAAGAGGTACCCCCACTCCACCCTATCGAAGGCCTTCTCCGCGTCCATCACCGCCACTATCTCCACCTCCCCCTCCACTGTAGGCATCATGATTACGTTAAGGAGCCTCCGCACAATGGTATTCAGCTACCTTCCCTTAACAAAACCCGCCTGGTCCTCGTGAATCACCCCTGGGAAACAGTCCTCAATTCTGGTAGCCAACACCTTCGCTAACAGCTTCGCGTCCACGTTGAGGAGAGAGATTGGCCTATATGACCCACACTGTAATGGGTCCTTGTCCCGCTTCAAGATCAGCGAGATCAGCGCCCTGGACATCGTCGGGGGTAGGGCCCCCTCCTCCCTCACCTCATTGAAAGTCCTCACAAATAGAGGGCCCAGCAGGTCCATGTACTTCCGGTAAAATTCCACTGGGAACCCATCTGGCTCCGGTGCCTTCCCCGCCTGCATACTCCCCAGCCCCTTAGTCAGCTCCTCCAGCCCTACCGGTGCCCCAAGCCCAGCCACCTGCTCCTCCTCCACCCTCGGGAACCTCAGTCGATCCAAAAATCGACGCATCCCCCCCCCCCCTCCTCCGTCGGGGGCTCAGACCTATACAGCCCCTCCTAAAAGTCTCTAAATACCCCATTTATTCCCACCGCACTCCGCACCGTGTTCCCACCTTTATTCCATAACTCCCTCGCTGCCTCCCGCTTCCGAAGCTGGTGTGCCAACATCCAGCTAGCCCTCTCCCCATACTCATACACCGCCCCTTGCGCTTTCCTCCACTGCACCTCTGCCTTCTTGGTGGTCAACAGGTCGAACTCGGCCTGGAGGCTTCGTTGCTCCTTGAGTAGTCCCTCCTCGGGGACCTCTGCCTACCTCTTATCCACCCTTAAAATCTCCCCCACCAATCTCTCCCTCTCTCTTCTCTCCTTGTGGGCCCTAGTGGAGATTAGCTCTCCCCTAATCACCACCTTCAGCGCCTCCCAGACCACCCCCACCTCCAGCTCCCCATTATCGTGAGCCTCTAGATAGCTTTCAATACACCCCGGGATCCGCCCGCTCACCTCCTCATCCACCAGCAAGCCCACATCGAGGCACCACAGCGGGCGCTGGTCCCTCTCCTCCCCTAGCTCCAGCTCCACCCAATGTGGGGCATGGTCTGAGATGGCTATGGCCGAATACTCCGTGCCCTCCACCCTCGGAATTAGTGCCCTGCTCATAACGAAGAAGTCTATCTGGGAGTAGGCTTTATGGACTTCGGGGAAAAAAAGAAAATTCCCTGGCCACGGCCTGACAAACCTCCATGGCTCCACTCCTCCCATCTGGTCCATAAACCACCTCAGCACCTTGGCCGCCGCTGGCCTCTTACCCGTCCTGGACCTGGAGCAGTCCAATGCTGGATCCAGTACCGTGTTGAAGTCCCCCCCCTGATTATCAAGCTCCCTGCCTCCAGGTCCGGAATCCGGCCCAACATGTGCCGCATAAATCCGGCATCGTCCCAATTCGGGGCATACACATTCACCAAGACCACCCGCACCCCCTGCAGCTTACCACTCACCATCACATACCTACCTCCATTGTCTGCCACGATGTTCAGCGCCTCAAACAACACCCGCTTCCCCACCAAAATCGCCACCCCTCGATTCTTTGCGTCCAACCCCGAGTGGAAAATCTGCCCCACCCACCCACTTTCTCAGCCTAACCTGATCTGCCACCCTCAAATGCGTCTCTTGGAGCATAACCACATCTGCCTTCAGTCCCTTCAGGTGCGCGAACACACGGGCCCTCGTGACTGGCCCGTTCAGGCCTCTCACATTCCAAGTCATCAGCCGGATCAGGGGCTTCCCCCCGCCCCCCCTGCCGATTAGCCATCCCCTTTTCTAGGCCAGCCACGTGCCCGCGCCACCCGCACTCTCGATTCACCCCAACAGCAGACCCCCGCCCCGACTCTTCCTCCGAGCTCCAGCTCACCTTTGGCCAATGCAGCAGCAACCCAGTTCCCCCCTCTTCCCGCCAGCTAGGTCCCCCCCTAGCTGCGTTGCTCCCTCCATAGCACTCCTGTAAGTCAGCTGACTCCTGCTGACCCCGGTCACTCCCGCCACTCCATCGACCCCCCAGTGTGGTAGTCTCCCCCACCCCCTCCTGTCTATCAGCGGACGCTCCTCTCCAACACCGCCCGGCCCTGCCCCCTTCCTTCCCTAGCGTGGGAAAAAGCCCGCGTTTTCCATCAGACCGGCTCCGCCCTCTCTGGCGCATCTCCCTTTTGCGACCTAATCCCAACTCCCCCATCTCGGGCCTCCCATCTCCCCTCCCCCCAACGGGGCCCCGTCCTTCCAACCACCGACGCTCACACTCTCACAAAACCCCCCCTTCGAACCAATTCATCCTACCCCACCCAGCACCCAAGGAAACAATACAGAACAGAACAGAACATCCCCCAAAGCACAGTAACCACAGTAGCCACCCGCGACCTCCCCTCACAACCGACCCTCAGTCCGTGTCCAACTTTTCGGCCTGAATAAAGGTCCATGCCTCTTCCGACGTCTCAAAGTAATGGTGCCAGTCCTTAAACGTGACCCACAGTCGCGCCGGCTGCAGCATCCCGAATTTCACCCCCTTCCGATGCAGAACCGCCTTAGCCCGATTGTACCCGGCCCTCTTCTTGGCCACCTCCGCGCTCCAGTCCTGGTATATATGGACCTCTGCATCCTCCCACCTGCTGCTCCGCTCCTTTTTTGCCCATCTTAGGACACACTCCCTGTCCACCAAGCGGTGGAACCGCAACAATACCGCCCACGGCGGCTCGTTCGACTCGGGCCTCCTCGCCAGGACTCGGTGGGCCCCATCCAGCTCCAGGGGCCTCGGGAAGGCACTCGCGCCCATCAAAGGGTTCAGCATCGTGACCACATATGCTCCAGCATCCGACCCCTCCACTCCCTCCGGGAGACCCAGAATCGGCAGATTCTTCCTCCTCGACCGATTCTCCATGTCTCGAACCTCTCCTGCCATTTCTTATGCAGCGCCTCCACCTTCACCGCCAGGCCCAATATCTCATCCTCATTCTCCGAGGCCTTCTGCCGCACCTCCCGGATCGCCGCCCCTTGGGCCTTCTGGGTCTCGACCAGCTTGTCGATCGAAGCCTTCATCAGCTCCAGCAGCTCTGCTTTCAATTCCGTGAAGCAGCGTTTGAGAAACTCCTGCTGCTCTTGCGCCCACGCTGCCTGGTCTCCACCCGCTGCCATCTTGGCTTTCCTTCTTCGCACTTTTCGCTGCACCAGTATTACTTTTTTCACCGCTCCACTCCTGCTTCAATCCATACAGTGCCGGGGAAATCGTACTGTCACCTTCCCACACTGGGAACCGTCGAACAAATGCCACTGGGGCCCCTCAAAAGAGTTCAAAAGTCAATTTCTGGCGGGTGCTGCCGAACGTGCGACTTAGCTCAGCATAGCCGCAACCGGAAGTCCGATCTGACGTAATATTTAACTGAAACACTGTGACCTGTCTGGAATGTTCAGTCAAAAGCTAAATCTCCAGGTTTCCAGGACCTATATATATTCACCTTCATGATCGTTGTTACTCTTCAGATTGATTTTCCAACATAAAACTGCTTCCTGATTCCCATCACTTTGCTGATCTGATCATGCTGACCTCCATTAGGCGGCACGGTAGCACAGTGGTTGGCACTGTGGCTTCACAGCACCGGCGACCCAGGTTCAATTCCTGGTTTGGTTACTGTCTGTGCGGAATCTGCACGGTCTCCCCGAGTCTGCGTGGATTTCCTCTGGGCGCTCCGGTTTCCTCCCACAAGTCACGAAAGACATGCGTGTTAGGTGAATTGGACCCGAACAGGCGTCGGAGTATGGCGAGTAGGGGATTTTCACAGTAACTTCATTGCAGTGTTAATGTAAGCCTACTTGTGACAACAAAGATTATTATTATTCTATATGGAATCGCTGCTTATTAAAGTTCTATATTGGTTGGCACATTTTCCTTTTGTTTCTTATTCTGTCTATCTTCATTTTTGTTTAGGTCAATAGCATTTCAGCTTCTGTTGGAAGGGATTTTACACACAGTTCAGCCAACCTTATCCAGTTTGATCCAGGTGGGCAATAATTATTAAAGATAAAGAATGGAATTGATTGTGCTCAAGGATACACACATTAAATACCATAGTAATTTGTCCCTGATCAGGAGTAATTGCTAGAACCTTCTGTTTGATATCATTGCTACAGCACTTTCCAATCACTGGAAGACACCAGATGGTGTACAGCTGTTCAGAAGGATATAGCTTGTAGCACGTGTGTATTAAATGGGAGAAAGCATTGTCCTTTGGGATTTGTGCAAACTGGTGGCTAATTAAGGAGAAGGTAGTATGCCAGTGGGAAATGCACCACTAGATGTTGTATTGGGAGCAGAATTAATTGATCTCAGTTGAGGCAAACAAAGAAGTATGTGAAGGTGTAGTTTGGAGTAATAAAAGATGCCATGAAGAGATGCTGCAAGGATCTGGAGTTGATTTTGCAACCAATTAGTATAGTCTTTCTGGCAAGGAAATTATACTGATACAGCATTGCTGGCATGAATAGCTCGGCTTTGTTTGTACAAGATGGGGCAGTTTTATGATTGTGTGCTCTCGTGTTGAAGTTCATTCACCAGAAGTGTGTATTGGTAAATCACAGGCATGCATCCTATATTTTCCATGCATTGAAATCCCTGCCCAACCTTTCTCATAGTCAGATCTGTTGATACATGCTTTCAGCAGATGAGATTCTGCCTCTGCAACATGTATTTGAAAAATTGGCCCTCCTCTTCAACACCATCCAGTACGATAAAAAGAAATCTTACAATTTAGATTTTAAAGTGCTCATTAGCAGCATCTTATTTCAGAGCTTATTTCAGAACAAAATAGTTGCAACACTGATGTTATTCTGCTCCTATTTTTCATTTTTTTTGCAGGTGTATCAGTAAAGAATTGGAATATAATAATTAATAATGATGGCTTGGAAGAAAATGAGGAAATGTTTGAGGTATTACTTGCATCGCCAGTGAATGCGGTCCTTGGTGCGAAGACAAAAACATTGATTAAAATCATTGATGCAAGAGGAGGTAAAGCACAAATTAGAAATCCTTATCACGTGGCATGAAGTCTACTTCTCCAAGTATATTACCAACATTTATTATATTTCTACACTTTCTCTTGTATCACAGATCGCTGCAGTCTTAAAGTCTCCAATGAGAGGACTGAAGAGAATGCACCGGTCAAAGTTCTAAGAGTGAAATTGACTTCAGATTCCACTGCCCTCCCAAATCTCAAAAGTGGCCCTCGCCAGCTGGGAGAAATGCCAGTCACTAACTTGCATGAAAAGGTGAAACAACCCCAAGTGGATGTGCTGCAGGAGTTCCGTCTGAAACCTCTTCCCAAGAAAAAACTAAGGGTGACTGGAAATAGAAAAATGGTAGGCAGTGATTAATTATAGTGGTCTGGATTCTCCGCCCCCCCCCCCCCCCCCCCCCCCCCAGCCACGTGTTTCCCGGCTGTGTGCCGTTCGCTGGCAGCGGGATTCTAGGTGGGGTGTGCCGGCGGGAAAAGTGAATCACGACAACCAGAGAATTCCGCCAGTGTCCCCCTGTGTATTAAAATAGTCGGGATACATTTTTCAGATTTATTTTCAGGAGTGATTATGCTCCTTCTAGAATAGAGGAGAAATTCTCATTAGGGTTCAGGACAGCCCAGGAAGGACCTCTGTTCAATTGCTAGACTGTGGTGTGTTCACTGATTCTAATTGGGCTGACAATGGAGTTCTATAACTGGCATTGGAAACCCTGGAAAAATTGACACACATTATTGTTCCACCTCTTGGGAAATTCACACAAGAATTTTGCCTGAAAGTAAAATAAGATTGGGTTATGATGTCCCCAACAAAGCTGTAAATTTATGCATGATCACAGGGCCGGACAGCCAATTATGGGCAGCACGGTAGCATTGTGGATAGCACAATTGCTTCACAGCTCCAGGGTCCCAGGTTCGATTCCGGCTTGGGTCACTATCTGTGCGGAGTTTGCACATCCTCCCCGTGTGTGCGTGGGTTTCCTCCGGGTGCTCCAGTTTCCTCCCACAGTCCAAAGATGTGCAGGTTAGGTGGATTGGCCATGATAAATTGCCCTTAGTGTCCAAAATTGCCCTCAGTGTTGGGTGGGGTTACTGGGTTATGGGAATAGGGTGCAGGTGTTGACCTTGGGTAGGGTGCTCTTTGCAAGAGCTGGTGCAGACTCGATGGGCCAAATGGCATCCTTTTGCACTGTAAATTCTATGATAATCTATGATGTAATATTTTCTGACAATGCAGCACCTCTGATAGTGCAGCATTTCTGACAGTGCAGCACCTCTGACAGTGCAGCACCTCTGACAGTGCAGCACCTCTGACAGTGCAGCACCTGTGACAGTGCAGCACCTCTGACAGTGCAGCTCCTCTGACAGTGCAGCACTACTGACAGTGCAGTACCACTGACAGTGCAGTACCACTGACAGTCCAGCACCTCTGACAATGCAGCACCTCTGACAGTACAGCACCTCTGACAATGCAGTACCATTGACAGTGCAGCACCTCTGACAGTGCAGCGCCTCTGACAGTGCAGTACCACTGACAGTGCAGCACTTCTGACAGTGCAGCACCTCTGACAGTGCAGCACCTCTGACAGTGCAGCACCTCTGACAGTGCAGCACCCCTGACAGTCCAGCACCCCTGACAGTCCAGCACCTCTGACAGTCCAGCACCTCTGACAGTGCAGTACCACTGACAGTGCAGTACCACTGACAGTGCAGTACCACTGACAGTGCAGTACCACTGACAGTGCAGCACCTCTGACAGTGCAGCACTTCTGACAGTGCAGCACCTCTGACAGGGCAGTACGACTGACAGTGCTGCACTTCTGACAGTGCAGCACTTCTGACAGTGCAGCACTTCTGACAGTGCAGCGCCTCTGACAGTGCAGCGCCTCTGACAGTGCAGCACCTCTGACAGTGCAGCACCTCTGACAGTGCAGCACCTCTGACAGTGCAGCACCTCTGACAGTGCAGCACCTCTGACAGTGCAGCACCTCTGACAATGCAGCACTTCTGACAGTGCAGCACTTCTGACAGTGCAGCACCTCTGACAGTGCAGTACCATTGACAGTGCAGCACCTCTGACAGCGCAGCACCTCTGACAGTGCAGCACCTCTGACAGTGCAGCACCTCTGACAGTGCAGCACCTCTGACAGTGCAGCACCTCTGACAGTGCAGTACCATTGACAGTGCAGCACCTCTGACAGTGCAGTACCATTGACAGTGCAGCACTTCTGACAGTGCAGCGCCTCTGACAGTGCAGCGCCTCTGACAGTGCAGCACCTCTGACAGTGCAGCACCTCTGACAGTGCAGTACCATTGACAGTGCAGCACTTCTGACAGTGCAGCACCTCTGACAGCGCAGCACTTCTGACAGTGCAGTATCACTGACAGTGCAGTACCTCTGACAGTACAGCACTTCTGACAGTACAGCACTTCTGACAGTGCAGCACCTCTGACAGTGCAGCACCTCTGACAGTGCAGCACCTCTGACAGTGCAGCACTTCTGACAGTGCAGTATCACTGACAGTGCAGCACCTCTGACAGTGCAGCATCACTGACAGGGCAGTACCTCTGACAGTGCAGTATCACTGACAGGGCAGTACCTCTGACAGTGCAGCACCTCTGACAATGCAGCACCTCTGCTGCAGAAACATTTCAAACAGAAACCTCCTATCATCAGCATTGTGATAAAAACCAGGGGCGAGATTCTCCGACTTCCCGCCGGGTCGGAGAATCGCCGGGGGCTGGCGTGAATCCCGCCCACGCCGGTTGCCGAATTCTCCACCACCGGATATTCAGCGGGGGTGAATCGCGCCTTTAGCGGCGGGTCTTCGGATGGGCCGAAGTCCCGCCGCTAAAATGCCTGTCCCGCCGGCGTAAATTAAACCACCTACCTTACCGGCGGGACAAGGCGGCGCGGGCGAGCTCCGGGGCCCTGGGGTGGGCGGGGGGCGATTTGGCCTGGGGGGTGCCCCCACGGTAGCCTGGCCCGCGATCGGGGCCCACTGATCCGAGGGCGGGCCTGTACCGTGGGGGTACTCTTTCCCTTCCGCCTTCACCATGGTCTCCACCATGGCGGAGGCGGAAGAGACTCTCTCCACTGCGCTAGCGTGGGAATGCCGTCAGCGGCCGCTGACGCTCCCGCGCATGCGCCGCCCGGAGATGTCATTTCCGCGCCAGCTGGCGGAGCACCAAAGGCCTTTTCCACAAGCTGCCGGGGTAGAAATTCGTCCGGCACCGGCCTAGCCCCTCAAGGTTGGGGCTCGGCCCCCAAAGATGCGGAGCATTCCATTTGCGCCATTTGCGCCATTTTGGGCGCCAGTCGGCGGACATCGCGCCGATACCGGAGAACTTCGTCCCAGATAACCTTTTTTCATGATATTGATTGACAAAGACACCAATAATGATGCCCCTACTTCGAAATAGTTCCATGTGATCTTTCGCATCCTCCAAAGCAGACAGATGGGGCTTTGATTTGACACAACCTCTGACCGTGCAGCACCTCTGACAGTGCAGCACCTCTGAAAGTGCAGCACCTCTGACAGTGCAGCACCTCTGACAGTGCAGCACCTCTGACAGTGCAGCACCTCTGACAGTGCAGCACCTCTGACAGTGCAGCACCTCTGACAGTGCAGCACCTCTGACAGTGCAGCACCTCTGACAGTGCAGCACCTCTGACAGTGCAGCACCTCTGACAGTGCAGCACAACTGACAGTGCAGTACCACTGACAGTGCAGCACCTCTGACAGTGCAGCACCTCTGACAATGCAGCTCCTCTGACAGTGCAGCACTACTGACAGTGCAGCACTTCTGACAGTGCAGCACCTCTGACAGTGCAGCACCTCTGACAGTGCAGTACCTCTGACAGTGCCGCACCTCTGACTGTGCAGTACCACTGACAGTGCAGTACCACTGACAGTCCAGCACTTCTGACAGTGCAGCACCTCTGACAGGGCAGTACGGCTGACAGAGCAGCGCTTCTGACAGTGCAGCACCTCTGACAGTGCAGCACTTCTGACAGTGCAGCACCTCTGACGGTGCAGCACCTCTGACATGCAGCACCTCTGACAGTGCAGCACCTCTGAAAGTGCAGCACCTCTGACAGTGCAGCACCTCTGACATGCAGCACCTCTGACAGTGCAGCACCTCTGAAAGTGCAGCACCTCTGACAGTGCAGCACTTCTGACAGTGCAGTATCACTGACAGTGCAGCACCTCTGACAGTGCAGCACCTCTGACAGTGCAGCGCCTCTGACAGTGCAGTACCTCTGACAGTGCAGCACCTCTGACAGTGCAGCACCTCTGACAGTGCAGCACCTCTGACAGTGCAGCACCACTGACAGTGCAGTACCTCTGACAGTCCAGCACCTCTGACAGTCCAGCACCTCTGACAGTCCAGCACCTCTGACAGTGCAGCACCTCTGACAGTACAGCACCTCTGACAGTGCAGTATCATTGACAGTGCAGCACCTCTGACAGTGCAGCACCTCTGACAGTGCAGCGCCTCTGACAGTGCAGTACCTCTGACAGTGCAGCACCTCTGACAGTGCAGCACCTCTGACAGGGCAGCACCTCTGACAGTACAGCACCTCTGACAGTGCAGCACCTCTGACAGGGCAGCACCTCTGACAGGGCAGCACCTCTGACAGTACAGCACCTCTGACAGTGCAGCGCCTCTGACAGTGCAGTACCATTGACAGTGCAGCACCTCTGACAGTGCAGCACCTCTGACAGGGCAGCACCTCTGACAGTGCAGCGCCTCTGACAGTGCAGTACCTCTGACAGTGCAGCACCTCTGACAGTGCAGCACCTCTGACAGGGCAGCACCTCTGATAGTGCAGCACCTCTGACAGTGCAGCACCTGTGACAGTGCAGCACCTCTGACAGTGCAGCACCTCTGACAGTGCAGCACCACTGACAGTGCAGCACCACTGACAGTGCAGTACCACTGACAGTGCAGGACTTCTGACAGTGCAGCACCTCTGACAGGGCTGTACGACTGACAGTGCTGCACTTCTGACAGTGCTGCACTTCTGACAGTGCTGCACTTCTGACAGTGCTGCACTTCTGACAGTGCTGCACTTCTGACAGTGCTGCACTTCTGACAGTGCTGCACTTCTGACAGTGCTGCACTTCTGACAGTGCAGCACTTCTGACAGTGCAGCTCCTCTGACAGTGCAGCACCTCTGACAGTGCAGCACCTCTGACAGTGCAGCACCTCTGACAGTGCAGCACCTCTGACAGTGCAGCACCTCTGACAGTGCAGCACCTCTGACAGTGCAGCACTTCTGACAGTGCAGCACTTCTGACAGTGCAGCATCACTGACAGTTCAGCACCTCTGACAGTGCAGCATCACTGACAGGGCAGTACCTCTGACAGTGCAGCACCTATGGCAGTGCAGCACCTATGGCAGTGCAGCACCTCTGACAATGCAGCACCTCTGCTGCAGAAACATTTCAAACAGAAACCTCCTATCATCAGCATTGTGATAAAAACCAGGGGCGAGATTCTCCGACCCCCCGCCGGGTCGGAGAATCGCCGGGGGCTGGCGTGAATCCTGCCCACGCCGGTTGCCGAATTCTCCACCACCGGATATTCAGCGGGGGCGTGAATCGCGCCTTTAGCGGCGGGTCTTCGGATGGGCCGAAGTCCCGCCGCTAAATTGCCTGTCCCGCCGGCGTAAATTAAACCACCTACCTTACCGGCGGGACAAGGCGGCGCGGGCAAGCTCCGGGGCCCTGGGGTGGGCGGGGGGCGATCTGGCCCTGGGGGGTGCCCCCACGGTAGCCTGGCCCGCGATCGGGGCCCACCGATCCGAGGGCGGACCTGTGCCGTGGGGGTACTCTTTCCCTTCCGCCTTCACCATGGTCTCCACCATGGGGGAGGCGGAAGAGACTCTCTCCACTGCGCATGCGTGGGAATGCCGTCAGCGGCCGCTGACGCTCCCGCGCATGCGCCGCCCGGAGATGTCATTTCCGCGCCAGCTGGCGGAGCACCAAAGGCCTTTTCCACAAGCTGGCGGGGCGGAAATTCGTCCGGCACCGGCCTAGCCCCTCAAGGTTGGGGCTCGGCCCCCAAAGATGCGGAGCATTCCATTTGCGCCATTTGCGCCATTTTGGGCGCCAGTCGGCGGACATCGCGCCGATACCGGAGAACTTCGTCCCAGATAACCTGTTTTCATGATATTGATTGACAAAGACACCAATAATGATGCCCCTACTTCGAAATAGTTCCATGTGATCTTTCACATCCTCCAAAGCAGACAGATGGGGCTTTGATTTGACACAACCTCTGACAGTGCAGCACCTCTGACAGTGGAGCACCTCTGACAGTGCAGCACCTCTGACAGTGGAGCACCTCTGACAGTGGAGCACCTCTGACAGTGCAGCACCTCTGACAGTGCAGCACCTCTGACAGTGCAGCACCTCTGACAGTGCAGCACCTCTGACAGTGCAGCACCTCTGACAGTGCAGCACCTCTGACAGTGCAGCACCTCTGACAGTGCAGCACAACTGACAGTGCAGCACAACTGACAGTGCAGCACCTCTGACAGTGCAGCACCTCTGACAGTGCAGCACCTCTGACAGTGCAGCACCTCTGACAGTGCAGCACCTCTGACAGTGCAGCACCTCTGACAGTGCAGCACCTCTGACAGTGCAGCACCTCTGACAGTGCAGCACCTCTGACAGTGCAGCACCTCTGACAGTGCAGCACCTCTGACAGTGCAGCACCTCTGACAGTGCAGTACCACTGACAGTGCAGTACCACTGACAGTGCAGCACCTCTGACAGTGCAGCACCTCTGACAGTGCAGCACCTCTGACAGTGCAGCACCTCTGACAGTGCAGCACCTCTGACAGTGCAGCACCTCTGACAGTGCAGCACATCTGACAGTGCAGTACCACTGACAGTGCAGTACCACTGACAGTGCAGTACCACTGACAGTGCAGTACCACTGACAGTGCAGTACCACTGACAGTACAGTACCACTGACAGTGCAGCACCTCTGACAGTGCAGCACCTCTGACAGGGCAGTACGACTGACAGTGCAGCACCTCTGACAGTGCAGCACCTCTGACAGTGCAGCACCTCTGACAGTGCAGTACCACTGACAGTGCAGTACCACTGACAGTGCAGTACCACTGACAGTGCAGCACCTCTGACAGTGCAGCACCTCTGACAGTGCAGCATATCTGACAGTGCAGTACCACTGACAGTGCAGCACCTCTGACAGTGCAGCACCTCTGACTGTGCAGTACCACTGACTGTGCAGCACCTCTGACAGTGCAGAACCTCTGACAGTGCAGCACCTCTGACAGTGCAGCACCTCTGACAGTGCAGCACCTCTGACAGTGCAGCACCTCTGACAGTGCAGCACCTCTGACAGTGCAGTACCACTGACAGTGCAGCACATCTGACAGTGCAGCACCTCTGACAGTGCAGCACCTCTGACAGTGCAGCACCTCTGACAGTGCAGCACCTCTGACAGTGCAGCACCTCTGACAGTGCAGCACCTCTGACAGTGCAGCACCTCTGACAGTGCAGCACCTCTGACAGTGCAGCACCACTGACAGTGCAGCACCACTGACAGTGCAGCACTTCTGACAGTGCAGCACCTCTGACAGGGCAGTACGGCTGACAGAGCAGCGCTTCTGACAGTGCAGCACCTCTGACAGTGCAGCACTTCTGACAGTGCAGCACCTCTGACAGTGCAGCACCTCTGACATGCAGCACCTCTGACAGTGCAGCACCTCTGAAAGTGCAGCACCTCTGACAGTGCAGCACCTCTGACATGCAGCACCTCTGACAGTGCAGCACCTCTGAAAGTGCAGCACCTCTGACAGTGCAGCGCCTCTGACAGTGCAGTACCTCTGACAGTGCAGCACCTCTGACAGTGCAGCACCTCTGACAGTGCAGCACCTCTGACAGTGCAGCACCTCTGACAGTGCAGCACCACTGACAGTGCAGTACCTCTGACAGTCCAGCACCTCTGACAGTCCAGCACCTCTGACAGTCCAGCACCTCTGACAGTGCAGCACCTCTGACAGTACAGCACCTCTGACAGTGCAGTATCATTGACAGTGCAGCACCTCTGACAGTGCAGCACCTCTGACAGTGCAGCGCCTCTGACAGTGCAGTACCTCTGACAGTGCAGCACCTCTGACAGTGCAGCACCTCTGACAGGGCAGCACCTCTGACAGTACAGCACCTCTGACAGTGCAGCACCTCTGACAGGGCAGCACCTCTGACAGGGCAGCACCTCTGACAGTACAGCACCTCTGACAGTGCAGCGCCTCTGACAGTGCAGTACCATTGACAGTGCAGCACCTCTGACAGTGCAGCACCTCTGACAGGGCAGCACCTCTGACAGTGCAGCGCCTCTGACAGTGCAGTACCTCTGACAGTGCAGCACCTCTGACAGTGCAGCACCTCTGACAGGGCAGCACCTCTGATAGTGCAGCACCTCTGACAGTGCAGCACCTGTGACAGTGCAGCACCTCTGACAGTGCAGCACCTCTGACAGTGCAGCACCACTGACAGTGCAGCACCACTGACAGTGCAGTACCACTGACAGTGCAGGACTTCTGACAGTGCAGCACCTCTGACAGGGCTGTACGACTGACAGTGCTGCACTTCTGACAGTGCTGCACTTCTGACAGTGCTGCACTTCTGACAGTGCTGCACTTCTGACAGTGCTGCACTTCTGACAGTGCTGCACTTCTGACAGTGCTGCACTTCTGACAGTGCTGCACTTCTGACAGTGCAGCACTTCTGACAGTGCAGCTCCTCTGACAGTGCAGCACCTCTGACAGTGCAGCACCTCTGACAGTGCAGCACCTCTGACAGTGCAGCACCTCTGACAGTGCAGCACCTCTGACAGTGCAGCACTTCTGACAGTGCAGCACTTCTGACAGTGCAGCATCACTGACAGTTCAGCACCTCTGACAGTGCAGCATCACTGACAGGGCAGTACCTCTGACAGTGCAGCACCTATGGCAGTGCAGCACCTATGGCAGTGCAGCACCTCTGACAATGCAGCACCTCTGCTGCAGAAACATTTCAAACAGAAACCTCCTATCATCAGCATTGTGATAAAAACCAGGGGCGAGATTCTCCGACCCCCCGCCGGGTCGGAGAATCGCCGGGGGCTGGCGTGAATCCTGCCCACGCCGGTTGCCGAATTCTCCACCACCGGATATTCAGCGGGGGCGTGAATCGCGCCTTTAGCGGCGGGTCTTCGGATGGGCCGAAGTCCCGCCGCTAAATTGCCTGTCCCGCCGGCGTAAATTAAACCACCTACCTTACCGGCGGGACAAGGCGGCGCGGGCAAGCTCCGGGGCCCTGGGGTGGGCGGGGGGCGATCTGGCCCTGGGGGGTGCCCCCACGGTAGCCTGGCCCGCGATCGGGGCCCACCGATCCGAGGGCGGACCTGTGCCGTGGGGGTACTCTTTCCCTTCCGCCTTCACCATGGTCTCCACCATGGGGGAGGCGGAAGAGACTCTCTCCACTGCGCATGCGTGGGAATGCCGTCAGCGGCCGCTGACGCTCCCGCGCATGCGCCGCCCGGAGATGTCATTTCCGCGCCAGCTGGCGGAGCACCAAAGGCCTTTTCCACAAGCTGGCGGGGCGGAAATTCGTCCGGCACCGGCCTAGCCCCTCAAGGTTGGGGCTCGGCCCCCAAAGATGCGGAGCATTCCATTTGCGCCATTTGCGCCATTTTGGGCGCCAGTCGGCGGACATCGCGCCGATACCGGAGAACTTCGTCCCAGATAACCTGTTTTCATGATATTGATTGACAAAGACACCAATAATGATGCCCCTACTTCGAAATAGTTCCATGTGATCTTTCACATCCTCCAAAGCAGACAGATGGGGCTTTGATTTGACACAACCTCTGACAGTGCAGCACCTCTGACAGTGGAGCACCTCTGACAGTGCAGCACCTCTGACAGTGGAGCACCTCTGACAGTGGAGCACCTCTGACAGTGCAGCACCTCTGACAGTGCAGCACCTCTGACAGTGCAGCACCTCTGACAGTGCAGCACCTCTGACAGTGCAGCACCTCTGACAGTGCAGCACCTCTGACAGTGCAGCACCTCTGACAGTGCAGCACAACTGACAGTGCAGCACAACTGACAGTGCAGCACCTCTGACAGTGCAGCACCTCTGACAGTGCAGCACCTCTGACAGTGCAGCACCTCTGACAGTGCAGCACCTCTGACAGTGCAGCACCTCTGACAGTGCAGCACCTCTGACAGTGCAGCACCTCTGACAGTGCAGCACCTCTGACAGTGCAGCACCTCTGACAGTGCAGCACCTCTGACAGTGCAGTACCACTGACAGTGCAGTACCACTGACAGTGCAGCACCTCTGACAGTGCAGCACCTCTGACAGTGCAGCACCTCTGACAGTGCAGCACCTCTGACAGTGCAGCACCTCTGACAGTGCAGCACATCTGACAGTGCAGCACATCTGACAGTGCAGTACCACTGACAGTGCAGTACCACTGACAGTGCAGTACCACTGACAGTGCAGTACCACTGACAGTGCAGTACCACTGACAGTACAGTACCACTGACAGTGCAGCACCTCTGACAGTGCAGCACCTCTGACAGGGCAGTACGACTGACAGTGCAGCACCTCTGACAGTGCAGCACCTCTGACAGTGCAGTACCACTGACAGTGCAGTACCACTGACAGTGCAGTACCACTGACAGTGCAGCACCTCTGACAGTGCAGCACCTCTGACAGTGCAGTACCACTGACAGTGCAGCACCTCTGACAGTGCAGCACCTCTGACAGTGCAGCACCTCTGACAGTACAGCTCCTCTGACAGTGCAGTACCACTGACAGTGCAGCACCTCTGGCAGTGCAGCACCTCTGGCAGTGCAGCACCTCTGGCAGTGCAGCACCTCTGACAGTGCAGCACCTCTGGCAGTGCAGCACCTCTGGCAGTGCAGCACCTCTGACAGTGCAGCACCTCTGACAGTGCAGTATGCTCTCAGTAATGCACTGGAGTATCAGCCTTGATTTTTGTGCTCAAGCCTTGGATTGCGATCTTTATGGCGCTGAGGTTAAAATAATGTTACAAATTGAGTCACAGCTTGACAGATGTCAAGTACTTCCTGGCTGAACACATCCCCCATCCTTCATAAAGTATTAACGTTAAAAAATTAAACTCCATTCACATAATCTCCCATTTAATGTTTTCTGCGCCATCTGCTCCACAGTACAATGGTAATTATATGGCAATCACAATCAATAAAAATTCAGTGTCAGTCCAGTTTATTTGTGCAGGCAGAAATTCATTTTTGTAAATTTGTAACTGCCAATGTGCTTCTTCGAAATTTTACTGTTCAGAAAGGCAGTCATCAGCCAACAGTGGGGAATTGATGATGTAAAAAGCCATGCCTATGCATGAGATAAGGGTAACAATCCTTTGTGTGGCAAGTACTTTCCCGATAGTTCCTGCCTAGAATAGCTGCTCACATGTTAAATACAATTCTGTGCCCCTGTAATCTCCGGCTTCAAGAATTGGGCTCTGTCTGAGTAATGGGAAAGGTCACAGGGCGCTATCAGTGACACTCTGCTTTGTTGGCAGAGGTTTATTTTCATTCATTCAAAGGACGTGGGGTTCACTGGGTAGGTCAGCTTTCATTGCCCATCCCTAATTGCCCTTAACAAGGTGGTGGTGAGGTACCTCCTTCAACTATGTGGTGCAGGTACATCCAGACTGGGAAGGGCGTTCCGGATCTTAGACTAGCGCCAATGAAGGAATGGTGAGATATTTCCAAGTTAGAATGGTGAGTGACTTGGAGTGGTGGTATTCCCATGTGTCTGTTGCTCGTGTCCTTCTAGATGGTAGTGTTTGTGGGTTTGGAAGGTGCTGCCGAAGGAGCCTTGGTGAGTTCCTGCAGTTCATCAGTGCAGAGGACATGATACATTTTGGTAGAATGAATGAGTAAAGGCAATATGAAATAAATGGTCCTATTTTAACGAGGGTGTAGGAACAGAGAGACCTGGTAGGGCGACACAGTGGCACAGTGGTTAGCACTGATGCCTCACAGCGCCAGGAACCCAGGTTCAATTCAAACCTTGGGTGATTGTCTGTGTGGATATTGCACGTTCTGCACATATGTGCATGGGTTTCATCCGGGTGCTCTGGTTTCCTCCCACAGTCCAAAATTGTATAGGCTAGGTGGGGTTACAGGGATAGGGTGGGGGATTAGGCCGAGGTAGGATGCTTTTCAGAGGGTCGGTGCAGACTCGATGGGCTGAATGGATTCCTTCTGCACTATGGGGATTCTATGGATACATAAACACAAATCTTTGAATGAACAAAGAACAAAGAACAAATAAATGTACGGCACAGGAATGTGGCAGGACAAAGTGAGAAGGCTGTTAAAGGGCTTGTGGGATCCTTGCATTTACTGATAGAACAAAGTGTAAAAGGAAGTAAGTTATTCTCAATTTTTGTAAGGTACTGATTTGGCCTCAGCTGGATTAATGTGTTCAATTCTGGGCACCACACCTGAGAGAGAATGTCAAGGCCACAGACTGAGTGCAGAAGAGATTTACCAGATTGGTGGCAGGAATTACAGGTATGTGGACAGGCTGAGAAAGTTCTCTTCAGAGCAGAGGTTTAAGAGGAGATTTCTCATATGTCTAACATCATGCATGGCTTTGATAGAGTAAATAAGGAGAAGTAGTTTCCAATGGCAGGAGGCACAGTAATTAGAAGACACAAATTTAAGGTAATTTGCAAAACAAAACTTTGGGAACATGAGGAGACATTTTTTTACACAATAAGGTATTATACCTGAAAGAGTAGTGAAAACAGATTCAGTGCCAAATTTGAAAAAGGATAAATTGTCGTCTGTCCTGCGATCCACAGGTGCCATTTGCTCAGGGCCGTGGGTTTATAGAACATAGAACATAGAACAATACAGCGCAGTACAGGCCCTTCGGCCCACGATGTTGCACCGAAACAAAAGCCATCTAACCTACACTATGCCATTATCATCCATATGTTTATCCAATAAACTTTTAAATGCCCTCAATGTTGGCGAGTTCACTACTGTAGCAGGTAGGGCATTCCACGGCCTCACTACTCTTTGCGTAAAGAACCTACCTCTGACCTCTGTCCTATATCTATTACCCCTCAGTTTAAAGTTATGTCCCCTCGTGCCAGCCATTTCCATCCGCGGGAGAAGGCTCTCACTGTCCACCCTATCCAACCCCCTGATCATTTTGTATGCCTCTATTAAGTCTCCTCTTAACCTTCTTCTCTCCAACGAAAGAAACCTCGAGTCCATCAGCCTTTCCTCATAAGAATTTCCCTCCATACCAGGCAACATCCTGGTAAATCTCCTCTGCACCCGCTCCAAAGCCTCCACGTCCTTCCTATAATGCGGTGACCAGAACTGTACGCAATACTCCAAATGTGGCCGTACCAGAGTTCTGTACAGCTTCAACATGACCTCCCGACTCCGGAACTCAATCCCTCTACCAATAAAGGCCAACACTCCATAGGCCTTCTTCACAACCCTATCAACCTGGGTGGCAACTTTCAGGGATCTATGTACATGGACACCTAGATCCCTCTGCTCATCCACACTTTCAAGAACTTTACCATTAGCCAAATATTCCGCATTCCTGTTATTCCTTCCAAAGTGAATCACCTCACACTTCTCTACATTAAACTCCATTTGCCACCTCTCAGCCCAGCTCTGCAGCTTATCTATATCCCTCTGTAACCTGCTACATCCTTCCACACTATCGACAACACCACCGACTTTAGTATCGTCTGCAAATTTACTCACCCACCCTTCTGCGCCTTCCTCTAGGTCATTGATAAAAATGACAAACAGAACAGATCCTTGTGGTACTCCACTTGTGACTGTACTCCATTCTGAACATTTCCCATCAACCACCACCCTCTGTCTTCTTTCAGCTAGCCAATTTCTGATCCACATCTCTAAATCACCCTCAATCCCCAGCCTCCGTATTTTCTGCAATAGCCTACCATGGGGAACCTTATCAAACGCTTTGCTGAAATCCATATACACCACATCAACTGCTCTACCTTCATCTACCTGTTCAGTCACCTTCTCAAAGAACTCAATAAGGTTTGTGAGGCATGACCTACCCTTCACAAAGCCATGCTGACTATCCCTGATCATATTATTCCTATCTAGATGATTATAAATCTTGTCTCTTATAATCCCCTCCAAGACTTTACCCACTACAGACGTGAGGCTCACCGGTCGATAGTTGCCGGGGTTGTCTCTGCTCCCCTTTTTGAACAAAGGGACCACATTTGCTGTCCTCCAGTCCTCTGGCACTATTCCTGTAGCCAATGATGACATAAAAATCAAAGCCAAAGGTCCAGCAATCTCTTCCCTGGCCTCCCAGAGAATCCTAGGATAAATCCCACCAGGCCCCGGGGACTTATCTATTTTCAGCCTGTCCAGAATTGCCAACACCTCTTCCCTACGTACCTCAATGCCATCTATTCTATTAGCCTGGGTCTCAGCATTCTCCTCCACAACATTATCTTTTTCCTGAGTGAATACTGCATGTGCCTTCATGTCTTGACCCACAGGCCTTTGAGCAGATGGAATATGGTGTCCATGAGATGGTGCAGAATTCGCTTTCTTTTATTTATTTCTCTGCTGCTGCTCTGCCTCATTGATGGTGATTGAATAAGTACTTGGGAACATGTACAGGGATATGGGAAAATTGCAGGATTTGCTTCCTTTTATTTCCTTCTCTGCTGCTGTTCTGCTTCATTGAATAAATAAAAGCAAGTTACTGCGGATGCTGGAATCTGAAACCAAAAAGAAAATGCTGGAAAATCTCAGGAGATCTGGCAGCATCTGTAGGGAGAGAAAAGAGCTAACATTTCGAGTCCAGATGACCCTTTATCAAAGCTAAAGACAGGGAAAGTGTGAAATATTTATACCGTGGAATGAGAATGAAAGATGAGTCATAGCCACAGAAACCCAGGGAAACAGGGTGCTAATATCCACAGAAACCAAGGGGAAAGAGTGCTGATGGCAGTCCCCAGAGAGAACAAACGGTGTGAAAGGCCAAACTGCAGAGAAACTAACAGAGCGTAAACTGCGACAGATGTAGATGTGGGGGGAGAGGAAGGGGGAAGCAAAGTGGCGAAAGGGTGACGAAAGGTGGATAAGATGTGTGGGGGGGTGAATATATATATATAAAGAAAGACAAGAGAGAAAGAAATGCTAAAAAAAACAGTTAAAATGAAATGGGATCAAAGAAATGCTAAAAAAAACAGTTAAAATGAAATGGGATCAAAACATTCCGGAGTGCAAACACGCCCCCCCCCCCCCCCCCAGCAACCCCACTACCTCAACCAGCGACGGGACTCTGCCACACGCGACCCCGGAAACGTAACCAGCGCCCTGGTCCCCGCCAGCGTCCCGGCCCCGCCAGACATAACCACCACCTTCCACAAGGCCAGACTTCTCCCATCGGATCCCGAGACCATCCAGCTGCAGCTGCCAACCGAGGAAGCGAGGGAAATGCAACGTTCTGCAGGTGAGACTGATTCAACGCGGTTTTAAGACTCCTCTCCCCAGCATACTCCTCGGCAAATGACCAAGCAATCGAAAACAAGCTGGATTAACTTAACTAGACTTACCTCTCAGAGGGAAGTAAGAGACTGCTGTGTGCTCTGTTTCACAGAGACATAGCTCATCCCCGCCTCACCGGACTGTGCCATACAACCTGAAGGCTTCTCAATTCATCGGGTGGACCGCACCGTGTCATCAGGCAAAGCGAAGGGTGGAGGAGGGGTTTGCCTCCTCAACAACTCCTCCTGCTACTTGGATGTGGCGACCTACTACTCCCCGGACCTGGACTGTGAAGTGCTGCCCATACTATCTTCCACGTGAGTTCACTTCAGCCATTATCACAGCGGTCTACATCCCACGGACATCTTTAACCTATCCCTACTCCGCTCCGAGGTCCCCACCTGCATCAAGAAGACCACCATCATACCGGTGCCAAAGAAGAACCAGGCAACGTGCCTCAATGACTCCCATCCGGTGGCCCTGACTTCAGTCGTAATGAAGTGCTTCGAGAGGTTGGTCATGAAGCGTATCACCTCCGTACTCCCAGAACGCCTTGATCCACTGCAATTCGCATACCGCCGCAACCGATCCACAGCAGACGCCATCTCCCTGGCCCTAGAGCATCTCGACAACAAGGACTCCTACATCAGACTCCTATTGACTACAGCTCCGCCTTCAACACCATAATCCCAGCCAAGTTCATATCAAAGCTCCAAAACTTCGGACTTGGCTCCTCACTCTGCAACTGGATCCTTGACTTTCTAACCCAGAGACCACAATCAGTAAGAAGAAGCAACAACACCCCCTCCACAATAGTCCTCTATACCGGGGCCCCGCAAGGCTGTGTACTTTATTCCCTGTACACACACGGCTGCATGGCAAAATTTGGTTCCAACTCCATCTACAAGTTTGCTGCCATTACGACCAAAGTGGACCGGATCTTGAAAAACGACGAGTCCGAATACAGGAGGGAGATAGAGAACCTAGTGGAGTGGTGCAGCGACAACAATCTATCTCTCAATGCCAGCAAAACTAAAGAGCTGGTCATTGACTTCAGAAAGCAAAGTACTTTACACACCCCTATCAGCAACAATGGGGGTGAGGTAGAGATGGTTAGCAGTTTCAAATTCCTAGGGGTACACATCTCCAAAAATCTGACCTGGTCCACCCACGTCGAAGCTACCACCAAGAAAGCACAACAGCGCCTATACTTCCTCAGGAAACTAAGCAAATTCGACTTGTCCACATTAACTCTTACCAACTTTTACAGATGCACCATAGAAAGCATCCTATCTGGCTGCATCACAGCCTGGTATGGCAACTGCTCGGCCCAAGACCGCAAAAAACTTCAGAGAGTCGTGAACACAGCCCAGTCCATCACACAAACCTGCCTCCCATCCATTGACTCCAACACCTCCCATCCAACACCTCCCACTGCCTGGGGAAAGTGGGCAGCATAATCAAAGACCCCTCCCACACGGTTTACGCACTCTTCCAACTTCTTCCATCGGGCAGGAGGTACAAAAGTCTGAGAACACGCACGGACAGACTTAAAAACAGCTTCTTCCCCGTTGTTACCAGACTCCTAAACGACCCTCTTATGGACTGACCTCATTAACACTACACCCCTGTATGCTTCACCCAATGCTGATGTTATGTAGTTACATTGTATACTTTGTGTTGCCCTATTACGTAATTTATTTTATTTCCTTTTCTTTTCATGTACTTAATGATCTGTTGAGCTGCTCGCAGAAAAATACTTTTCACTGTACCTCGGTACGCGTGACAATAAACAAAATCCAAATCCAAATGGGTCGAGGTGGGGTAGAGCTAATCATCTGAAGTTGTTGAATTCGATGTTGAGACTGGAAGGGTGTAGTGTGCCTGACCGGAAGATGAGATGTTGTTCCTCCAGTCTGCATTGAGCTTCACTGGAACATTGTAGCAGGCCAAGGGCAGACATGTGGGCATGGGAGCAGGGTCTTGTGTTAAAATGGCAAGTAACAGGAAGGTCAGGGGCCTGAAGGCGCACAGGCCGAAGGTGCTCAGCAAAGCGATCATCCGGTCTGCGTTTGATGTCTCCGATATAGTGGAGGTTTCTGTGGCTATGACTCATCTTTCATTCTCACTCCACAGTATAAATATTTTCCACTTTCCCTGTCTTTAGCTTTGATAAAGGGTCATCTGGACTCGAAACGTTAGCTCTTTTCTCTGCTTACAGATGCTGCCAGACCTGCTGAGATTTTCCGACATTTTCTTTTTGGTCATTGAATAAATACTTGGGAATATGCGCAAGGATATGGGAAAAGTGCAGGATTTGCTTCCTTTTATTTCCTTCTCTGCTGCTGTTCTGTCACATTGAATAAATACTTGGGACTATGTGCAGGGATATGGGAAAAGAACAGGGGTGTGGGACTAATTGGATAACCCTACCAAAAGGCCAGTACTGATTTGACAGGGAGAATGGCTTGTTTCTAAGCTGAATCATTCTATGTTTCTATGATCTAGTGATTCAGGAAATGTCTGCAAGCCACCATTTAGATTTTTGGTCTTGTACAGTGTGGTGAATGAATAGTTTTTAAATGTTTTTACACCCAAATTGTGGTTTGATCCAGTCAGATCAGTGTCTACCAAGATCCCAATGAATCATTGAACAGTCTGTCAATATACTAAAGATAAAGCTTGGTCTTTGGGGAGGAAGAGCCAAAGATGAGATGAAGAGATTTTTTTTTTTTCACAGCAAGTTATGATTTAAAATGCACTGCCTGAAAGTCAGGTGAAAACAGATTCAATAGTAACTTTCAAAAGGGAATTTGATAAATACTTGATATGGGAAATAAATTGGAGAACTATGGGGAATTATCAAAGGGGTGGAACTTATTGAATACCTCTTTCAAAGAGCTGGCACAGACAGTATGTGCCAAATAGCCTTTTCTTTGTTCGATTCTCAGGTGCAATGTGAATGTTAGAACATAGAACATAGAACAATACAGCGCAGTACAGGCCCTTCGGCCCACGATGTTGCACCGAAACAAAAGCCATCTAACCTACACTATGCCATTATCATCCATATGTTTATCCAATAAACTTTTAAATGCCCTCAATGTTGGCGAGTTCACTACTGTAGCAGGTAGGGCATTCCACGGCCTCACTACTCTTTGCGTAAAGAACCTACCTCTGACCTCTGTCCTATATCTATTACCCCTCAGTTTAAAGTTATGTCCCCTCGTGCCAGCCATATCCATCCGCGGGAGAAGGCTCTCACTGTCCACCCTATCCAACCCCCTGTTATTTCACTAACTAGAATTACACTGTATATACTTTACTGAATTTACACTGTAGTTGGGAAATTACGATTACATTATTGCAGCCAAACATGTACATATTAAACAACAGCCTGTCATTTATATGATGTTTTTCATGTTGGAAACTGGCTAAAGTACTTCACAGGGACTTAAAGATGAGTTTTAATTTCCCAGTGCATTGAGTGCAGAGGGAGTCCTGTAGCTTGCAGGAAACCTGAGTGCAGCACATCTGTTGGGGGCTTTTTAAACCAGCTGCTGCATTGACATATTATTTCCCAGTTTCCTTCCCAATTAGTTTGATTTGATGTGATGATGGCCAGTATACACTGATTCGAAGTCTGGTATTTCAAGGGGAATTCTAAGTATAAAATGTGATGGATTCTGGAGGTGAGGGCACAACAGAATAAATTGACAGAATGGGATGCACACATTCAAAGGCTGCCTGTTTCAGTGATGCCTCCCTGGATGTGATGCTGAGTGCTGTAAGGGCCTGCATGTGTTCCCTCTTAACAGGAGGTAAAAGTCTCCCGATGAAGCAACCATGGTGTGTGTGGAAGTTGCTCATGAGGTCAGCAGCAGGAATGATTGTGAAGCCCCTGTCGAAAGAGGGTTAATGAAGTAAGCAGGTCAGGAAAGGTGAGAACAGTGGCACATTCAACTCGACCCAAGGTTTGTATCATACCAAAGCCATCACTCTGCCTCTCTACCCCACATCAGTACAGTGTAAAATCCAACCCATAAAGTTCACAATCCTCCCCTTCTTTGAGCCATGCCAGGATATTGAAGATCTTGGGTAGAAATTATATAAACATGAGATGATAGATATGTTTAAAATTGTAAAACAATGAGTCGGATGGTTTCAGCAGTTGAGAAGTCAAGAATGATGAGCCAAAGACATAATCGAACAGATAGGTGACAGGAGAAACTCCTTCACACAGAGATTTGTGAAGTTAACAAATCCACTTCCACTCCCAGTGGAGGGAGAAACTATATCAACAGAGGCTATTTGAGCCAAATGATGAGTTTTTGCATTGTAGCTTTTATGTTTTGCTTTGAATGTGGGGGGTTGGATAGGGTGGACAGTGAGAGCCTTCTCCCGCGGATGGAAATGGCTGGCACGAGAGGACATAACTTTAAACTGAGGGGTAATAGATATAGGACACAGGTCAGAGGTAGGTTCTTTACGCAAAGAGTAGTGAGGCCGTGGAATGCCCTACCTGCTACAGTAGTGAACTCGCCAACATTGAGGGCATTTAAAAGTTTATTGGATAAACATATGGATGATAATTGTATAGTGTAGGTTAGATGGCTTTTGTTTCGGTGCAACATCGTGGGCCGAAGGGCCTGTACTGCGCTGTATTGTTCGATGTTCTAATGTATTAGAGATAGAACTTAATGTTTTCTTCGTCAAAAATCATAGTCAAAAATCTCAATGTTCTTTTTGAGCAGCAGGAATTTCTACTGCCATATATGAGTCAGTAAACATTTGTTGCACGTCTATTTTAGATCCACCCATCATCTACATTCAGAAATGGAACTGACCTCATATTTATGGTTAGTAAATCTGTTTTTCCCATAAGTTCTTCATAAGTCAACTTGTATCTTTGTTTGCTGGTTTATCTGAAAGAAAAAACCTTTTAAATACCTTTTTGTGTGTAATTCTATAGTTTTTGTCATGCTACGAATATCCTGCACAATTATTATCCAATTATTATCGTGTTATCTACATCGTTTGTTTCTGAGAAATTAAAACCAAAATATAAAGGTGTATTTTCTGCAACAACAACTGTTTTCACCAGATGCTTGCAGTCCAGTGTCCTCTCTCTATGACACTGCCTTTGGGACTTATTTAAATCTAACTTCAAGCGATTCTCCCAAACGATTTCTAAGTTAATTTGTAGTGGGTTTTTCAAGGTGTTTCCCACCAGCTCTACCGACAGGTTCCCCATTGCTATTCAATCACGTTGAGTCACTTTTTGGGCCCTGGGGAGTTTCTCACCGGTTTAGCCAAAACCTAGAATTTTTTTTAGCACTAGGGAGCTAAACTCAGAGATGGGGCTGCCATTTTGAAAGTGAAAGGGTGCTCCGATCTCTAAGTGAGCTTATGGGTCGTCCCCCCTACCTATGGGCAATATCACCCCCCACACACATGGAACTACCCCACACACCCCAAGTGAAGACACCCTGCTATGGGCTCCCAGGAGGACCCCTTCTTCAGGCCTTCCAAGCCCCCTTCTAGGTCCCCCATCCATCGCCCCTCTCCCCAAAACCTCCCGGAGGCCCCTACTTACCTGCCGTGCACTCCCCCACACTTCAAACCCCCGTCCAACGTCATTTCATGGGCATGGCCCCCCTCGGCCCCTGGGCCTTGGCACTCAGACACCCTTGCACTGTCACCATGGCACCCAGGCAGTGCTCCTGCTGGCTTAGCAATGCCATCCAGGCACCTTGGCAGTACCCCGGTGGCAGTGCCAGGGTGCCATCTGGGCAGTGCCAGGGTGGCCACGTCCCTGGAGGAGTGCCAGGGAGCCAGCCTGCACTTATCCTGACCACCCAGGAGTCTCCGATGGCCTGGAAGAACCCTGGGTGCCGTTCCGCCTGGGCCACGTTTGTGTGGACCAGCACTGATCGGTGCCCGGCTGCAGCCTCCCTGGGGAACCCGAAGAATCGAGGGAGGCAGGTGGATCCCGGGTGAGGTCGTAAGTAGGTTCGGACCTGCCCAGCATGCCTCCTGGGAGGTGCGGAGCCTGTCGGGAGGCTTGATGAAGGGCTTTCCCAGCATTCTCGGCCGCATTGCGCTCAAGCGAGAGCACAACGCAGTCGGAGAATCACGCCCCATGTCTATTTCCAGAGAGATTATTTTGCAGTTCCTGAGGGCCCGATCCTCCGGCCACGCTGCGCTGGAAAAGTAGCTCGCCATGGCGCAGCATGGCCAATGAGAGTCGGGAGATCCTGCTCCCAGCTCGCAACGCCTCGCAAGATTTTTCGCAATCTCGTGAGACGTTGCAAGGAGAATCCCGCCCACTCTTTTAGCAAATCTGCATATTAGAGTGAGGCAGTAATCCTTACTCTAATGTGCAGATTCGCAAAGTACCTGAGGCTTTGGGATTCAACCCCTTTGCCTCAGAGACCTCAAGCGAACGCTGTTTGGTTCTGGTCCCCACAAATGGGGACCAGATGGAGCGGCACTCCTGGGGGTCTCCAAGGGGATTGGAGACCTCCAGCTGCATGCCCTTTTGACAGGGTGGTGCCCTGACACTGCTGGTGCCACCTGGGTACCCTAGACATGCCAGCTTGGCACCCCCGCAGTGCCAGCCTGTAAACCTGGGAGTGCTACCTAGGTGCTAGCCTGACATTGCCTAGATGCCCAGCTGGCACTGCCAGCTAGCAGGGGCATAGCCAGGGTACCATGTTGGCACTGCCAAGGTGCCAAACTGGAATTTTGTGCGCACAAAAAGGTGATTGGGCCGAGGTTGCCCACCGTGGGTGTTGGGGGCTGAGGGGAACCCTCCCGTGTTGCGTTCGGGCTGGGGGGAGGTCAGGGATTTTTTTTGAGGGCCTCGGTGATTGGGACGCCATATGAAAATGAAATGAAAATCACTTATTGTCACAAGTAGGCTTCAAATGAAGTTACTGTGAAAAGCCCCTAGTCGCCACATTCCGGCGCCTGTTCGGGGAGGCTGGTACGGGAATATTTTAAAATGGCATCCCGATCTCTCGATACAACAGGGAGTTCTGGCTAGTGGGAGAACCCCATTGTAAAAACAGGGTAATGTGCGGCCTTGGCCATGCATTGCCCCTTTAGGTCCCTCATTCAACAGGAGTAGGAGAATGTAGCTTCAAACTGTCCTGGCAGATTTAACTGGTTCAGGCCCAGTGAGGGTCTGCTGCAGCGGACCAGGAGGTTCGTCGGTCCCCAATATTTCTGATTGATCACCCTTTTCCAGAACAGTTCTGATGAAAGGTCATTGATCTGAAATGTTAAAATCTATCAACCTCTGTTTTAAATTTTTCAATTAATCCAACATCCGTTTGGGAGCAAAGTTCTAGATTTCTACTGCCCTTTGTGAATAAAAAGTAATTTCTGATATCACTTCCAAAAGACCAAAGTTTCTAATTTTCAGATTATGTCTTTTAGTTTTGAACTTGCCCACCAGAGGAATTAAATGCTTTGTATTTTCCCTTGGAATTAATTTATCGCTTTATATATCCTGAAAAGATCACCCCTCAAACACCGGCTCTTGGAAAGAGCACCCTACCCAAGCCCACACTTCCACCTTATCCCCATAACCCAGTAACCCCACCCAACACCAAGGGCAATTTTGAACACTAAGGGCAATTTATCATGGCCAATCCACCTAACCTGCACATCTTTGGATTGTGGGAGGAAACCGGAGCACCCGGAGGAAACCCACGCACACACTGGGAGGATGTGCAGACTCCGCACAGACAGTGACCCAAGCCGGAATCGAACCTGGGACCCTGGAGCTGTGAAGCAATTGTGCTATCCACAATGCTACCGTGCTGCCCCACGTCGATCAGGTCGCCCCTCAATCTTCTCTGCTCCAGCGAAAACAACCCAACCATTAAGAAAATATTACAATTTATCTTTCTTTGATCTAAACTGTGTAAACTCACACTTTCCTTACAGTGAATTCTATTTGCTACAGCTTTTCTCTATCACTTTAACTGTTTGTAACGTTGTGCTCTCATCTACATAACTTACTGTGCCCGCTAACTCAATGTCATCTTGAAAATCTGTGTGGAGAGTTTTCTGTTTTCTCATCAAAGTAATTTAGTGTATAAAATCTTGGGCACCAATACAGATCACTGGGGAATACAACCAGCCAAATTCCACCAATGAGAGAATGTTACCTCCCAACTATGGCTGGGATTTTCTGGTCCCGCCCACTGCCAGGATCTTCCGCTCCCACTGCAGCGGGAATCTCAGCCCATGTCTCAACGTTAGCTCAAATTCCACATCCTCTCTACTGCAGAATCTTATGTGAGCCTATATAGATTGATACCTGTTAGTGAATTCCTCAGAAAAATGCATTTCAATTGGCCAGAAATGACCAACCCTTGACAAAACTCTTGTGATTTCTTAGTTCAACTCATCCTTGTTCATGTGTTTAGTCTCGAGTGATAAATTCTAGTAACCTCCTCACAACTGATTTAACCTGATAGGTCTATAGTTACCTACTTTCCCCCTCCTCCTCTTAAATAGTGCAGTAAGAAGTCTTACAACACCAGGTTAAAGTTCTTCACTTAAATAGTGAAGAGACCTTTGACACTTTTCTATCCAGAAATACAGTAGCGTGTTCTCTGAGTGAAATTTGACGGTGGTTTGCTTTTCAAATATGTTGCCATTAGAGTTTGATAAATTGTTTTAACATTGTTCACAATTTGCTGATTGCTTCTTCTCTTCCTGTTTAGTATCATGGATTAATACCACTGAAAGTTGAGGATGAAAACACTCCCTCAATGTCCAATAAAAGAGCAAAAATACTGGTTACCAGCCATGGTCAGCAGTATTTTCCAGATAAAACAGAGCTTCCTCAGACTGCCAAAGTAATGACAGTGCCAGCGTCACAGCATATTCCTGGAAAACAGGTTGGATTTTAGGAAAAATAGGAATGGCAGCAATTCCTTCTTTCCTTCCTATTACCAGTGCTTCATGCTACAATTGTTGCTTTCTTTCTTGATTAGTAAATGCTCTGATTGACACAGTTTTATCTATGCTTTGGAATGGGTTTGTTAAACGCAGCCAAAGGGTTATCCGCAACCTTTGAAATTGACCCCTGCACATCACAATCTAGAGACACAATCTACCCGATTGGGAACAAAGTCCCATAGCGCGTGATTAGACGGGTGTTTCACAGTGCTTTGAGTGCTGAGAAGCACCACTCTATCTGACATCCGTCTGGAGTGCTTGGGGGCCTCAGTGGGGAATGCACGGCCGAGGACATACTTAGTTCTGTTCCCTGCACTGAGGAGCTCCACTGACCGGAACTCCTCAGTTTGATTTGATTTGATTTTGATTTGATTTATTGTCACATGTACATTGAAAAGTGTTTTTCTGCGGCCGAGGGAGCGTACACAGTACATACATCATAGACAAAAGAATAAAAGTATGGGAGACTTTAACTTTCCAAATATTGACTGGAAAAGATATAGTTCGAGTACATTAGATGGGTCGTTTTTTGTACAGTGTGTGCAGGAGGGTTTCCTGACACAATATGTTGACAGGCCAACAAGAGGCGAGGCCACGTTGGATTTGGTTTTGGGTAATGAACCAGGCCAGGTGTTGGATTTGGAGGTAGGAGAGCACTTTGGGGACAGTGACCACAATTAGGTGACGTTTACGTTAATGATGGAAAGGGATAAGTATACACCGCAGGGCAAGAGTTATAGCTGGGGGAAGGGCAATTATCATGCCATTAGACGTGACTTGGGGGGGATAAGGTGGAGAAGTAGGCTGCAAGTGTTGGGCACACTGGATAATTGGAGCTTGTTCAAGGATCAGCTACTGCGTGTTCTTGATAAGTATGTACCGGTCAGGCAGGGAGGAAGGCGTCGAGCGAGGGAACCGTGGTTTACCAAAGAAGTGGAATCTCTTGTTAAGAGGAAGAAGGAGGCCTATGTGAAGATGAGGTGTGAAGTTTCAGTTGGGGCGATGGATAGTTACAAGGTAGCGAGGAAGGATCTAAAGAGAGCTAAGACGAGCAAGGAGGGGAGATGAGAAGTATATGGCAGGTAGGACCAAGGAGAACCCAAAAGCTTTCTATAGGTATGTCAGGAATAAGCGAATGACTAGGGAAAGAGTAGGACCAGTCTAGGACAGGGATGGGAAGTTGTGTGTGGAGTCTGAAAGGATAGGCGAGATACTAAATGAATATTTTTCGTCAGTATTCACTCAGGAAAAAGATAATGTTGTGGAGGAGAATGCTGAGACCCAGGCTATTAGAATAGATGGCATTGAGGTACTTAGGGAAGAGGTGTTGGCAATTCTGGACAGGCTGAAAATAGATAAGTCCCCGGGTCCTGCTGGGATTTATCCTAGGATTCTCTGGGAGGCCAGGGAAGAGATTGCTGGACCTTTGGCTTTGATTTCTATGTCATCATTGGCTACAGGAATAGTGCCAGAGGACTGGAGGATAGCAAATGTGGTCCCTTTGTTCAAAAAGGGGAGCAGAGACAACCCCGGCAACTATAGACCGGTGAGCCTCACGTCTGTAGTGGGTAAAGTCTTGGAGGGGATTATAAGAGACCAGATTTATAATCATCTAGATAGGAATAATATGATCAGGGATAGTCAGCATGGCTTTGTGAAGGGTAGGTCATGCCTCACAAACCTTATCGAGTTCTTTGAGAAGGTGACTGAACAGGTAGACGAGGGTAGAGAAGTTGATGTGGTGTATATGGATTTCAGCAAAGCGTTTGATAAGGTTCCCCACGGTAGGCTATTGCAGAAAATACGGAGGCTGGGGATTGAGGGTGATTTAGAGATGTGGATCAGAAATTGGCTAGCTGAAAGAAGACAGAGGGTGGTGGTTGATGGGAAATGTTCAGAATGGAGTTCAGTTACAAGTGGAGTACCACAAGGATCTGTTTTGGGGCCGTTGCTGTTTGTCATTTTTATCAATGACCTAGAGGAAGGCGCAGAAGGGTGGGTGAGTAAATTTGCAGACAATACTAAAGTCGGTGGTGTTGTCGATAGTATGGAAGGATGTAGCAGGTTACAGAGGGATATAGATAAGCTGCAGAGCTGGGCTGAGAGGTGGCAAATGGAGTTTAATGTAGAGAAGTGTGAGGTGATTCACTTTGGAAGGAATAATAGGAATGCGGAATATTTGGCTAATGGTAAAGTTCTTGGAAGTGTGGATGAGCAGAGGGATCTAGGTGTCCATGTACATAGATCCCTGAAAGTTGCCACCCAGGTTGATAGGGTTGTGAAGAAGGCCTATGGAGTGTTGGCCTTTATTGGCAATAAAGGGATTGAGTTCCGGAGGGATTGAGTTCCGGAGTCAGGAGGTCATGTTGCAGCTGTAGAGAACTCTGGTACGGCCACATTTGGAGTATTGCGTACAGTTCTGGTCACCGCATTATAGGAAGGACGTGGAGGCTTTGGAGCGGGTGCAGAGGAGATTTACCAGGATGTTGCCTGGTATGGAGGGAAAATCTTATGAGGAAAGGCTGATGGACTTGAGGTTGTTTTCGTTGGAGAGAAGAAGGTTACGAGGAGACTTAATAGAGGCATACAAAATGATCAGGGGGTTAGATAGAGTGGACAGTGAGAGCCTTCTCCCGCGGATGGAAATGGCTGGCACGAGGGGACATAGCTTTAAACTGAGGGGTAATAGATATAGGACAGAGGTCAGAGGTAGGTTCATTACGCAAAGAGTAGTGAGGCCGTGGAATGCCCTACCTGCTCCAGTGGTGAACTCGCCAACATTGAGGGCATTTAAAAGTTTATTGGATAAACATATGGATGATAATGGCATAGTGTAGGTTAGATAGCTTTTGTTTCGGTGCAACATCGTGGGCCGAAGGGCCTGTACTGTGCTGTATCGTTCTATGTTCTAATAATCAACAAAGAACATTGACAAATGGTACATCAACAAACAATGATTGGCTACAGTGCGGAACAAGGGGCCAAACAAAGCATATACATGAGCAAGAGTACCATAGGGTATCGTGAATAATGTTCTTACAGGGAACAGATCAGTCCGAGGGGGAGTCGTTGAGGAGTCTTGTAGCTGTGGGGAAGAAGCTGTTCCTATGTCTGGATATGCGAGTCTTCAGACTTCTGTACCTTCTGCCTAATGAAAGGGTCTGGATGAAGGCAATACTTGGGTGGGAGGAGTCTCTGATAATACTGCCTGCCTTCCTGAGGCAGCGAGAGGTGTAGACAGAATCAATGTGGGGGTGGCAAGCTTGTGTGATGCGTTGGGCTGAGTTCACCACACTCTGCAGTTTTTTGCGATCTTGGACCGAGCAGTTGCCATACTGTGCTGTGATGCAGCCGGATAGGATGCTCTCTATCGTACATCTGTAAAAGTTTGTGACAGGCGATGCAGAAATGCCAAATTTCTTTAGCTTCCATAGAAAGTAGAGATGTTGTTGGGCTTTCTTGAGTGTTGCATCAATGTGTGTGGACCAGAACAGTGTAGAGAGAGCTCAGGACGCCCCTCCCACACCTCTCCACACTCGCCCAGGGGAGCCCCCCTACCCCCCACTGCATATTGTCCCCAATTCCCCCCACACACTGATGCACTATCAATTACGACGAGAGTAGAGTGTAATCGAGGCTTTATTACGCAGAGATGTGTAGCCTCCTGCAGCTGCTGCCGAAATGGCTGCAGCTCAGTGAGCACACACATTTATACTCCGCCTACTGGGCGGAAACAGCAGGCAGGGATCTACCCACGTACCTGTAGTGCAGGAGCCTTACCGTATTACATCTCGTATAAAGAACAAAGAACAAAGAAATGTACAGCACAGGAACAGGCCCTTCGGCCCTCCAAGCCCGTGCCGGCCATGCTGCCCTTCTAAACTAAAATCTTCTACACTTCCTGGGTCCGTATCCCTCTATTCCCATCCTATTCATGTATTTGTCAAGATGCCCCTTAAATGTCACTATCGTCCCTGCTTCCACCACCTCCTCCGGCAGCGAGTTCCAGGCACCCACTACCCTCTGTGTAAAAAAAACTTGCCTCGTACATCTCCTCTAAACCTTCCCCTTTCCTCCTTAAACCTATGCCCCCTAGTAATTGACCCCTACCATGTGATATATACAACAGTGGTGACTACCACATTCACCCCCTGTTAAAAGGAGTCCAGCGGGGTGGTGGAAAACTAATTTCATGCATTTTAAGGTTAACATTTTGGGGAAAGTTCACAAATTCAGCCGATCGGGTGCCGTGATCCTCCGTTGTGAGCGCCGCAGTCCCGGTGGCGATGCAGGCGTCGGCTCGGTCGCCGGTGACTCCGAGAGCGTGTCGACCTCATCTTCATCCCCGGGTGGGTCCAAGGGGAGGACAGATTGTCCTGGAGCGGGGGCTGTGGTGAGGTGCGCTGGGGGTAGGAAGGGTGGCGCTGGGAGGGGTGGGGGGGGGGGGGAACCAGCTGGTGCCAGGTCCCTGAGGGAGACTGGGTCTTGGTGGCCGTCGGGGTGCGCCACGTAGGCGTACTGCGGGTTTGCTTGGAGTAGCTGTACCCTCTCGACCAACTGGTCTGCCTTGTGGAGCCGCACGTGCTTGCGGAGGAGAACGGGTCCTGGAGCTGCCAGCCACGTCGGGAGCGAAACCCCGGAGGTGGACTTCCTGGGGAAGGCAAAGAGACGTTCATGGGGGTTTCGTTAGTCGCAGTGCACAGGAGCGACCGAATGGAGTGAAGTGCGTCGGGGAGGACCTCCTGCCAGCGGGAGGCCGGGAGACTTCTGAACTGTAGGGCCAGTTGGACGGCCTTCCAGATCGTCCCATTCTCCCGCTCCACCTGTCCGTTTCCCCGGGGGTTGGAGCTGGTCGTCCTGCTCGAGACAATGCCCCTGTTGAGCAGGTACTCGTCGCTCATAAAGGAGGATCCCCTGTCGCTGTGGATGGAGGCGGGGAAACCGGTCAGAGCGAAGATGGTGTTGAGTGCGCTGATGACGGTGGCAAATGTCATATCGGGGCATGGGACGGCGAAGGGGAATCTGGAGTATTCGTCGACCACGTTAAGGAAGTACGTGTTTTGGTCGGTGGAGGGGCCCTTTGAAATCCATGCTGAGGCGTTCAAAGGGGCGGGAGGCCTTCACTAGATGCGCAAGGTCTGGCCGGTGGAAGTGTGGTTTGCACTCCGCGTAGACCTGGCAGTCTCTGGTGATAGCCCTGACCTCCTCAATGGAGTAGGGCAGATTGCAGGCCTTTATGAAGTGAAAGAACCGGGTGACCCCTGGGTGACAGATAGCGTCGTGTAGGGTCCGGAGTCAGTCCACTTGTGCGCTGGCACATGTACCTAGGGGTAGGGCATTTCGGCAGCAGCTGCAGTAGGCTACACACTTACCGTATTACATCTCGTATGTGATATATACAACAGTGCAGACTACCACACACACATTGGCCCTGACCCCCCCCATCGAAGACCGGCCCCAACCATCCCCCCACCCCCCACCCATCGAATGGCAACCAGCCAATCCCAGATTGCCTGGGTCTCTTCCCCCCCCCCCCGTCCCATCCACCCCCAAATACGGGGGTGACCTGAGCCATCCTCCCCAGGGATCCCTGTAATATGTGGTCCCCCGCTCACTGGGACCCCAAATGAGGTGGACCCCCACAGGACCCCTGTAAGAGGAGGACCCACAGATCCTCCACACACACAGACCCTGCCCCCCCACACAAAGCCCCCCCCCCCCCCATTTAGAAAAGTGATCCCTATCTGGAAACTGGAGAGCAGTCAAGCAGGGGCAGTGGGAAACATATTCGCTGTAATACTTACCCTGCAGCCCCACATGTCCATTTCTTGAAGGAGAACAGCTCTGCCTGCATTTGGTTCCCACACATCCACTATTTGCAAGCCATTCAAAGCTTTTGAATAGTGGTCTGTAGTTGACAGCTGTTACAAACCATCTGCAACTTTGATCCATTCATATCCTTTCGCACTTCAGTGGAGTGGCCGAAGTGGTGAAACCCCAATATTTGTAACCATTGACCACAGCAAAGAGAGGAAAGTGCAGTGAAACCACATGCTTGAGTGATTGGAATGTACCTGGTGCACTTACATATCTTGCTGAGATTGCTGCAAGATTTTGAAGGGAGCAGAATCTTAGAGGAAGATACAGGTTGTCAATATTTCCCGTCTCCTGTTGTCACTCATGGAGTATGGGTTTCCTAGCTGGAGTTCGTTAAAGACTATCATAAAAGCTGGCCCAAAGCAGGGTTGGTGTGGTTAGTTCTTCCAGCAAGGACTGACGTGAGACTGTTTAACTGCCATAAAAGAATATTGTTTTTAGTTAAATAAACCTTTGTTACACTACTGCTGGCTTCCTCGAGTTACTCAACGAATGGCAAGGACAAAAGGAAACTGCGGACTCACTTGTGGAACTGCCTAACTGCCCATTTGATTACTGTGGTAGTCACCACTGTTGTATTATTTTGTCTATACTGCACTACATACGAGGGTATTACGGTAAGGCCCCTGTACTACAGGTACGGGAGTAGATCCCTGCCTGCTGGCTGCGCCCAGTAGGCGGAGTATAAATGTGTGTGCTCTCCGAACTGCAGCCATTTCGGCAGCAGCTGTAGGACGCCACACATCTCTGTGTAATAAAGCCTCGATTACTCTCATCTCGTCGTAATTGATAGTGCATCACGGAGATTTTACAAAGATGGATCTCTGCATCGAGCTGGTTCGCCTGCAGCTGCATCCTCAAGCAGACAACGCCAAAATGGACTTTGCACATTGGCTAGCTTGCTTTGAAGCATACATCGGATCTGCGACAGACCCAATCCCAGAAGCACAGAAGCTCCAGATTGTGTACACACGGCTGAGCTCCGATGTCTTTCCCCTCATCCAGGATGCGCCTACCTACGCAGAGGCCATGGCGCTACTGAAGGATAACTACACTCAGCAGACCAACAAGATCTACGCCAGGCACCTCCTGTCCACGTGGCACCAATTTCCCGGTGAGTCTGGAAGATTTCTGGCGTGCCCTGCTCGCCCTGGTGAGAGACTGTGATTGCCAGGCCGTTTTGGCCACGGGACATTCTAACCTGCTAATGAGAGACGCGTTCATTACAGGCATAGGGTCGGCCTACATCCGCCAGCGCCTCTTAGAAGGGGCTGCGCTTGACCTCACGGCGACCAAGAAACTAGCGCTCACAGTCGCCTCTGACAACGTACAGGCGTATGCCCCCGACCACACGGCCCACCCCTCCAGGGCATCGTGGACCCAGCCAGCGGCCACGCCATCGTGGACCCCATCAGCCAACACTGCCTGCACCGCGCGGCAGACGACCAACCCTGGGGGACCCAAGTGCTACTTCTGCGGACAAACAAAACATCCCGGTAGCGCGGAGCACACTCTGCAAAGCCTGCGGCAAGAAAGAACATTTTTCTGCAGTGTGCCAGGCCCCCTCAATCGCCACTATTGTCCCTGCACCCCCGCGCAGGTGAGGCCAGTGGGCGCCGCCATCTTCCTCGCCTCAGACCACGTGCGGCCCATTTTGCCTGCCCCAGGACACGTCCGCTATCTTCCCTGCCTCAGGACCCCTGCCTGTCGGGCACCTCATCGGGCCGTTCATCGCCTGCAACCGCCGCCGACCAGCCGCGTATAGCCTCCGTCACGATCGACCAGTCCCGACCGCACAACCTCATGACCGCGTCGACAAAGGTGAAGGTCGACGGGCATGAGATATCCTGCCTTCTGCACTCCGTGAGCACTGAGAGCTTCATCCACCCCGATATGGTAAGGCGCTGCTCCCTTGCGGTACACCCCATTAACCAAAGAATCTCCCTGGCCTCCAGATCCAACTCCGTGGCGATCCGGGGGTACTGCATCGCCACCCTCACCATCCAGGGCGTAGAGTTCAGCGGCTTCCGGCTCTATGTCCTCCCCGACCTCTGCGCTGCCTTGCTACTCGGCCTGGACTTCCAGTGCAACCTCCAGAGCCTAACCCTGAAATTTGGCAGGCCCCTACCACCCCTAACTGTATGTGGCCTCAGGACCCTTAAGGTCGACCCGCCTTCTCTGTTTGCAAACCTCACCCCGAATTGCAAACCCGTTGCCACCAGGAGCAGACGGTACAGCACCCAGGACAGGACCTTCATCATGTCTGAGGTCCAGCGGCTGCTGCGGGAAGGTATCATCGAGGCCAGCAACAGCCCCTGGAGAGCCCAAGTGGTGTGGTGAAAACGGGGGAGAAAAACAGGATGGTCGTTGACTACAGTCAGACCATCAATCGGTACACGCAGCCTGACGCGTACCCCCTCCCACGCATATCTGATATGGTCAATCAGATTGCACAGTACCGGGTCTTCTCGACAGTGGACCTGAAATATGCCTTCCACCAGCTCCCCATTCGCAAGGCAGACCGCCCGTACACCGCTTTTGAAGCAGACGGTCACCTTTACCAATTCCTTAGGGTTCCCTTCGGCGTCACTAACGGGTTCTCGGTCTTCCAACGGGAGATGGACCGAATGGTTGACCGGTACGGACTGCGGGCCACTTTTCCGTACCTAGATAACAGCACCATCTGCGGCCACAACCAGCAGTACCACGACGCAAACCTTTCCAAATTTCTCCACACCGCCCAACTCATCAACCTAACCTACAACAAGAAGTGTGTGTTCAGCACGAACCGATCAGCCATCCTCGGCTATGTGGTTCAGAACGGAGTTCTAGGCCCGACCCCGATCGCATGCGCCCCCTCATGGATCTCTCCCTTCCCCACTGCCCCAATGCCCTCAAACGATGCCTGGGGTTCTTTTCGTACAAGGCCCGCCCACTCATCCACTCCACCCGTTTCCCACTGACGGCCGAGGCTCACCAGGCCTTCAACCGTATCAAGGCCGACATCACCAAGGCCGCGATGCACGCGGTCGACGAGACAATCCCCTTCCAAGTCGAGAGCGATGCATCAGACGTCGCTGTGGCCGCCAACCTCAACCAGGCAGGCAGGCCCGTGGCATTCTTTTCCCGCACCCTCCATGCCTCCGAAATTCGGCACTCCTCCATCGAAAAGGAGCCCCAAGCTATCGCTGAACCTGTGCGGCACTGGAGGCATTACCTGGCCGGCAGGAGATTCACTCTCCTCACAGATCAACGGTCAGGTGACTTCATGTTTAACAACACACAGCGGGGTAAGATCAAAAATGATAAGATCTTGCGGTGGAGGATCGAGCTCTCCAACTTTAATTACGAGATTTTAAAAGAACAAAGAGAACAAAGAAAAGTACAGCACAGGAACAGGCCCTTCAGCCCTCCAAACCCGTGCCGACCATGCTGCCCGTCTAAACTACAATCTTCTACACTTCCTGGGTCCATATCCCTCTATTCCCATCCTATTCATGTATTTGTCAAGATGCCCGTTAAATGTCACCATTGTCCCTTCTTCCACCACCTCCTCCGGCAGCGAGTTCCAGGCACCCACTACCCTATTTTGTATATCCCCGGTAAGCTAAACGAGCGTCCCGATGCCCTGTTCCGAGGTACATGTGCCAGCGCACAAGTGGACCCTGCACTACGATCTCTGTCACCCAGGGGTCACCCGCTTTTATCACTTCATTAAGGCCCGCAATCTGCCCTACTCCATCGAGGAAATCAGGACTGTCACCAGAGACTGCCAGGTCTGCGCGGAGTGTAAATCGCACTCCTACCGGCCAGACTGCGCGCAACTGGTGAAGGCCTCCCGCCGCTTTGAACTCCTCAGCGTGGATTTCAAAGGGCCCCTCCCCTCCACCGGCCGCAACACGTATTTTCTCAATGTGGTCGACGAATATTCCAGATTCCCCTTCGCCATCCCATGCCCCGATATGAGGTCTGCCACCGTCATCAAAGCGCTCAACACCATCTTCGCTCTGTTCGGTTTCCCCGCCTTCGTCCACAGCGACCGGGGATCCTCATTTATGAGCGATGAGCTGCGCCAATACCTGCTCAACAGGGGCATTGCCTCGAGCAGGACGACCAACTACAATCCCCGGGGAAACGGGCAGGTGGAGCGGGAGAATGGGACGGTCTGGAAGGCCGTCCAACTGGCCCTACAGTTCAGAAATCTCCCGGCCTCCCGCTGGCAGGAGGTCCTCCCCGACGCCCTTCACTCCATTCGGTCGCTCCTGTGCACTGCGACTAACGAAACCCCCACGAACGTCTCTTTGCCTTCCCCAGGAAGACCACCTCCGGGGTTTCGCTCCCAACACGGCTGGCAGCTCCAGGACCCATTCTCCTCCGCAAGCACGTGCGGCTCCACAAGGCGGACCCGTTGGTTGAGAGGGTACAGCTACTCCACGCAAACCTGCAGTACGCCTACGTAGCGTACCCCGACGGCTGCCAAGACACAGTCTCCCTCAGGGACCTGGCACCAGCTGGGTCCTCACACACACCCCCCTCCTCTGCCCCGGCGCCTCCCTCCCGCCCCCCCCAGCGCACCCCACCACAGCCCCCGCTCCAGGACAATCCGCCCTCCCCTTGATCCCACCTGGGGATGAAGAGGATGTCGACACGCTCCCTGAGACTCCAACGACCGAGCCGACGCCTGACTCGCCACCAGCATTGCGGCGCTCTCAACGGCGGATCAAGGCGCCCGATCGTCTAAATTTGTAACCTTCTCTGTAATTTTAATGACAACCTGTATGTAAATAGTTTTTCACCACCCCCGCTGGACTCCTTTTTAACAGGGGGTGAATGTGGTAGTCACCACTGTTGTATTACATTGTATATACTGCACTACATACAAGCATATTACGGTAAGGCCCCTGTACTACAGGTACGGGGGTAGATCCCTGCCTGCTGGCTCCGCCCAGTAGGCGGACTATAAATGTGTGTGCTTTCCGAACTGAAGTCATTTCGGCAGCAGCTGTAGGAGGCCACACATCTCGTTGTAATTGATAGTGCATCAATTACTATCTCGGAGCATGTAGACATAAAAGTGCAGGATGCCATTGTTCGTGAAGCTGGAAGCCAGACCTGGCAGACTGGAGCCATTATGCTGAAATCAGGAGATATTTCTTCCCAGCTAATGGGACTTTGGGGGAAGGCCCCATCAGAAAGTCATCCTCCTTATTGCCTGCTGGGACCCGACTTTTGGGATCATAAAAGGTCTGACTTACCCAGCCGCACCAGACTCCAAATTATTTTACGAGCAGATCACTTTGGTAACTGAACATTATGACCCTAAACCTTCCGTGATCATGCAACAATATAGGTTTAATACAGCAGTTATTATCAAACACGTGGTCGCAACCTCTGGGTGGGTTGCGGGCGGGTATTGGGCGGATCGCGGGACCATGCACCGTAGTGTTCCCGATCGCAGGGACATACACCACGGCGTTCCTGATTGCGGAAAGTAGTGCCCAATGGCATGACCGGTTTTTAAAATCCCGGCCACAACCGGCTTTCAGAATGACGACCGCTCTACACATACCTGCCCCCTCAGCAGTGCGCAGGTCCAGAGCCCAGAAGTGCAGAATGCCTACTCCTGACATCAGCGCGCTGACCCAGGAGCAGATTTTATATTTTTGTTCATGGGAAGTGGACATATCAGACTGTGGCAGCATTTATTCCCCATCCCCAATTGCCCTTGACAGGCAGTTACGGGTTAACCACATTGCTGCGGGTCTGGAATCACATGTAAGCCAAACCAGGTAAGGATGACAGATCTCCTTCCCTAAAGGACATGAGAGAACCAGATGGGTTTTTATGACAATTGACAATGGGGTGGCACGGTAGCCTTGTGGATAGCACAATTGCTTCACAGCTCCAGGTTCGATTCCAGCTTGGGTCACTGTCTGTGCGGAGTGTGCACATCCTCCTCGTGTGTGCGTGGGTTTCCTCCGGGTGCTCCAGTTTCCTCCCACAGTCCAAAGATGTGCAGGTTAGGTAGATTGGCCATGGTAAATTGCCCTTAGTGTCCAAAATTGCCCTTAGTGTTGGGTGGGGTTACTGGGTTATTGGGATAGGGTGGCGGTGTTGACCTTGGGTAGGTGCTCTTTCCAAGAGCCGGTGCAGACTCGATGGGCCGAATGGCCTCCTTCTGCACTGTAAACTCTATGATAATTTCTTGATCAGCATTAGACTTTTAATTCCAGCTTTTTATTGAATTTTATTGAAGGATAAACGTGGTCCTAGAGTGAATGTGCTAAATTGGGGGAAGGCTAATTATAACAATATTAGGCGGGAACTGAAGAACCTACATTGGGGGCGGATGTTTGAGGGTAAATCAACATCTGACATGTGGGAGGCTTTCAAATGTCAGTTGAAAGGAATTCAGGACCGGCATGTTCCTGTGAGGAAGAAAAATAAATATGGCAAATTTCGGGAACCTTGGATGACGAGAGATGTTATAGGTCTCGTCAAAAAGAAAAAGGAGGCATTTGTCAGGGCTAGAAGGCTGGGAACAGACAAAGCCTGTGTGGAATATAAGGAAAGTAGGAAGGAACTTAAGCGAGAAGTCAGGAGAGCTAAATGGGGTCACGAAAAATCATTGGCAAATAGGGTTAAGGAAAATCCCAAGACTTTTTACACATACAGAAAAAGCAAGAGAGTAGCCAGGAAAAGGGTTGGCCCACTGAAGGACAGGGAAGGGAATCTAGGTGTGGAGCCAGAGGAAATGGGCGAGGTACGAAATGAATACTTTGCATCAGTTTTCACCAAAGAGAAGGAATTGGTGGATGTTGAGTCTGGAGAAGGATGTGTAGATAGCCTGGGTCACATTGAGATCTAAAAAGACGAGGTGTTGGACGTCTTGAAAAATATTAAGGTGGATATGTCCCCAGGGCCTGATGGGATCTACCCCAGAATACTGAAGGAGGCAAGAGAGGACATTGTTGAGGCCTTGACAGAAATCTTTGGATCCTCACTGTCTTCAGGTGATGTCCCGGAGGACTGGAGAATAGCCAATGTTGTTTCTTTGTTTAAGAAAGGCAGCAAGGATAATCCAGGGAACTACAGGCCGGTGAGCCTTACGTCAGTGGTAGGGAAATTACTGGAGAGAATTCTTTGAGACAGGATCTATTCCCATTTGGAAGCAAGTGGACGTATTAGCGAGAGGCAGCACGGTTTTGTGAACAGGAGGTCATGTCTCACTTACTTGATAGTGTTTTCCGAGGAGGTCACAAAGATGGTTGATGCAGGTAGGGCAGTGGATGTTGTCTATATGGACTTCAGTAAGGCCTTTGACAAGGTCCCTCATGGCAGATTGGTACAAAAGGTGAAGTCACACGGGATCAGAGGTGAGCTGGCATGATGGATACAGAACTGGCTAGGTCATAGAAGGCAGAGAGTAGCAATGGAATGATGCTTTTCTGATTGGAGGGCTGTGATTAGTGGTGTTCGGCAGGGATCAGTGCTGGGACCTTTGCTGTTCGTAGTATATATAAATGATTTGGAAGAAAATCTAACTGGTCTGATTGCAGGCGACACAAAGGTTGGTGGAATTGCGGATAGTGATGAGGACAGTCAGAGGATACAGCAGGATTTAGATTGTTTGGCGACTTGGGCGGAGAGATGGCAGATGGAGTTTAATCCAGGCAAATGTGAGGTAATGCATTTTGAAAGGTCTAATACAGGTAGGGAATATACAGTGAATGGTAGAACCCTCAAGAGTATTGACAGTCAGAGAGATCTAGGTGTAAGAACAAAGAACAAAGAAAAATTACAGCACAGGAACAGGCCCTTCGGCCCTGCAAGCCTGCGCCGATCCAGATCCTCTATCTAAAACTGTCGCCTATTTTTAAGGATCTGTATCCCTCTGCTCCCTGCCCATTCATGTATCTGTCTAGATACATCTTAAATGACGCTATCGTGCCTGCCTCTACCACCTCCGCCAGCAATGCGTTCCAGGCACCCACCACCCTCTGCGTAAAGAACTTTCCACGCATATCTCCCTTAAACTTTTCCCCTCTCATCTTGAACTCGTGACCCCTAGTAATTGAGTCCCCCACTCTGGGGAAAAAGCTTTTTGCTGTCCACCCTGTCTATACCTCTCATGATTTTGTAGACTTCAATGAGGTCCCCCCTCAACCTCCATCTTTCTAATGAAAATAATCCTAATCTACTCAACCTCTCTTCATAGCTAGCGCCCTCCATACCAGGCAACATCCTGGTGAACCTCCTCTGCACCTTCTCCAAAGCATCCACATCCTTTTGGTAATGTGGTGACCAGAACTGTACGCAGTATTCCAAATGTGGCCGAACCAAAGTCTTATACAACTGTAACATGACCTGCCAACTCTTGTACTCAATACCCCTTCCGATGAAGGAAAGCATGCCGTATTCCTCCTTGACCACTCTATCCACCTGCGCAGCCACCTTCAGGGTACAATGGACCTGAACACCCAGATCTCTCTGTACATCAATTTTCCCCAGGGCTTTTTCATTTACCATATAGTTCGCTCTTGAATTGGATCTTCCAAAATGCATCACCTCGCATTTGCCCGGATTGAACTCCATCTGCCATTTCTCCGCCCATCTCTCCAATCTATCTATTTTCTGCTGTATTCTCTGACAGTCCCCTTCACTATCTGCTATTCCAACAATCTTAGTGTCATCTGCAAACTTGCTAATCAGACCACCTATACCTTCCTCCAGTTCATTTATGTATATCACAAACAACAGTGGTCCCAGCACGGCTCCCTGTGGAACACCATTGGTCACAGTTCTCCATTTTGAGAAACTCCCTTCCACTACTACTCTCTGTCTCCTGTTGCCCAGCCAGTTCTTTATCCATCTAGGTAGTACACCCTGGACCCCATGAGACTTCACTTGCTCCATCAGCCTAACATGGGGAACCTTATCAAATACCTTTCTGAAGTCCATGTATATGACATCTACAGCTCTTCCCTCATCAATCAACTTTGTCGCTTCCTCAAAGAATTCTATTAAGTTGGTAAGACATGACCTTCCCTGCACAAAACCATGTTGCCTATCACTGATAAGCCCATTTTCTTCCAAATGGGAATAGATCCTATCCCTCAGTATCTTCTCCAGCAGGTTCCCTGCCACTGACGTCAGGCTCACCAGTCTATAATTATCTGGATTATCCCTGCTACCCTTCTTAAACAAGGGGACAACATTAGCAATTCTCCAGTCCTCCGGTATCTCACCCATGTTCAAGGATGCTGCAAAGATATCTGTTAAGGCCCCAGCTATTTCCTCTCTCACTTCCCTCAGTAACCTGGGATAGGTCCCATCCGGACATGGGGACTTGTCCACCTTAATGCCTTTTAGAATACCCAACACATCCTCCCTCCTTATGCCAACTTGACCTAGAGTAATCAAACATCTATCCCAAATCTCAACATCCGTCATGTGCCTCTCCTCGGTGAATACCGATGTGAAGTACTTGTTAAGAATCTCACCCATTTTCTCTGACTCCGCACATAACTTTCCTCCTTTGTCCTTGAGTGGGCCAACCCTTTCTCTAGTTACCCTCTTGCTCCTTATATATGAATAAAAGGCTTTGGGATTTTCCTTAACCGTGTTTGCGAAAGATATTTCATGACCCCCTCATAGCTCTCTTGATTCATCATTTCAGATTGGTCCCACATTCCCGATATTCTTCAAAAGCTTTGTCTTTCTTCAGTCGCCTAGACCTTATGTATGCTTCCTTTTTCCTCTTAACTAGTCTCATAATTTCACCTGTCATCCATGGTTCCCTAATCTTGCCATTTCTATCCCTCATTTTCACAGGGGCATGTCTGTCCTGCACTCTAATCAACCTCTCTTTAAAAGCCTCCCACATATCAAATGTGGATTTACCTTCAAACAGCTGCTCCCAATCCACATACCCTAGCTCCTGCCAAATTTTGGTATCGTTGGCCTTCCCCCAATTTAGCACTCTTCCTTTAGGACCACTCTCGTCTTTGTCCATGAGTATTCTAAAACTTATGGAATTGTGATCACTATTCCCAAAATAATCCCCAACTGAAACTTCAACCACCTGGCCGGGCTCATTCCCCAGCACCGGGTCCAGTATGGCCCCTTCCCGAGTTGGGCTATTTACATATTGCTCTAGAAAACCCTCCTGGATGCTCCTTACAAATTCTTCTCCATCTAGACCTCTGACACTAAGTGTATCCCAGTCAATGTTGGGAAAATTAAAATCTCCTATCACCACCACCCTGTTGCTCCTACATCTTTCTATAATCTGTTTACATATTTGTACCTCTATCATACGCTCACTGTTGGGGGGTCTGTAGTACAGCCCCAACATTGTTACCGCACCCTTCCTATTTCTGAGCTCTGCCCATATCGCGTCACTGCTCAAGTCCTCCATAGTGCCCTCCTTCAGCACAGCTGTGATATCCTCTTTGACCAGTAATGCAACTCCTCCACCCCTTTTACCTCCGTCTCTATCCCGCCTGAAGCATCAATATCCTGGGATATTTAGTTGCCAATCATGCCCTTCCCTCAACCAAGTCTCAGTAATAGCAATAACATTGTACTCCCAGGTACTAATCCAAGCCCTAAGTTCATCTGCCTTACCTACTACACTTCTTGCATTAAAACAAATGCACCTCAGACCACCAGTCCCTTTGCATTTATCATCTGCTCCCTGCCTACTCTTCTCCTCAGTCACGCTGACTTCATGATCTAGTTCCTTACAGGCTTTAGTTACTACCTCCTTACTGGCCACTAACCTCCTCATTTGGTTCCCATCACCCTGCCACATTAGTTTAAACCCTCCCCAACAGCGTTAGCAAAAGCACCCCGAAGGACATTGATTCCAGTCCGTCCCAGGTGTAGACCGTCCAATTTGTATAGTCCCATCTCCCCCAGAACCGGTCCCAATGTCCCAAAAATCTGAACCCCTCCCTTCTGCACCATCTCTCAAGCCATACATTCATCCTGCCTATTCTTTCATTTCTACTCTGACTACCACGTGGCACTGGTAGCAATCCTGAGATTACTACCTCTGAGGTCCGACTTTTTAACTTGGCTCCTAACTCCCTAAATTCTGCTTGTCGGACCTCATCCCGTTTTTTACCTATATCATTGGTGCCTATAAGCACCACGACAACTGGCTGTTCACCCTCCCCCTTCAGAATGTTCTGCAGCCGATCTGAGACATCCCTGACCCGTGCACCTGGGAGGCAACATACCATTCGGAAGTCTCGTTTTCGACCATAGAAGCGCCTATCTACTCCCCTTACAAATGAATCCCCTATGTCTTTCGCCCTTCCACTCTTTTTTCCAGCCTTCTGTACAGCAGAGCCAGCCACAGTGCCATGAACCTGGCTACTGCTGCCTTCCCCTGGTGAGCCATCTCCCCCAACAGTATTCAAAACGGTATACCTGTTTTGGAGATGGATGACCGCAGGGGACACCTGCACTGCCTTCCTGCTTTTTCTATGCCTTTTGGTCACCCATTCCCTTTCTCCCTCAGCAATCCTAATTTGTGGTGTGACCAATTCACTAAACGTGCTATCCACGACCTCCTCAGCATCGCGGATGCTCCAAAGTGAGTCCATCTGCAGCTCCTGAGCCGTCATGCGGTCTAACAAGAGCTGCAGCTGGACACACTTCCCACACGTGAAGGAGCCAAGGACATCAGCTACGTCCCTGAGCTCCCACATTGAGCAAGAGGAGCATCACATGGGTCTGAGATCTCCTGCCATTTTTAATCTTAAGATTAAATTAGGTCAACTATAATATCAAATAATAGATAAATGAAAAAGGGGGGGGAAAGAAAAATTGTTACCAAATTACACGATAATAAAAAAAAGAGAAATAGAAAAACCTTACCTTATCAACACACCTCAGGGGAAAGAAAAACTCCTTACCAGTCACCAGCCAATCACTTACCTGCTGGCTGTGACATCACGGTTCAACTTCTACCTGCCCTCGAGTCTCCCTCTTGATCATTACTCAGCTGGGATCCTTACAGTGATTGGTCCACAGGTCACTGAAAGGGGCAACACAGGTGGAGAAGGTAATCAAGAAGGCATATGGCATGCTTTCCTTCATTGGCCGGGGCATTGAGTATAAAAATTGGCAAGTCATGTTGCAGCTGTATAGAACCTGAGTTAGGCCACACTTGGAGTATAGAGTTCAATTCTGGTCGCCACACTACCAGAAGGATGTGGAGGCTTTCGAGAGGGTGCAGAAGAGATTTACCAGGATGTTGCCTGGTATGGAGGGCATTAGCTATGAAGAGAGGTGGAATAAACTTGGTTTGTTCTCACTGGAACGACGGAAGTTGAATGGCGACCTGATGGAGGTCTACAAAATTATGAGTGGCATAGACAGAGTGGATAGTCAGAGACTTTTTCCCAGGGTAGAGGGGTCAATTACTAGGGGGCATAGGTTTAAGGTGAGAGGGGCAAGGTTTAGAGTAGATGTACGAGGCAAGTTTTTTACGCAGAGGGTAGTGGGTGCCTGGAACTCGCTACCGGAGGAGGTGATGGAAGCAGGGACGATAGTGACATTTAAGGGGCATCTTGACAAATACATGAATTGGATGGGAATAGAGGGATACGGACTCAGGAAGTGCAGAAGATTGTAGTCTAATCGGGCAGCATGGTCCGCACGGGCTTGGAGGGCCGAAGGGCCTGTTCCTGTGCTGTACAATTCTTTGTTTTTTGTATGGCCTCGGCAATGTCCAGGGCCATGGTAGAAAAGCTCTGGATCTCGTTCAGCACCCATGGGGCACCTGAGGTCCTGGTAATGGAGAATGGGACACCATTTATTGGTGATAAAGTTTACCGCATTTACAAAACAGAACGGTATCCGGCATGCGAGAACCGTTCTGTACCATCCCTCATCCAATGGCCTGGCTAAAAGGGTGGTGCAGACTTTCAAAAGGGGCATAAATAAACAACCAGGGGTTCCATGGTCACGCAACTGGTGTGATTCCTTTTCAACTACCGCAGAACGCTGCACGTGAAAAGGAATCTCTGCTGTCTGTCAGCTTAGAACCTGGTTGAGTCTCACACTTACCGACCTCAGCGGGAAAGTGGAGGTGCAGTAGGAGGCACAGAAGCTGCAACGTGACTTGAGGACCCAAGGGCGGCAATTTCACTTAGAGGACGCGGTCTATACCCCGCAACATTTCGACGGCGCACTTTGGCTCCCAGGTGTTGTGCTGGAGAGAACAGGGCCAGTCTCGTACAAGGTTAAGATTCAGGAGCGAGTCCAGCTGAAGCATTTGGATCACCTGCACATGTGGGAGCCTATGCTTCATGACACCCAACCAGTAGCATTGAAGTCTCCGCCGTGCCTGGAACCGCTCCTCAGCCTGGGGACATAATCCCGGCGTCCAGTCCAGCAGACTCCAGCTTGGAAATTGACACGGATATGTCTGTGCCTATGGACGACATTGTGGCCGGGACTGAGGTCCCTACAAGAACTCTTCGGCGGTCAGCCAGGGAAGAGCGTTCGATAAACCGATAAACACCACCGGGCCCAGAGCTACCACAACTGGACCCGCAACCTCAGGCAAAGCGAAGCAGACAGCCCTCACCGTTGATGACTGAAGGGGAACTTTCAAAATGGGGGGGGGGGGGCGCAATAATCCCCACAAGGACCAAGGGTAAACCATTATTTATCTTCCTGTAGGAACCCTGGAGTACGCGCTTCCCAGATAGGCGGCGGAGGCCACCCAGCTGGAGCTCGTTAAAGATTATCATAAAAGCCGGCCCAAAGCAGGGACAGTGTGGTTCGCTCTCCCAGCAAGGACTGAAGTGGGAGTGAGTAACAGCCATAAGCAGAACATTGTATATAGTTAAATAAATCTTTGTTACACTTCTGCTGACTTCCTCAACGTACTAAACCTCCCATGCAGTTTCATAGTTACATGGTTTTTGCTTCTGTTAGGAGGGACCATTTCACCAATTATCCCATTAATGGTATCAATATTTCTAGTTGCAGCAGATCTCTCCAAATGTTAAAGTGAGGGTGTTCTCAGCACACTTGGCGCCTTCACTAGTTGTAAAGATGAAAAATATTAATTCTCAACCCTCTGACCTCTCCCTTCAGGAAACTAAATTTGCATCCAAACTCTGACCATCTCCACCCTCTCAAAATTTCTCTTTCGAGATGCTTTCTCAAGTCAATATTTGAAGCAGGAATGGTATTTGATTTGATGTCGGAGATTTGACATTGTGGAATGTATTTGATGAACAAGAGTACAGAATTCAGATTTCTCATGCACCAAAGGATGCAACATTGACAAGCTTTGCTTTTTTTAATTCCAGGCGATAAGTGCCAGAAAATGTCCCTTTGGATGGACCTATCACGACAATAGATGTTATTATCTGAGCACTAAACACAAGGCAACCTGGACTGCAGCGGCCCGAGCCTGCAAGGAAATGTAAGACATAATGTGAATGGTCCATATTACTTGATTGCAATTCCTGGATCATTTACGTTCAGCAGATATTAGCCCTAAATTGAAATATTTGAGCATCAATCTCAATAGTGGATCATCAAGAATTTATTTGGAAAATATTAATTTGGATCATTTCATCTCAGGATTGCTCTGAATTGAGAAATAACAGTGTGGTTGTGTACGCCCATTTATCAAATCACTGTTAATTTTCTGATGTTGAACTGGGCAGAAGAAGGTCACCCATTGACTCCGGTTGGAGACGTAGCAGCAAAAGTGACAGATTCAACCTGAAAAGACTTGTGCCACCAAAGTCTACTGAGCTGGTGAACTATGTTTTATACATACTTTATGGGTTGGCATGGTGGCACAGGGGTTGGCATGGTGTCTCATAGCGGCAGGGACCCAGGTTCGATTCCGACCTCGGGTGACTGTGTGGAGATTGCACTTTCTTCCCGTGTCTGCATGGGTTTCCTCCAGATGCTCCGGTTTCCTCCCATAGTCCAAAGATATGCAGGTAAGGTGGATTGGCCATGATAAATTGACCCCTGGTGTGGTTACGGGGATGGGTGGGAATTAGGCTTATGTAGGGTGATGTTTCAGAGGGCCTGTGCAGACTCGATGGGCCAATTGACCTCCTCCTGCACTGTAGGGATTCTCCTGCACTGTAGGGATTCTATGTTGCAATCTACAGCTATAGATAGCTGGGAAATTAAATTATTCCTGCACTTTATTTCAAGAAATGTTTTTTACTGGTGATCGGAATAATGAACCCAGTGACAGTAGAACTCACCTCATTGGTGATTCTTTAGTAACACACTTATAGAACAGTACAGCACAGATCAGGCGCTTCAGCCAAGCTGTTGTGCCGACCATTTATCCGAATCTAAGATCGACCTAACCTACACCCCTTCAATTTACTGCTGTCCATGTGCCTGTCCAAGAGTCGCTTAAATGTCCCTAATGACTGACTCCACCACCTGGGCTGGCAGTGCATTCCACACACCCACCACTCTCTGTGCAAAGAACCTACCTCTGACATCTCCCCTGCACCTTCCTCCAATCACCGTAAAATGATGTCCCCTCGGGACAGCCATTTCCGCCCTGGGGAAAAGTCTCTGGCTATCCACTCTATCCATGCCCCTCATCACCTTGTACACCTCTATCAAGTCACCTCTCTTCCTCCTTCGCTCCAGTGAGAAAAACCCTAGCTCCCTCAACCTTTCTTCATAAGACATGCCCTCCAGTCCAGGCAGCATCCTGGTAAATCTCCTCTGCACCCTCTCCAAAGCATCCACATCCTTCCTATAATGAGGTGACCAGAACAGGACACAATATTCCAAGTGTGGTCTAACTAGGGTTTTATAAAGCTGCAGCAAAACCTCACGGTTCTTAAACTCAATCCCCCTGTTAATGAAAGCCAACACACCATACGCCTTCTTAACAACCCTATCAACCGGGGTGGCAACTTTGAGGGGTTTATGTCCGTGGGCCTCAAGATCCCTCTGTTCCTCCCCACTTCCGAGAATCCTGCCTTTAACCCTGTATTCAGCATTCAAATTTGACCTTCCAAAATGAATCACTTCACATTTATCTAGGTTGAACTCCATCTGCCACTTCTCAGCCCAGCTCTGCATCGTGTCCATGTCCTGTTGTAACCTGCAACAACCCTCAACACGATCTACAACTCGCCCAACCTTTGTGTCATCGGCAAACTTACTAACTCACCCATTGCCTCCCTCCAATCATCCGGTACTACTCCAGTGGAGAGTGAGGATGCAAAGATCATCGCCAACGGTGCAGCAATCTCCTCCCTCGATTCCCATAGTAACCTTGCGTATATCCCGTCAGGCCCAGGGGACTTATCTATCCTGATGCTTTTCAAAATTTCCAGTACATCCTCCCTTTTAATATCAACCTGTTCGAGCCTATTAACCAGGTTCACACTGTTAACTTCCTCCTGGGGTTACGGGGACAGGGTGGAGGTGTGGGCTCAGGTAGGGTGCTCATTCCAAGGGCCGGTGCAGACTCGATGGGCTGAATGGCCTCCTTCTGCACTGTAAATTCTGTGAATCATCCAAGTCATTTATAAAAACCACCAAGAGCAATGGCCCCAGAGCAGATCCCTGTGGGACACCACTGGTCACCGACCTCCAGGCGGAATACTTTCCATCCATTACCACTCGCTGTCTTCTTTCAGCAGCCAATTCTGTATCCAGACAGCCACATATTCCGGGATCCGATGCCCCCTAACTTTCTGAATGAGCCTACCATGGGGAACCTTATCAAATGCCTTCCTGAAATCCATATACACTACATCCACTGCCTGACCTTCATCAATGTGTCTCGTCACATCCTCAACAAATTCAATGAGGCTTGTGAGGCATGACCTGCCCCTCACAAAGCCATGCTATCTTTAATCAAACTATGTTTTTCTAAATAATCATAAATCCTAACTCTCAGAATCCTTTCCAATATTTTGCTCATCACAGACGTAAGAGTGATGGGCCTGTAATACCCAGGGATTTCCCTATTCCCATTCTTGAACAGGGGAACAACATTTGCCTCCCTCCAATCATCTGGTACTACTCCAGTGGAGAGTGAGGATGCAAAGATCATCGCCAACGGTGCAGCAATCTCCTCCCTCGATTCCCATAGTAACCTTGCGTATATCCCGTCAGGCCCAGGGGACTTATCTATCCTGATGCTTTTCAAAATTTCCAGTACATCCTCCCTTTTAATATCAACCTGTTCGAGTCTATTAACCAGGTTCACACTGTTCTCATGAAGGCCCCTCTCTCCAGTGAATCGTGAAGCAAAATATTCATTTAGGGCCTCCCCAATCTCCTCAGACGCTGGACACAAGTTCCCTCCACCATCCCTGATAGGCCCAACTCTCACTCTGATTACCCTCTTAATTCTCACATAAGTATGGAACGTCTTGGGATTTTCCCTCATCCTTCCCGCCCGGGCTTTTTCATGCCCCCTTCTAGCTCTCCTAAGTCCATTTGTGAGTTATTTCCTGGCTTCCTTGTAACCCTCTAGAGCCGTTCCAGATCCTTGCTTCCTCAACCTTACGTAAGCTTCCTTCTTCCTCTGGACTAGAAGCTCCACTTCTCTTGTCATCCAAGGCTCCTTCACCTGACCATTCCTTCCTTGTCTCAGTGGGACAAAACTATCCAGCACTCGAAGCAAGTACTCCTTAAACAACCCCCACATTACTGTTGTGCATTTCCCCAAGAACTGTTCCCAATTTATGCTCCTCAGCTCCTGTCTAATAATAATTTCCCCTCCCCCAATTAAATACCTTCCCATACTGTCTGTTCCTATCCCTCTCCATGATTATGGTAAAGGTCAAGGAGTTGTGGTCACTGCCACCGAAATGCTCTCCCACCGAGACATCTGACACCTGGTCTGGTTTGTTGCCAAGCACCAAACCCAATATGGCCTCCCCCCTAGTCAACCTACCTACATATTGAGTCAGGAATCCTTCCTGTACACACCTGACAAAATCTGCTCCATCCAAACTATTTGCACCAAGGAGGTTCCAGTCAATATTAGGGAAGTTGAAGTCACCCATGACAACAACTCTTACTTCTGCACCTTTCCAAGATCTGCCGCGCAATCTATTCCTCCATCTCGCTGCTGCTATTGGGGGGTCTATAGAAAACTCCCAATAAAGTGATTGCTCCTTTCTTGTTTCTGACTTCCACCCATACTTACTCAGTAGACAAACCCTCCTCGACTGCCTCCTTTTCTGCAGCTGTGATACACTCCTTAATTAAAAATGCCACTCCCTCTCCTCTTTTACCTCGCTCCCTATTCTACTTAAAACATCTAAACCCCAGAACATCTAACAACCATTCCTGCCCCTGTGAAATCCATGTCTCCGTAATGACCACAACATCGTAGTTCCAAGTACTGATCCATGCTCTACATTCCCTTATGCCCTTATTCCTGACACTCCTTGCATTGAAACAGACACACTTTAACCCATTCCACTGAGTGCAACTTTGCCCTATCAACTGTCTATCCTTCCTCACAGACTTGTTGCATACTATTTCTGCCTGTTGAACAGCTACCCTGTCCTCTGATCCATAGCTCTGGTTCCCATCCCCCTGCCAAACTAGTTTAAACCCTCCCGAAGATCTCGAGCAAACCTCCCACCCAGGATATCAGTGCCCCTCCAGTTTAGATGCAATCCGTCCTTCATGTACAGATCCCACCTTCCCCAGAAGGTATCCCAATGATCCACATATCTGAAGTCTTCCCTCCTGCACCAGCCCTGTAGCCATGTGTTCAGCTGCACTCGCTCTCTGTTCCTTGCCTTACTTGCATGTGGCTCCAGTAGCAATTCTGAGATTACTACTCTGTTGTCCTGCTCTTTAGCTTCCAAACTAATTCCCTAAAATCACTTTTTAGATCCTCATCCCTTTTCTTAGCTATTTCGTTGGTGCCTATGTGCACCACGACTTCTGGTTGCTCCCCCTCCCCCTTAAGAATCCTGTAGTCTTGATCCGAGACATCCCCGGCCCTGGCACCCAGGAGGCAACATACTTTCCGCAAACACAAAATCTCCGATCCATTCCCCTAACCATTGAATCTCCTAACACTATAGCTTTTCAATTCTCCCCTCTTCCCTTCTGAGCCACAGAGCCAGGCTCCGTGCCAGAGACCTGGCCGCTAGGGACTTCCCCCGGTAGGTCATCCCCCCCCAACAGCATCTTAGGTCTCTGATTTTGCTCCTCTTCACAATGGTAAACATAACCAACTTTCCAGTTCTCACCTTTTACTGCCATCATTACCATCAGGCGATTTTGGTGTTCTTTTGAATTTTAATGCATACAGGGCCCATGTTTTATCTGAGCCTTAAATGTCCCCACAGGCACCAAGGAAACCTTGTGAGTGTTGTTTCAAAACAAAACATGGAATGGCTGTGGGATTTCAGTGGAAGGCGTCCCTTCTGGATTGGTATGTACATTCTTTTTGTGAGTGAAGTTAACAATGAATGGATGTTAAAGTTTTCTAATTTCTTGTATAAAACCTGACTGTATATTTCAACATCATCAGTTAACACAGAGATGGTGACATGGGATAATTTGAGAGGGCAATAGGGCTTGAGGGGGCTGAGGGTTGAATGTTATTTCAAAAGAGTGAACAGGTTCCTTTTGATGCTTGTGGCATGGTGGTGGTGATGTGGCCATGATCACAGGAGGATAACAGGGCAGCACAGTGGTTAGCACTGTTGTTTCACATAGCGCTGCTGCCTCATGGCACCAAGGTCCCAGGTTCGATCCCGGCTCTGGGCCACTGTCCGTGTGGAGTTTGTACGTTCTCCCCGTGTTTGCATGGGTTTCGCCCCCACAATCTAAAGATGTGCAGAGTAGGTGGAATGACCACATCTAAATTGCCCCTTAAATGGAAAAAATGAATTGGGTACTCTAAATTTAAAAAAAAAAAGCACTGTGGCTTCACAGCGCCAGGGTCCTAGATTCGATTCCCGGCTGGGTCACTGACTGTGCGGGGTCTGCACGTTCTCCCCGCGTCTGCGTGGGCTTCCTCCGGGTGGTCCAGTTTCCTCCCATTTGCCCCCAAAAGATGTGCTGTTAGGTAATTTGGACATTTTGAATTCTCCCTCTGTGTACCCGAACAGGCGCCGGAATGTGGCAACTAGGAGCTTTTCACAGTAACTTCATTGCAATGTAAGCCTACTTATGACAATAAAGATTATTATTATCACAATGGGCTTCAAGGGCTGGGAGTCAGCCATGCGATTGGGAGGAAAGCAATATGCACACTGGGGCTAGAGAAAGCAGATGGGAGGCCAGCAGTCATGGCATAGGCTCGCAAGAGGTAACTCAGCAAAAGGGCAGCTTCCATTGAGGGGATATGGAGAAGCACTCTTGCTTCCCTTGGTCCACAAGAAGTGCTGTAAAAGGCACTTAAACCATAGAAATGTTACAGCACTGAAAGAGGCCATTCAGCTCATCATGTTTGTGTCAGCCAAAAAGGGAGAAAGAAAGAAACTAGCCGTTCATTTTAATCCTACTTCCCAGCACTTCCTGTAGCTTGCAGATTGTACCACTTCGGGTGCAGATCCGTACGTATTTTAAACGAGTTGAACATTTTTATCTCAACCACCAATTCAGACAGTGACTTCCAGACACACATCACTCTCGGGTGAAAAGGTCTTTCTTCAAAGGCCCCTCTAATCTTTCTACCATTCTAAATCCCCTGATTTCGGGCACCCCTCAACTTGAGGAAACAAGTCTTTCCTGACTACCCTATCTGGACCCCTCATATTTTCATCCACCTCAATTAGGTCACTCCTCAGCCTCATTTGTCTGAAAGATAACAGCCCTGGCCAATCCAATCTTTCCTCATTGTTACAATATTCAAGCTCTGGCAACATTCTTGTAAATCTCCTCTGTATTCTTTCCAGAGCAATTATGTCAAGCAGCTGGCTTATTCATGTCATCCAAAGGCAACAATACTTCTCTGCTAGCCCTCACAGTGGGCACCATGTCCCATGACCTCCAGGAGATGTCAGAAAATGGGGGCTTGTGTGGGCGTTGGATGAGGGAGGGAGTGTGCAGCCTTTCCAAATTGTGCTTCAATTCATCTGATTGCTGAACCGTAGCAATAAATCTGCAGTTGAGCCTTTCTGATCCACGTCAGTGTTTCTTTAAATTAGGGATCCTTCCATTGACAAGTGCTGGCCATCCTTATGCTAAGATTGGTCAGAAAACCTATTGATGGGGGGGGGTCCCTTGTGATTGGGCACATTACTCCATGAAAGGACCCCTCAGAAATATGGACTGCCCCTGCTGGAAGAGACCCTGGACCTCCATTACAAGTTCCCCCTACCCTCTTCCGCCCACCATGGCATAGTCAATTCCTGCTTAACTCGCCCTGGCATGCCCGCCTCGCAAACTGGTGTGTTGTAATGTTATAAATAATAATAATAATTGCTTATTGTCTGCTGGCATTGTTCTGCATTACAAGCCAGCTGTTTAGCCCACTGTGCTAAACAAGCCCCAGGTCCAATCACTCGATACAAATTGGTTTGTGGCTTAATTTATTGAGACTAGGTAGATGGGAGCATTGATACAAAGGTAACAAATGTTGAAGTCACATTAGCAGCAGAACTGCCAATGCGTGCTCTGCTGAAAGCAAAAGTGAAACTAAAACTGAAGCGAATGACACATTTCCTTTCTGGTGATATCATGCTGCAATCCCGTAAAGGCATGTTACAACACCTGCACTTCCAGGGGTTCCAATGGTGTTTCTGGTCCAGCAGTGGCTATGACTCACATCAGTCAAACAACTTGAACAGCAAAGTATGTTTCCAAAACATGAATGAATATGTAAAAAAAAAATGTAATCTTATTCTAGGTCCTAAATGATTGTTAGTTATATATTCCTTTGAGCTGACAGCTATTTTAAAGTGTTTGTCAGCTTTTCTGGGTTTTGCACTTTGGCCCATGTATTGACCGTCACTAGAATTCAAAAAGCAAGTTTTTGCAATATATCTGTCTAATTTATTAATTTAATAGCAATTGGGCGCTGTGGATCGGTAAAACCTGTCGACTTTTTACTGTGAGTTACTTATTTTCGTTTAAATTCTCAGGCCTCAGTGATCGGATCAGTCCAGGCAAATGGGATTGGGCTGGAGGAGAACATGTGGCCTTCACAAACTGGAAGCGAGGCCCACCTCCTGCTTTGCGGAAGAAAGGCAAGAACTGTGTTCTTGTGAGGAGAAGAGGAAAGTGGCAGGTTAAAAACTGCAAGCGGGGAAAGCCACATTATTACATGTGCTCCGTTCATTAATAAATACAAAAATATTCAACATTGAAATTGATTTGTACATATTTTCGGGGCTGGTTTAGCACAGGGCTAAATAAAGCAGACTTTTAGACCTTGGTCTGCTTTTAAAGCAGACCGAGGCAGGCTAGCAGTGTGGGTTCAATTCCCGTACCAGCCTCCCCGAACAGGCGCCGGAATGTTGCGACTAGGGCTTTTCACAGTAACTTCATTTGAAGCCTACTTGTGACAATAAGCAATTTTCATTTCATTTCATTTGTAGTGTTGCAATATTTATTTACAATATTTGGAAGTGCACCGATACACTTTTTATGTTTCTGTGCCCGCTGTTACTGGTCATTGCATGAATCTTTATGCAGCTATGGCCGAATGTGGAAGTTAGTTCTTGCAATTAGCTGGTTTCAGATAGGTATAGTAAGGAATCTTACAACACCAGGTTAAAGTCCAACAGGTTTGTTTCGATGTCACTAGCTTTCGGAGCGCTGCTCCTTCCTCAGGTGAATGAAGAGGTATGTTCCAGAAACATATATATATAGACAGATTCAAAGATGCCAGACAATGCTTGGAATGCGAGCATTAGCAGGTGATTAAATCTTTACAGATCCAGAGATGGGGTAACCCAGATAGGTATGACTAACTATAATATAAACTTCATGGCAGTAATTAACAGTTTGAAGTTTTTCTCAATCAAATGTGATATTTACCAAAAGAACACATTAAATATGTGTCCATGTTCAAACACTTTTCTACTCATTTAGAAAAAATGGCCTTAAGTAAAGAGAACTCTCAGATGATGAATAGGGGACTACCATTTATGGGTGCATAATGCCTGCGCAGTATCAATAGTCTGTCTGAGGATGGAGACACACATGATTTTGGGCATTAATTTCACAATATAGGCAGTACTAGGGTGAAAGCCTGCACAGGTCAGGGTGGAGGGAAAGAATTTGGAGGAGGAATGGATGCACTTCACAATCCTTAACTGGGATTTAATGGTGGATTGAGAAGGAAGACTGCAAGCCTCAGGAGTATGGTCAGGTGTTAGGAGTACTTCCACGAGGAAATATTAGGAGAGGTGACCAAATGACTTGAACAAATAGCTAGATTTTAAGACAGGAAGAGAAGAAAAGAGGCAGAGAGGTTTACAAAGACTTTTTCCGAGCTTAGGGGCTAGGCAGCTGGAAACACGGCGTCCAATTGACTGATTAAATTTGGGTGTGCACACAAGGCCAGAATTAGAGGAGCATAGAGACCCTGTAGTATTGTAGGACCGGAGGGGGTTAGAGGTGATAAGGGCAAGCCATGGAGGTATCTGAAAACAAATTTGGAAATTTGAAAACCTTCTGATGAAAAATTTATATGATAATATAAATCCCAAAGTACAAGTGGGTTTGTGGGAAGTACTTTTCTTTACAGAAAGTACAAAAGCAAGGATGTTACAGTGAATCTTTAGAAAACACTGGTTCAGTCACAACTACAGTATTATGCCCAATTTCTGGATATCACACTTCAGGAAATGTACAAAGACATTGTGCAGAAAACACTAACAAAAATGGTTCTGAGATGAAAGACTTCAGTTCCGATGATAGATCAATTGTTCATTTTGGAGAAGAGAAAGTTGAGAGGAGAATTGATAGATGTGTTCAAAATCACTAGGTTCTAGACAAGGGTAGTCAGAGAAAAAAATCTTCCTGTGAGACAAAGCATCAAGAACAAGAGTATACCGATTTAAGGTGACTGCAACATGAGAAAAATCCTTTTTAGTAGTGAATGGTTAGGATCTGGAATGCATTACCTGAGACTGTGGTGGAGGCAGGTTCAACTGTGTTCTTCCAAATTAAATTCGATAATTACCAAAGAGGAAAGAAATTGAGGGGTTACAATGAAAGGGTGTACTAGTGAAACATGCGGAGTTGATCTTGAGCACAAGCACAGATACACCAGGCTTAACAGACTCTTACTGCATTGTATAAATTCTCTCATTCTATGCTTCTATGATCTCTGCATGGAGTACTGTTATGGCAGGTGGCAATTTCCAGGCTCAGTAAATTCTGAGGGGAAATTTGGCAAGCTGTCACAACAATTTTCAATTTGTATTTTGCAATGAGAAGATAGATGTGCTGAAGTCAAGAATCACAAATTCCAATAACCCTTTTGGAGATTTTAAATAGCAAATTACAACATTTATTAAGAAACAAAAACTTAAACACACAAGATTCAGTTAAAATCTCACAGAACATTTCCACTTCATTTGACTTATAAAAACCCCTTCAGGCAAAAGTACCAAGAGATACTTAATCTCTAAAAATTCTGGTAATATTATTGTAATAATTGCTATAGGGAATTATTCCCACTTGCTATAGGGAAGATGTGTCATAGGACTTCTCTCTCTCCCAATCTGCTGTGTTCTTTTGTTAATCATCCTTAAATATATGTATGTCCTCTTGTTATTGCCCATTCAACCATAGGAAACCGTTACACTGAAAATAAGGATTGATTTTATATTGTGCATTTCACAACCATTGAACATCTTAAAGTGCATTACAGCCAATGAATTACATTTTTGAAATGTAGTCACCGTTGTAATATAGGAAATGCAGTGGCAATTACTGCACAGCAAGTTCCCGTAGACAGTGATATGATAGTGACCAGAAATTCTGTTTTTGTATGATCATTAAGGGATAAATATTGACTTCGAACAAAACCCTGCTTTCTGAAGACAAAGGCAATTTACTGGGTGGCTGTAAACTGCTCCTTGTACTTCTTTCCACACCCCTATCTAGTGCAGAGCATGCACCAGGGTATTACACCGCCACTCCCCTCAACATAGTTTCCAACCTTTCCCTGATTTGTTTTTCTCTGTTATCTTTAAAATCATTGTTCGCAACATCTCTCTGAACTTAATTGTTGTCAAAGTATGAATATCTTTCATGTTCTCTCTTGCCCCCACCCTTGGATCAAATCTTAATAATCTTTCCCAAGTTACTTATGATCTTTCCTAAAGTTGTAAAACCTTTTTGTTCCCTTTCAAATTCAACAGCTAAAATCCAAATCCTCACTTATCTCCGAATGCAACTTTCTGCCCACGTTGTAGAACATCCAAATTGTCCCTATTCACATTGCATACCTGCTTTTCATGCCTAGCCCCTTTGATGTTCTCAATTCTTGTAACCCAACTGTCTTCCATGTAATTAGATTAGTCACACAGTCACACACACACAGTCCCCACAATTCTGCTTCAATCAGTACAACTTCACTGGTACTGTGGGGCACCATTTGTGACCAAGCCTTAGTGATGCTTGTACACATTAATGTTGACCCCCTGTCTATGTGATATTAATATATCCATCAAATATAATCAAAACAGCATGGAACGAGGCTATTCAGTACATTGAGTCTATGCTGGCTCTTTTGGTCGCAAGTTGGTCTCACTCTTCTCTGGACTTTTATTCTTTCAATTATTTATCCAATTCTTTTTTGAATCTGTATCACCATATTGGCAGTATATTCCAAATCTAAAACATTTGCGTAAAAAGGTTTTACTCAATTTGCTGCTCATTCTTTTGTTAATCACCCTTAAATATATGTCCACTTGTTATTGAACACTGGGAATATCCAACTGCTTTTCTTCAAATATCCCATGGGATATGTTGAATTCATATCAGAAGGCAGACAAGTCTCACATTAACATCTCAACTGACAGACAGTGGGCTGGATTCTCTGTTTAGAAGGCTACCAGTTTTAAGATCCCATTGGGGTCGTAAAGTGGGATGCACTTCAGTGTTTCATACCATGCAAAATTTATGCATGGCAAAATACGAGGGATTCCCAAGGAATCCCACTATCAGCCTGCCATCTTGAGCGGGAGGCCCGATAGCGAGGTTCCGCGGCCCCCCCCCCCCCCCCCTCCCAACTCACCCACACTGGAAATCGGCCCCGACATCCCCCACCGCGAATCGTCCCCAACCACACAGCAGCCCCCCACCCCACATACGGGGGGCGGTGACCTACCCCCAAGTACAGGGATGGCCTGACCCATTCCCCCCCCCCCGGGACCCCTGTAGTAGGGGGATATCCCACAGGGACCACTGTAATAGGGACACACACACAGGTACCCCTTGCTTAAAGGGATCCCCTCCACAGACCTCTGCTCCCAGAAAAGGGATCCCTGTCCAGAAGCTCGAGAGCAGTTCAGCCAGGGGCAGTGGGAAGCATTATAGCTGTCATATATACCTTCCAGCCCAACGTGTCCATTCCTGGAAGGAGCACAGTTGTGCCTGAGTCTGGTCCAGATCCATTAGCTGCAAGCCATTCATAGCTTTCGAGTAATGGTATACAGTACTGTATACAATGGTATACAGTACTGTATACAAACGTCCAGTCCAAAGAACATTCACCATTACACTCGGTTTTCTGACCCTTAGAAAATGTTGTATCTAGGCTGCTAATGTTTCTTTCAATTTTGCTAAAAAGCCTAATATACTATAGAATCGCTACAGTGCGGAATGAGGTCATTCGCCCCATCGAGTCTGCACCGATCCTCTGAAAGAGCACCCTACCTCGGTCCACTCCCCTGCCCTATCCATATAAACCCATCTGACTTGCACATCTTTGGACTGTGGGAAGAAACTGAAGCACCCGAACAAAACCCACACAGACACGGGGAGAACGTTTTCCTTCATCAAACAATTTGAAAAGTCATGTACATGACTTCAACTGCATTACCTGAATTCATGCCCTCTGTGACTTCATTCATAAACTCAATCAAGTTGGTCAAATATGATATTCCCTTAACAAATACATTGGTCAATGTTTGATAAAATGGTTGTTAACTTTGTCCCAGATTATTGATTTTTTATTGGTTTGTGGGGTGTGGGCATCACAGACTGTGCCAGTATTTATTGCCCATCCTAATTGCCATTGACGGAGCAGTTAAGAGTCAACCTCAGGTAAGGATGACAGATTTCCTTCCCTAAAGAACATTAGTGAACCAGATTGGTTTTTACCACAATCAACAATGGTGTCATGGTCATCATTTAGACTTTTAATTCCAGATTTTTTTTTATTGAACAAATTTCACCATCTGCAGTGGTGGGATTTGAACCCCTATCCCTATCTGGGTCTCTGATTTACTAGTCCAGTAACAACACCACTCAGCTCCTGTCCTCATTACAGCCTTGGTTCAAACATGGTCAAAAAAGATTAATCCCAGAGGTGAGGTGAGAGTGACTGCCCTTGACAACAAAGGACTGCCTTTGACCAAGTATGGCATCAAGGAGCCCTTACAAAACTGGAGTCAGTGGAAAGCGAAGGGAAATGCTCTGGTAGTGTGTCATACCTGGTACAAAAGAAGATGGTTGTGGTGGTTGGAGGTCAATCATCTCCACTCCAGGACATCACTGCAGGAGTTCCCCAGGGTAGTATCCTGGGCCCAACCATCTTCAGCTGCTTCCATCATACAGTCAGAAGTGGGGATGTTCACTGATGACTGCACAATGTTTAACACTGCTCACCACTCATCAGACACTGAAGCAGTCCATGTCCAAATGTAGCAAGACCTGTGCAATATTCAGGCTTGAGCTGACAAGTGGCAAGTGACATTTGTATCATACAAGTACAAGGCAATGACCATCTCCAACAAGCGAGGCTCTAGCCATCACCCATTGACATTCAATGGTACTACCAGCAATGAACCCCCCGCTATCAACATCCTGGGGGTTACCATTGACCAGAAACTGAACTGGGCTGACCATAAAAATTATAATATTTATTATCATCACAAGTAAGCTTACATTAACATTGCAATGAGGTTACTGTGAAAATCCCCGCGTGGCCACACTCCGGCACCTGTTCGAGTACACGGAGGGCGAATTCAGAATGTCCAATTCACCTAACATGAAATCTTTCGGGACTTGTGGGAGGAAACCGGAGCATCCGGAAGAAACCCACACAGAGACGGGGAGAACGTGCAAACTCCGCACAGACAGTGGCCCGGGTCCCTGGCGCTGTGAAGCAATAGTGCTAACCACTGTACTACCGTGCCCACAGTACTCCTGCTCTTGTCAGGTTCACAGTACGGCTGGGAATTTCAGTCGTCCCTCAATTTCAATGGAGTCAGACCAACATTTTCAGGAGACATGAACCATTGCAGAAACTTTACTGTAGAATCGGGAACCTTTTGATGGGCACGTTTAAAAGGTATTTAGATGGTGTATGCTAATATCTTTTATTAAGTACTTAAGTACATATTTCAGGCTTTTGAATGGTTTAAGTATAATTTCAATGCAATGATTGATCATTGAACGCTACCATAAAAGATAGGAGGCCATTAAATTGACCAGCACTGGTCAAGGGTTCTGATGCATTAGAGTCCTTTCCCCAGTAGCTAAAGCCCTTTTTTTGAGTTCTGCACCGTGGAGAATCAGATATGAATATATATATATGTATATAGCGTACCTTGTGGTTTGATTTTCACATTGGTTTAATGTCCTGACATAATGTGAGCCTCTGAAGCACAATTTTGAGTTTGCAATAGATACATAATTATCGAACTATATAATTAAAAAATATATATATATTTATTCAAATTTTTAACGATTTTCAACAAAACACTCCAACCAGAAAAAAAATAAAAAATAAAGCACAAAACAAGCAAAAATTATACATGAAATTTCCAACAAAATACAATAACCCCCATTTAACAAATAAACGTGCCAGTAAGGAAAACGCCCCACTCTAACCTAGACAAAACAGAAAAACCAAATGCCCCCCCCTTCCCCCCACCCTTCCACACTGGGCTGCTGCTGTTGACATCCACCTAACGTTCTGCGAGAAAGTCTAGGAACGGTTGCCACCACCTGGAGAACCCCTGCACAGACCCTCGCAAGGCAAACGTTATCCTTTCCAGCTTGATGAATTTGCCATATCGTTAATCCAAGCTGCCACGCTTGGGGGCTTCACATCCCTCCACATTAGTAGGATCCTCCGCCGGGCTACCAGGGATGCAAAGGCCAGAACACCGGCCTCTTTTGGCTCCTGCACTCCCGGCTCGTCCGATACCCCAAATAATGCTATTCCCCAGCTCTGCTTGACCTGGGTGTTCACCACTTTGGACATAGTCCTCCCAAAGGCCCTCCAGAACCCCTCCAGTGCCGGGCATGTCCAGAACATATGGGCATGTTTTACTGGGCACCCCGAGCACCTCACACACCTGTCCTCCACCCCAAAAAACCTACTCATCATCGCCCCTGTCATATGCGTCCTATGGACAACTTTGAACTGTATTAGGATGAGCCCGGCGCAAGAGGAGGAAGAATTAACCCTACTCAGGGCATCAGCCCACAGATATTCATTCAGCTCCTCCCCCAGCTCCTCCTCCCATTTACCCTTTACCTCCTCCAACAAGGCCTTCTCCGCCTCCTGCAGTTCCTGATAGATCGCCGAGACCTTACCTTCTCCAACCCATACACCCAAAATCACCCTGTCCTGAATCCTTCGTGCTGGGAGCAGCGGAAATTCCCTCACCTGCCATCTCACAAACTCCCTCACTTGCATGTACCTAAAAGCATTCCCGGGAGGCAACCCAAATTTCCCCTCTAACGTCCCATCGATGAATAGGTCCCCCATTCTTTTAATCCCAGCCCGATGCCAGCTCTGAAACCCCCCATCCATCCTACCCGGAACAAACTTGTGGTTCTCTCGTATCGGGGACCAGACCGAGGCCCCCACCTCGCCCCCATATTGCCTCCACTGCCCCCAGATCTTCAGAGTCGCCGCCACCACCGGACTCGTTGTGTACCTTGTCGGCGGAAGCGGCAATGATGCCGTCACCAGCGCCCCCGGACTTTTACCCACACAAGACGCCACCTCCAGCCTCTTCCACGCCGCCCCCTCTCCCTCCATTACCCACTTACGGATCATCGCCACATTAGCTGCCCAATAATAGCCACATAGATTTGGCCCCTGTCCCTGCTACGCTCCAAAAACACCCTCCTCACCCTCAGGGTCTTATTCGCCCATACGAATCCCATAATACTCCTGCTTACCCATTACAAAAAGCTTTGGGGATTAGGATGGGCAGGCACTGGAACACAAACAGGAACCTCGGGAGGACCGTCATCTTGACCGACTGCACCCTACCCGCCAGGGAGAGTGGCAGCATATCCCATCTCTTGAAGTCCTCCTCCATCTGTTCCACCAACCATGTCAAATTGAGCTTGTGCGGGGCCCCCCACCTCCTAGCTACCTGGATCCTCAGGTATCGGAAGCTCCTCTCTGCCCTATCCCCCTTCCCTGGTCCCCCGCATGCACCACAAAGAGCTCACTCTTCCCCAAGTTGAGCTTATAGCACGAGAAGTCCCCAAACTCCCTAAGGATCCGCATAACCTCCGCCATCCCCTCCACTGGGTCTGCAACATGTAACAACAGGTCATCAGCATATAACGACACCCGGTGTTTCCCCCCCCTGCCCCGGACCAATCCCCTCCAGTTCCTAGACTCCCTCAGTGCCATGGCCAGCGGCTCAATTGCCAGTGTAAACAACAAGGGGGATAAGGGACACCCCTGCCTCGTCCCACGGTACAACCTAAAGTACTCCAACCTCCACCGGTTCATAGCCACACTCGCCACTGGGGCTCTATATAACAGCCTGACCCATCTTATGAACCCTTCCACAAACCCAAACCTACCACTCACCATCACGTATCGACCTCCATTATCCGCCACAATATTCATCGCCTCAAACGACACCCGCTTCCCCACCAGTATCGCAACCTCTCTATTCTTTGCACCCAGCCCCGAGTGAAAGACCAGCCCTACCCATCCCTTTCTCAGCCTGACCTGATCTGCCACCTTCAAGTGTGTCTCCTGGAGCATGACCACGTCTGCCATCGAACTATACAATAACACTGGCGAGTCCTTCAAATGCATTCAATAATATCAGCCTTTCAGAAATCCATGTGAAAAGCATGACACCTCTTACTTTCCCATTAAACTGTCAATAAAACACAGGCAGTGAAAGTCCCTTTGAAGAAACTAAGAATACTGTCAATAAAACACTCACGTCTTTCAGAACTTGTGGTTGGAAACCCACGCAGACACAGGGAGAACGTGCAGACTCCGCACAGACAGTGACCCAAGCGAGAATAAAACCTGGGACCCTGGCGCTGTGCAGCAACAGTGCTAACCATATAAATACTGTGACTATCAGAGCAGGTCAAAGACTAGGAATCCTGCGGCAAGTAAGTCACTACCTGACTCCCCAAAGCCTGCGCAATCTATAAGGCACAATTTAGGAGTGTAATGGAATACTCTCCAGTTGACTGGATGATCGAGCTCCAATAACACTGAAGAAGCTCACACCGACCAAGACAAAGCAACCTGCTTGATTGCTCCCCCTTCCACAAACATTCATTCCCTCCACTACTGACAAACAGTGGCAGCTGTGTTTACCAACTTCAGGATGCACTGCAGGAACTCACTCAGGTTCCATAGGCAGCACCTTCCAAACCCACAACCACTACCATCTAGAAGGGCAAGAGCAGCAGATATCTGGGAATACCACCACCTGGAGGTTCCCTTCCAAGTCACTCACCATCCTGACTTGGAAATACATCACCGTCCGTTCACTGTCGCTTGGTCAAAATCCTGGAACACCCTCCCGAACAGCACTGTGGGTGCAACTACACCTCAGGGACTGCAGCAGTTCAAGAAATCAGCTTTCAAGGGCAACTAGGGATGGACAATAAATTCTGGTCTAGCCAGTGATGTCCACATCCCATAAATGAATTTTAAAAATTGCAATTCATTCGATGACTCCACATCTGACGCTATAGAACCTCAGTTCAAATGACATGAGGCCTCAAGTTCACCCATCAGGCAATTCTGCTTGACCTACCTTAGAGAGTACCATCTGTTTGAGACTGGTCTAATTATCAGAGTGTCACAACCATTGTATGAGTTTTTTTATTTGAAAGGAACATCAAAATTGCTGCTATCTAGTTATAGCCACTTGTCCAAGATCTGATGGTCAGCATTCCATTTTCTCCAAGGAAGAAAGTCAAACGAGGAAGAATAAACTTAAAGGTAAACTTCAAACTGTTAACGATTGGTTGTAATCGGTCTTGTTGTGTATCTAATCCCAAGAGCTATTGATACATTTGCCATTCAAAAGATAAACCCTCTAAAATCCCATTACAGAGACAGGACGGAATGAGACCAGTAAGATTGTACCACTTTTCATTTTCAATTTGTTCCAAGGAAGTGGCAAAAGTGGAACATTTTTTTATTTGTGATATTCTATAGTTTGTTTCACCACATCACTAAGTTGTAAACCAACATTAGACTTAATTCTTAGGTTCTAATTTATGCACTGTGTATTTACTTGCTTTAATAAGGCAACAGGGGTTTGATCACCTGCAAAGAGTAATTACACCTCTCCAGTCTGGTAACAGATACTATTTAAATGGTATGCTTTAAAACTATTTCTGAAGCAGCTGAAATATTCAGTAGCTCTCATTTCTGAACAGCATTGGTTTTTTTTAATGCGGTATTCTGGAAATGTTCAAAGATGTAATAATTTTGTGAAAGACACTGACCAGAATTCTCCGGACTTTAGGATTCTCTTTTCCTGCCTGCGATGCACCCCCACATGTGGGTTTCCCGGCGGTGTGGGGTGGCTTCAATGGGAAATCCCATTGACAAATGGTGGAAATGAAAAATTTCCACATGTGGCTGGGAGACCAGAGAATCTGGTATTTCATCTGTTTTAAAGTAAATGCTTCAGGAAATTATGTTTCTGAAATCTCCACCACAATTTGATTTTTGCTTTCTCACTTTTCCCCACATTCATATTCATAACATATTGTACAATATAATGCATTGCTTCTTAACTCTGCAAGCTTCATTATTACTAGGTACAGGAGGGTGATTCCATAATCTATGCTTAATGGTAGGGGTCCCTATTCAAAGGGGGAAACATCTTGGAAACTTTTGGATGTGCAGCATGTTAGGTTTTGTGTATTAATTTTATTAAACGGTAAAGCAAAGGCTATGAGAAGCACACATTTTGATAATGCAAGCATGATATTAAGAAATGGTTGAAGGACCTTGACAATATTCTGACAATAATACTGAAGACTTGTGCTACCGAACTTAATGCACCCCTAGACAAGCTTTTCCAGTACAGCTACAACACTGGCATCTACCTGCCAATGTGAAAAATTGTCCACCTATGGCCTGCACACAAAAAACAGAACATGTCCAACTCGGCCAATTACCACCCCATCAGTCTACTCTCAATCATTCAGAGTGATGGAAGAGATAATGAACAGTCCTTATTCGTTCATGGAATGTGGACATGGCTGACAAAGCCAGCATTTGTTTCCTGTCCTTAAGTGCCCTTGAATTGAGTCGCTTGCCATGGCTGTGGGATCTGGAGTCACTTATAGGCCAGACCAGGCGAGGACTGCAGATTTCCTTTCCTAAAGGACATTAGTGAGCCAGATGGGTTTTTACAGCAATCAGTGTTAGTTTCATGAACACCATGACTGAGACTAGCTTTCAATTCTTGATTTTATTAATTGAATTTAAATTCCACCAACTGCTGTGGAAAGCCTGTCCATCATCTACAAGGCACAAGTGCTTTCCACTTGCCTGGATGAGTGCAGTTCCAACAATATTCAAGAAGATCGACACCATCCAGGACAATGCAGCCTGCTTTATTGACACTGCTTCCACAAACATTCAGTCCCTTCACCACCAACACAGTGACAACCCTGCGAGCCATCTACATGGTAGCATTGTGGATAGGACAATTGCTTCACAGCTCCAGGGTCGCAGGTTCGATTCCGGCTTGGGTCACTGTCTGTACGGAGACTGCACATCCTCCCCGTGTGTGCGTGGGTTTCCTCCGGGTGCTCCGGTTTCCTCCCACAGTCCAAAGATGTGCAGGTTAGGTGGATTGGCCATGATAAATTGCCCTTAGTGTCCAAAATTGCTCTTAGTGTTGGGTGGGGTTACTGGGTTATGGGGATAGGGTGGAGGTGTTGACCTTGGGTAGGGTGTTCTTTCCAAGAGCCGGTGCCGACTCGATGGGCCGAATGGCCTCCTTCTGCACTGTAAATTCTATGATAAACGATGCACTGCAGGGATTCACCAAGACTTCACAGATAGCACCGTCAAAACCCAGAACCACTACTATCTAGAAGGATAAGGGCAGCATAAATATGGGAACACCACCACCTGCAAGTTCCCCACCAAACAATTCACCATCCTGATTTGGAAATGTAACAACGTTCCTTAACTGTCGTTTGGTCAAAGTCCTGGAACTTCGAGTAGCACTGTGGTGCACCTACACTACATAGATTGCATTGATTCAAGAAGGCAGATCACCAGCACCTGCTCAAGGGCAAGTCAGGATAGGTAATGAACGTATATATTTTTAAAATTAGGTGGTTCTCTTCATTAGATGTTGTTCTGACAAGGTTAATATTTAGGGCAGACCTATTGTTTTCTGAAAGAAAGTTAAGTGTACATTTCTGTCCTTAAGTCATGCACTTCGTAGTATGAGAGCAGTGTAAATGAAAAATGTATTGGGAACAGAACCCATCTGTCTTTGATTCCATTAATGTTAAAATCATGCTCCTTCTGTAGCAGGCTTCTGGTTTCCCTTCCTAGCAGAATTTTACTCTGCACCCTGCTCAAGCCCGTAAACATAGAACAGTACAGCATAGTAAGGCCCCTCGGCCCATGATGTTGTGCCGACCATTTACCCGAATCTAAGATCAACCTAACCTACACCCCTTCAATTTACTGCTCTTGCTGTCCATGTGCCTGTCCAAGAGTCGCTTAAATGTCCCTAATGATTGACTCCACCACCTCCGCTGGCAGTGCATTCCACGCACCCACCACTCTCTGTGTAAAGAACCTACCTCTGACATCTCCCCTATACCTTCCTCCGATCACCGTAAAACTATATCTCCTCGTGATAGCCATTTCCGTCCTGGGGAAAAGTCTCTGACTATCCACTCTATCCATGCCTCTCATCACCTTATACACCTCAATCAAGTCACCTCTCTTCCTTCTTCGCTCCAGTGATAAAAGCCCTAGCTCCCTCAACCTTTCTTCATAAGACATTCCCTCCAGTCCAGGCAGCATCCCAGTAAATCTCATCTGCACCCTCTCCAAAACATCCACATCCTTCCTACAATGAAGCAACCAAAACTGAACACAATATTCCAAGTGTGGTCTAACCAGGGTTTTATAAAGCTGCAGCAAAACCTCGCGGCTCTTAAACTCAATCCCCCTGTTAATGAAAGCCAACACACCATACGCCTTCTTAACAACCCTATCAGCCTGGGTGGCAATTTTGAGGTATCTATGTACATGGACCCCCAAATCCCTCAGTTCCTCCACACTTCCGAGAATCCTGCCTTTAGCCCTGTATTCAGCATTCAAATTCGACCTTCCAAATTGAATCACTTCACATTTATCTAGTTTGAGTTCCATCTGCCACTTCTCAGCCTAGCTCTGCATCCTGTCAATATCCTGTTGTAACCTGCAACAACCCTCAACACCATCTACAACTCCCCCAACCTTCGTGTCATCGGCAAACTTACTAACCCACCCTTCCACTTCCTCATCCAAGTCATTTATAAAAACCACAAAGAGAAGAGGTCCCAGAACAGATCCCTGTGAGACACTACTGGTCATTGACCTCCAGACGGAATACTTTCCATTCACTACCACTCGCTGTCTTCTTTCGGCCAGCCAATTCTGTATCCAGACAGCCAAATTTCCCTGTCTCCCATGCCTCCTAACTTTCTGAATGAACCTAGCATGGTTACTGAAATGCTTTATCAAATGCTTTACTGAAATCCATGTACACCACATCCACTGCCCGGCCTTCAGCAATGTGTCTCGTCACTTTTTCAAAGAATTCAATGAGGCTTGTGAGGCATGACCTGCCCCTCACTAAGCCATGCTGACTATCTTTAATCAAACTATGTTTTTCTAAATAATCATAAATCCTATCTCTCAGAATCCTTTCCAATATTTTGCTCACCTTGGGACTCCTTGTTCAACATTCTCTTAAGGTTAACATGCAGGTTCAGTCGGCAGTTAGGAAAGCAAATGCACTGTTCGCATCCATGATGAGAGGGCTAGAAATCAAGAGCAGGGATGTACTTCTGAGGCTGTATAAGGCTCTGATCAGACCCCATTTGGAGCATTGTGAGCAGCTTGTGGCCCTGTACCTAAGGAAGGATGTGCTGGCCTTGGAAAGCGTCCAGAGGAGCTTCACAAGAATGATCCCTGGAATGAAGAGTTGTCGTATGAGGAACGGTTGAGGACTCTAGGTCTGTACTCGTTGGAGTTTAGAACAATGAGAGGGAATTTTATTGAAACTTACAGGATACTGCGAGGCCTAGATAGAGTGGACATAGGGAAGATGTTTCCACGAGTAAGAAAAACTGGAACCAGAGGACACAATCTCAGAGTAAAGGGACGATCCTTTAAAACAGAAATGAGGAGGAATTTCTTCAGCCAGAGGGTGGTGAATCTGTGGAACTCTTTGCCGTAGAAAGCTGTGGAAGCCAAAACACCATGTGTCTTTAAGGCAGAGACAGATAGGTTCTTGATTAATAAGGGGATTAGCGGTTATGGGGAGAAGGCAGGAGAATGGAGATGAGAAAAATATCAGCCATAATTGAATGACTGAGCAGACATGGTGAGTCTGCTCCTATATCTATGGTCATGGGATACAATGTTGACAAATGTGAGGTTATCCATTTTGGTAGGAATGAAAGCAAAAGGGATTATTATTTAAATGATAAAATCTTAAAACATACTGCAGTGCAGAGGGACCTGTGTGTTCCCGTACCAGCCTCCCCAAACAGGCGCCAGAATGTGGCGACTAGGGGCTTTTCACAGTAACTTAATTTGAAGCCTACTTGTGACAATAAACAATTTTCATTTCATTTTAATGCATGAGTTGCAAAAAGGTTGGTTCACAGGTGCAACAGGTGATTAAGAAGGCAAATGGAGTTTTGTCCTTCATTGCTAGAGGGATGGAGTTTAAGACTAGGGAGGTTATGCTGCAATTGCGTAAGGTGTTAGTGAGGCTACACCTGGAGTATTGTGTTCAGTTTTGGTCTCCTTACCTGAGAAAGGACGTACTGGCGCTGGAGGGTGTGCAGAGGAGATTCACTAGGTTAATCCCAGAGTTGAGGGGGTTGGATTATGAGGAGAGGTTGAGTAGACTGGGACGGTACTCGTTGAAATTTAGAAGGATGTCGGAGTCTTATAGAAACATATAAAATAAGAAGGGAATAGATAGGGTAGATGCGGGCAGGTTGTTTCCACTGGCGGGTGAAAGCAGAACTAGGGGGCATAGCCTCAAAATAAGGAGAAGTAGATTTAAGATTGAGCTCAGGATGAACTTTTTAGCCAAAGGATTGTGAATCTAAGGAATTCCCTGCCCAGTGAAGCAGTTGAGACTCCTTCATTAAATGTTTTTAAGATAAAGATAGATAGTTTTTTGAAGAATAAAGGGATTAAGGTTTATGGTGTTCAGGCGGGAAAGTGGAGCTGAATCCACAAAAGATCAGCCATGATCTCATTGAATGGCGGAGCAGGCTCGAAGGGCCAGATGGCCGACTCCTGCTCCTAGTTCTTATGTTCTTATGTTGTTATGGCCTTATCGGGGAGGGTTGATTTCTGCACCAGAAAACGTCAATGGTGTGTTTGAGACCTTATACTGGGGGCTGTACAAGTCTGAGCCTCCGGAAGAAAAGTTGACAATGGTGCAGTGTTTGAGTGGATTGGTTTCCCAAGAGGTTGAAAGGGAAAGAAGACAGGAGCTGAGGGCGCCTCTTGAGTTGGAGGAAATTATGAACTGTATATGTTCAATGTAACGGGGGAAAGCAGTGTGCCCAGATGGATTCCCTGTGGAATTCTATATATGGTTCGCAACAGTGTTGGGACCACACCTGTTGGACATGTTTACTGATTCTCTGTTCATGGGGGTGTTAACAGCCACACTAGAGCAGACATCGATCTCCCCAATCTTGAAAAAGGCTAACGACTCCAAGGAGTGTGGTCATAAAGGCCCATCTTTCTGTTACATACAGATGCAAAGTTGCTGGCTAAGGTGCTGGCTGTCGTGTAATGTACTCTGGGATAACACAGGCTGCAACTGGATGCAGCTTTAACCAAAAGATATTCCAGACCTTGAAGTTAGTTCAATCTGATTTATTGAACCAATAGCACAGTTAGCACAATTCTCTATGAGTTCGACTCTCTGCTAACCTAAGTGTGGTTACTCTGCCTGACTGAACCAGACGAGCTCTTAGCCACGTGCTGGAGGTGTGATATTGTACATACACCCTGACTCACTCTGTAGATGTTCATCAGTGGAAAGAGGCGGAGTGTGAGTGCCTCATCCCTTTTATAGTGAGATACCATCCCTGAGTGTTCTGCCTGCTCATTGGTCATGTCCTGTTCTCTGTGTTCATTAGCTGCCTGTCTGTGCCTGTCTGTATATCATTATCTGCATGTCTGCATATCATGACATCTCCCCTTTTTTTAATGTTTTGTTCACACATGGGAACATACTTACATGTGGTGGCATATATTAGCATTTTTACAAGCGGTGGCATATGTGAACGTATTTACATGCAAAGACAGCTGTCTAATGTGAGAAAACAGAACATTGCAAACAAAACAAATGTTCATAAGTCCAGTCTCTGGGGCTTGCGTCTGATCCTTGCCAACTGCCGGAAAGGTGGTGGTGGGGACGACGGCGCCTTGACAGGCGGGATGGAAGCCTGACTGGTGGCCTCGTAGTTCGAGGTATCAGGAGGTGGCAAAACAATGGACGGAAACAGAGAAGAAAACGGTTGCGGGCGGGCAGTGCCCGTCTGTTTCGTCGCATAACAGAACCATCAGCCACACATGTACAACGTACGAACATGGTCCTCAACTATGCGACCTGTCAACGCTTCCAGCCAGCGTAGAGCAAGGAAATGCTCCAGCAGCATGAAATCAAGACCTCCCCTTGGTCAAAGGTTGTCATCGACCTCTTTCGTGTGAATGGTCGTAACTACGTGTTGATTATTGACTAATATATGATTATTGACTCACTGTCTGAGTCAATAATCATATATTAGTCAATAATCCTCGCGCAGCCTGTCGAACAACGACAGCTGGAGCAGACCAGCCACCATCCGGTATCTTGATCCTGACAGAGTCTGCCGGGGATAACACGGGCAAATCGGTGGCATGAGCATCATAGCCCTGCTTTTGCTGGTTTCGGAGCTGCTGCACCTTCTGCAGCACCGGGAGGTGATCCAGGTTGGGCAAGTGTATGGCGGGAAGTGTCGTCCGCAGGTCCCTGTTCATCAGGAGTTAAGCCGGCGACATGCCAGTGAACAGTGGGGTTACCCTGTATGCAAGCAGCTTGAGGTAGATGTCAGAAGCAGAATCCGCGACCTTGCAGATGAGCTGTTTCACAATGTGCACCCCTCTTTCAACCTTCCCATTGGACTGTGGATAGTGTGGGCTGGAAAAGACATGTTTGAAATGGTATGACTTGGCAAACATAGACCACTCGTGGCTGCTGAAGAACGGGCCATTGTCACTCATGACAGTGAGTGGGATACCATGCCTGGAGAACGTCTCCTTACAGGCCTTGATGACGGTCCGAGATGTGATGTCTCAGAGCTTCACGACTTCAGGGTAATTGGTGAAATAGTCAATAATCAACACGTAGTCATGACCATTCGCACAAAAGAGGTCGATGACAACCTTGGACCACGGGGAGGTCTCGATTTCATGCTGCTGGAGCGTCTCCTTGCTCTGCATTAGCTGGAAGCGCTGACAGGTCGCACAGTTGAGGACCATGTTCGAGATGTCCTGGCTAATACCGGGCCAGTAGACAGCCTGCCTGTCTCTGCGTCTGCACTTCTCGACGCCCAGGTGTCCCTCATGGATTTGGCGGAGCACCAAGCTCTGGAGACTGACTGGAATGACAATCTGGTCCAGCTTGAGGAGGATACCATCAATCACCGTCTTGTCGTCCTTTACATTGTAAAATTGAAGGCACTGCCCTTTCTGCCAGCCATTGGCGAGGTGGTGCAGGACACGCTGGAAGAGGGGGTCGTTGACTGTCTCCTCGCGGATACGAACCACCTTCTCATCAGACGCCGGGAGGGTGCTAGCACACAGCTGCATCTGTGATTCAATCTGCCGGATGATTTCCAGCGGTTCACTAGGCAATGTGATGGAGCATCAGTGATTATGTGCTCCTTGCCGGCGTGTACACTAAGTCAAAGTCGTACCTTCTGAGTTTGAGGAGGATGAAATGAAATGAAAATCGCTTATTGTCACAAGTAGGCTTCAATGAAGTTACTGTGAAAAGCCCCTAGTCACCACATTCTGGCGCCTGTTCGGGGAGGCTGGTACGGGAATTGAACCGTGCTGCTGGCCTGACTTGGTCTCCTTTTTAAAAGCCAGCGATTTAGCTCAGTGTGCTAAACCAGCCATACACTTGCCCAACCTGGATCACCTCCCGGTGCTGCAGAAGGTGCAGCAGCTCCGAAACCAGCAAAAGCAGGGCTATGATGCTCATGCCACCGATTTGCCCGTGTTATCCCCGGCAGACACTGTCAGGATCAAGATACCGGATGGTGGCTGGTCTGCTCTAGCTGTCGTTGTTCGACAGGCTGCGCCCCGCTCGTATGTTGTACGTATGCGCTGCAACCGAGGCGTCATGTCATTCAGGTCCTTGTGGATAATGTGGACCAGAGGCCTATGATCCATCTCGACAGTGAATGTCAGCAGGCCGTAGACATAGTCGTGAAACTTGAGAATGCCAGTGAGAAGACCCAGGCATTCCTTCTCTATTTGCGCATACTTTGTTTCGGTGGGCATCATGGCCCTCGATGCGTAGGCTACCGGAGTCCAGGATGAAGTGTCATCGCGTTGAAGCAGCATCGTACCGATGCCATCCTGGCTCGCATCTGTCGAGATCTTCATCTCCCTGTCTGGGTCAAAAAACTCCAAGAAGGGTGCAATGGTGAGCTTGGCTTTCAGCTCCAACCACTCTGCCTGATGTGCTGCCTTCCACTCAAAAGCAGTGGACTTTTTTACCAGCTTCCGTAGGGCCATGATGTGTGAGGCCAGGTTTGGGATGAACTTGCCCAGAAAATTGACCATGCCCAGGAAACGTAACACCGCCTTCTTGTCTTCAGGGACCTTCATGGCTTCGATTGCCTTGACCTGTGTCTGTGCCCTGAGAGATCTGGTCACCGAGGAACTTGAGTGTCGTCATGCCAAAGCAACATTTGGACCTGTTCAGCTTCAGGCCATTGGCATGGACGCGGCGGAATACCTGCTGGAGACAGGAAACATGCTCTTCAGGGGTCGTGGACCATATGATGATGTTGTCCACGTACACACGAACCCCTTCAATGCCCTCCATCATCTGCTCCATGATGCAATGGAAGAGCTCCGATGCCGAGACAATGCCAGATGGCATGCGATTACAGCAGTATCTGCCAAATGGTATGTTGAAGGTGCAGAGCCTTCTGATGGACTTATCCAGCTGGATTTGCCAAAATCCATGTGATGCATCTAACTTGGTGAAAAAACGTGCGTGTGCCATCTCACTGGTGAGTTCCTCCCACTTCAGGATGGGGTAATGTTCACGCATTATATTCTTATTGAGATCCTTGGAATCACTGCAGATGCGCAGGTCTCCCGAAGGCTTTCTAACACATACCATCGAGCTGACCCAGTCGGTTCGCTTACCTTGGAAATGATGCCCTGTTGCTGAAGATCCTTGAGCTGTGCCTCCAGGCGCTACCCCAGTGGAGCCGGGACCCAGCGTGGTACGTGGACCACTGGTTTGGCATCAGGTCGTAGCAGAATCTTGTATCGATATGGCAGCGTGCCATCCTGTCGAAAACATCCGGATACTGAGCGAGGATGTTGTCAATGCCGGCCTGAAGATCCACATTGGAGGATGTCGTTGTGTAAACCCGTTGCGCGAGGTTGAGCTGCTTGCAGGCCTACGCGCCAAGTAGGGATGCCCTGTCTGGCTTGACAATTTCAAAACGTAACTGTGCATGGGTGCTCCGGTTGGAGACGAGTAGATGGCAGGATCCCAGTGCCGTGATGGCATTTCCGTTGTAGTCCAGGAGCCCAAAGGCTGCTGGAAGGACCTTGGGGGGCTTCTTGATGCGTTTGAAATCTGCCTGTGAGAGGAGGTTGGCAGAAGCACCTGTGTCCAGCTTAAACTGGATGGAGCAGTGGTTGACCTTCATCACCGCACGCCATTCGTCCGCAGAATCCACAACGAGGATGGATTGAATTTGTGATGAATTGGATGTGGCATATTCACATTTGGTAATGATGCCCACACAGTAGGCGGGGTCCAGGCATTCTTCCTCTGGATCTGTTGTGCTGCCAGGATCAGAATTCTGTAATCGTTGTTGCACACTCTGAACGCGCCGTCGTCGGAACTGGTGGTGCAGACCTGCACAAAGCTGCATAGTGTCCAGGCTTCCCACAGTTTAAACATCGCCTGCCTCTTGCAGGGCAGTGTTCCTTTAAGTGGGCGTTGCCGCTGCTCGAGCACGTCATGACGTTGGCTTCCTGACGCACCGCGCGTCGTCACACATGCGCAGTGTGGGTGTCGGCCGCTTCATTATCCCGTTCACATTACGCATGCGTGGGGCCCCAGGAAAAGGGTGCGAAATGGCCACTTTCATCAATGCTGAGGCGCTGCATTCGGGAGATGGCCTGCACACTCTCTGCCTCATGGGATGCAAGTTTCTCATTTTCAGCCGATTTGTACTGGGCATAGAGATTTTTGGTGTGCTCATGCACTGTGCATGTTTCAATTGCGACTGGCAGGGTCATATACTTGATTTTCAGTAGCTGCTCTTTCAGAGGATCAGAGTGAACTCCAAAAACGATTTGGTCTCTGATCATGGAGTCAGCAATATCACCAAAGTTGCAGGACAGCGCTAGCAGACAGAGGTTAGTTAAGAAGGAGTTGAAAGATTCATCTTTACCTTGTAGACGCTGTTTGTAGCGCTCGAAGATTTCATTGGTGTCCACTTCACAGTGACTGTCAAACTTGTCCAGGATGGTCTGAAACTTTGTCTTGTCCTGGCCTTCGGTGAAGTGAAAAACATTCAACCGGGTGAAGTGGGAGTATCTTTTTGAGGCATTGGCCGATTTGGCTTTGGATTTAAATTCATCTTGTACAGGGTTTTTGTACAGGACCCTCACTGCGAGTGTCCGTACCAATGGACTGAGTTCAGGGTAGTTTAGGCTGAAATAGAGGTACAAGGCAGGGATGTCCACTTTCCCTATTACTGTTTGCTTTGGCGATTGAACCGTTGGCCATTGCATCTGGGTGGAAGAGTATAGAGAGGGGCGATAGAGAGCATTGGGTGTCCCTGCATGCGGACGATCTGTTCATATATGTCACAGATCCTCTCTATGATGTGGGGGGATAATGGAGATGCTTAAGAAGTTTTGCTCCTTCTCCAGATATAGATTGAACGTGGGCAAGGGTGAGCTTTCTCCGGCGAACCCTCTGGGAATGGGAGCAGATATGGACCGTTTCATCTGGGCAGGTCTGGGAATTTGAGTAGCTCATGATTGGGTCTCATTGCATAAGTTGAACCCGGCCAGTCTGGTAGAGGGGATGAAGGTGGACTCGAAAAGCTGTGATGCTCTCCCGTTGTCTTTGGCGGGAAGGGTGCAGACAGTTCAGATGAACATTCTTCCGAGGTTCTTGTTTGTGCTTCGATGTTCCCCAGTCTTTCTTCCGAAGTCTTTTTTGAGTCGGGTCAATACATTTATTTTGACTTTTATTTAGTGTGCCCTCCCTTGCTTTGTTTACCTTCTTCAATTCAATTTTACACTTTTCTGAACTTCATTCCATTTGCCGCTTATAGACCCACTTGACAGTGGAAGCCATCTTGCAGTCTTTTCTTCATTATTACTTAGTGCATTATCACTTTTCCTCACTACTAACTACATGCCCAATATTGTAAATCACCTGCAAACATCTGAATCATACTATTTATATTTTAGCCCAAATCATTGATAAAAAAAAAGAATGGGCTGGGTGGGGCCCAGCTTCCAGTGGTGTAGTTGCTGCTGAGTGGGCTCTCATCTAGGTGGTGCTGTTTGCATCTGGATGATGGCCGCCATCGAAGATGCTATTGAAAATGCTGTAATGGCTGAAGATTTCAATTTGACGATGCAGGCCATCAGAGCTTACTTTGAAGAATTGCAAGGTATTTTTAGGGAGATGGTGGAGGTGCATGAAAATGTTCTTGTGTTCGAAAGAGCACTTTCCTGCCTTTGTGTCACCGAGATCCTGCTGCATGGTGTGTCGTCTAGCTTGACAGGATCGGGAGATGGGGGCTGGGCAGCATATGCCCCAGAGCCTGGCCCCTGGCGAGAAGTGGAAGGCGGGTTCCGAGTTGGGTGTGGAAATTGTTAAATGGATTTGGAGGCTGGGTGCATCGGATTCGATGGAGAACAGTGCATTCTGTCTTTGAGGCCGGTGTCGGTTGGGAATGTTGATCACTGGTCCTGTATTTTCTGTTTTTTGTGAGGAGTTGAAGGTGGCCGAACTGGTCTAGTCATTCACTGTGGACCTCCTGGGCATCAGTGAGATGGCAACTTGGAAGTGATTATGTCTTGTGCTTCGATCATTGGAACCGATGATAGATCCTGAAGAGTGCTCACTGATCCTGGCTTATCATTTGCGGTTTTGTGTAACATGGAAACTTAGAAAATAGAAGCAGGAGGAGGCCATTCGGCCCTTCGAGCCTAATCTGCAATTCATTATGATCTTGGCTGATAATCAAGTTCACTACCCTGATCCCACCTTCCCCCCATATTCCTTGATTCCTTTAGCCCCAAGAGCGATATCTAATTCCTTCACTTCCATTAATTTCCCCAAAACCAATTCTTTACTCATACTAATTTCCTTCAGCTCCTCACTAAAACTTGCGTTTCTTAAAACTGAAAACTTCCCTTCAATACCCCTCCAACTTTGGTCAGGACCAAAAAGATATGAACGTGGTTTGCAGGCATGCCCCGCAATGCTCACAAACATCCTCTACCCCTCAAAGAGTCGGCTCATCCTTGCCTTTATGAGGTTTGCCCTGTACACCACCTTCAGCTGTATCAGCCTAACCTTGCACACAACCTCCTGAGCACCTCAGGGGCTGGTTTAGCACAGTGGGCTAAACAACTGGCTTGTAATGCCGGAGAAGGCCAGCAGCGCAGGTTCAATTCCTGTACCAGCCTCCCCGAACAGGCACCAGAATGTGGCGACTAGGGGCTTCTCACAGTAACTTCATTGAAGCCTACTTGTGACAATAAGCGATGATTATTAAACGACAACCCTTCCTCCTAGCCCTCTCCAACTCTTCCTCCCACTTTGTCTTAATCCCCTCCAGTGATGCCTTCTCTTCTCCTAGAATCGCCCCATAAATCACCGACACCACCCCCTTCTCCATTCCCTCTGTCGTCAACGCCTCCTCCAACAATGTGGAGGTCGGCGCCACTGGAAAGCTCTGTATCTCCTTCTCAGCAAAATCTCAGACCTGCATATACCTGAACATTTCCCCCTGCCCCAACCCATATTCCGTCTCCAGCTTCTTCAGTCCCACAAACCTGCCCCCCAAAAACAAATCCTTTAGTGCCCTGACTCACTTCTCCTCCCATCTCCTAAAACTCCCATCCCACTTCCCTGGCTCAAATCCCCCGAATCGGCATTTCCTTTGATCCCCGCCTCCAGATTTTCAACGTCGCTTCTACTACCGGACTCCCTGAGTATTTCCCCGGAGCCATTGGGAGCGGTACCATTGCCAACGCCCTCAGCCCCATGCCACTGCACAGACTCTCCTCCATTCTCACCCACTAACCCAGCTCCCTCCCCCTCTAACCCAGCTCCTCACCTTCTCCGCATTCGCCGCCCAGTAATAATATAGTAAATTCGGAAGACCCAACCTCCTGGCCGCCGTCCTCTCTGCAACAGCACCTTCCTAAGTCTTTGCTGAATTTTGAAACTGTTCCTAACCCTATTGCTTTTTCTTGCTAATTTGTGTGCCTTCTTTTGAATCTAATACTATCTCTAATTTCCCTTGTTTGGTCACAGTTTCGTTTCTATTCTTGCACCAACTAGAAACAAACAACTTTTGAAGTTCACCTATTCATTCAATGAACAAAGAAAAATATAGCACAGGAACTGGTCCTTTGGACACGGACAAGAGCAGCGGATGCCTGACAACCTCATCATTTGGAGGTTCTCCCAAAGTCACTCACCACTCTGACTTAGAAATATATCAGTTCCTGCATTGTCGCTGGGGCAACATCCTGGAACTCCCTCCCTACCAGCACAGTAGGTGTACCTACACCTCAAGGACTGCGGCAGTTCAAGAAGGCAACTCACCACCACCTTCTGAAGGGTAACAAGGGATGGGCAATAAATGGTGGCCTAAACAGCGATGCCCACATCCGGTAAATGAATGCTTTTTTAAAAATTCCAGCCCCGCATGCGCCAAAGTTACAACACAATTGAAATTAAATATTACTTTTTTAAAACACCCACCAAAGAACAGTACAGCACAGCCCTTCAGCTCCAGGGTCCATATCCCTGTATTCCCATCCTATCTATGTATTGGTCGAGATGCCTCTTAAACGTCACTATCGTACCTGCTTCCACCACCTCCCCTGGCAGTGGGTTCCAGGCACTCACCACCCTCTGGGTAAAAACTTGCCATGCACATCTCCCCTAAACTTTACCCCTCGCACCTTATACCTATGTCCCATAATAATTGACTTTTCCATCCTGGGAAAAAGCTTCTGATGTCTACTCTGTCCATGCCCCTCAATTTTGTAATCATCTATTGGGTCGCCCCTCAACCTCCGTCATTCTGGTTAAAACAATCCGAGTTTATCCAACCTCTCCTCATAGTTAATACTCTCCAGACCAGGCAACATCTTGGTAAACATCTTCTATATTCTTTCCAAAGCCTCTGGTCTAAGAGGCTATGGACAAAGGAGATGGCGACAACAATGCATGGCACAGAGGCCAACACTGCTTGGGTGTATGACGTCGCCGCATGAGTGGAAGTGTCCAAGGTGACGTTCAGTCAGTGCCGGTTATGGCTGGGCGCCTCATCAGCCTGTCCCAGTCACTGGGGGGCATTGCCCAGTACTAGGTGGACCTTAATGAGGCACTGTGGGGCATGTCCAAGGCTCAGGTGAGCATTGTCGGGGCTCCAGAACATGTCACAGTCACTGAAGAGCATCGCCGAGGACGTCGACATTGTGCTGCAGACATTGGGGAGCCATCAGGGCTGGCAGAGCCAGATGATGCAGGGGCAGCCTGGGCGCAAACCAGAGTCGAGGTGAATCATGGGACCCTGTGGGCACCGACCGGGGGAGGGTGTGCTGGATTCCAACCCAGAGTCACCCTATGAAGTTGCGATGGCAGCCACCCACTCCCCCGAGTCCCTCTCCACTGACAGCGGCACTCTCAGAGGCAGCACCCAGAACAGAGCACCGCAGTAAGTGCACCAGGGCCCTCCAGAGGATGCACACCAGGGGCATCGAAGGCCACGGGATGTGGTAGGCAGCAGGCTGACTCCACCTCTGATGTGCATCCTGGGAGCACACCGAGGCACAGCAGTAGAGCACGGAAGGCTAAGCAGGTAGAGGATCACCGAGGAGGGGGTGGGGAGGGGTATGGGGAGGTTGGGGGCATTATGTGCAAGGGGAGTTGGGGGGGGGGGGGAAGATCAGGTAAGGTGGGGAATGGGGGAACGGCACCATCGGTGGATTGGAGCAGTTGGGGATAGATTTGTTAACTAATAAAAGTGGTTGACCCCGACCAATATGACGCCTCTGGCATTTTCTTCCGCAATGCGGGCCAAGCACCAATTCCATGCCTCATTTCCCCAGACATGGATTTCCTGTATGCCCTATCCACGCACCCCCAGATGCAACGTGGTGTCCTTGCTCACAGGATCCCAGACCCTGTACCCAGACACCCGCATGTAACGTTACCTGCACCGGGCGCTGGTCCCCTCCCGGATCCACACACCCACCCTCTGATTACGGAATCTCCCCGGTGCTGGGGCCCAGTACCCGGGTGTTTGGATGTTGGCCGCTGCGTCCGTGGTGTTGCCTCCCGTAGTGTCCAGGCAGCACGGTCTGATTGGGATGCTGGGCAATAGCCTCCACATACTACATGACACGCCTACCCAGCTGTGAAGTCCTCACTTAACTACGATTGCCAATTCCCTATTAGCAACAGAGGCCTCAGCAGTCAGTGGATGCTATGTGTGATTGGTGGGGCAGGCGGGCAGGGGTTGCCCCAGAACAGGACCACTTGATCAAGGGGTTGAAATGGTGGACGTGTCAGTGCTGAGACACCCATCTCCCCCCCCCACCACACTTCGGCCCTGCCCAGCCCATGGGTAGGCACCTCCTCACCCTCCCCTATGATAGCCCACTCCAACCAAGGCCGGCCCCCCTGGGTCTCCCCCACCTCCAGTCCGAGCACCAGGCAGCAATCGCAGTATGCCTGGGCTCATTGCCTAGGATCAAAAATGGCTACCCACATCTTCAGGTCCCTTCAGCAGGCTTTCCGCCAGCTTTACGTTTTTAAAAAAGAGTACTAATCGGTACCCACATGATCACTTGCTGGGGAGGCTGTGAGATCATTGGGGGCCATTAGTTAGGGGGTGGCTCCCTTTAATTGCATGGAGATTGGGATTAAGTGGTGCTTATTGGTTTCATGGCATGCTACGGCGGGTTCCTGATTTTGTCAACGGGAGCAGGCAGGTTAGATCGCAAACAGATCGTTGTTCGGCGCGGTTCTCAATTTTGACCTCCCCCGTGACTTAACGGCCTTGTCGCGCTCTCAACTTAAGCATGACACAGCCATAAAATCGTGCCCATGGTTTCATGATCATCATTTGACTTTTAATTCCAGATTTTTATTAAATTCAAATTTCTCTAACTGCCCTGATTGGATTCAAAACCTGGTCCCCAGAGCACTACCCTGGTTCCCTGGATTACTAGTCCAGTGACAATACCACTACACCAATCTTTAAATGAGCATCACCTCATGGGAAAATGACTCCAGAATTGCATGACATAAACGTCTCAAATCATGTCTCCAGCTAGCCAAATGTAAAACATTAACAGCAGCTGCAATGCCACCTGAAACACCCATAAATGTATTGGGAATGTGACACGCTAAACTACTGCAATTAGAGCAAATAAAGTACAATTTCAAAAAGTGCTGCTACCAATCAACAGCAGAAATCCACAATGACAAATTGGGTCATATAACTTTGCATTAGTGTCACGTTTTTATTCTGGTGTTACTATTGCTCATTAGATTTTATACTTTTTGATTTGCTTTAACAGTTGTGCTTGTGAAAGTGAGTCACGTCAGTCAGTGGGTCATGGAATATTTTTGCCATCAACCATCTGTTTCCTTGACCAGATGGACCATTTGTTGAGCAGGCTGACTGTTTTATTTTAATATAAACCAGCCATCAATTAAAATCTCCATTTTTGAGTTGTTGAACATTTTTCATTTTGGACTGTATGTCAGTATTTAGAGTAAAATGTGAAAATTGGGTTGATATGGAATACTGCAACTAGTGTTAAACTGAAGCTCAGTGTGAACAGGAGCTGGATGAGGCCTAAAAACCTTGAAAATGTAAATGGAGTCCAAATATTTGTAACTTTCAATCAGGGACGTACCTCCAAAAACATACAGAAACTACAGGGTGTAAAATGTAACTCAAACAATAACATAAAAACTAAACACTGTGAGAATTAACTCTGTGGATGGAGCAGGACGTGGAGGCAAGGACGGTAAAATGGTGAGTGTAGGCAGAGGGTGAAGTGCTTCTTGTCTTTCCAATGTGCCACACCATTTTACCAATGTTACTGACAATAGGTTCTTCCTATTGCGGGTGGTTGTCCTCTGTTGTGAGGGGAGACCGATAGATTATTGATTTATTGATTTATTCAGGGTTTTAAGCGCAAATTGAATGCATAGCTAAAGAGTGAAATTATTATAAGTGTCTTGACTGTGAGAATACAGTCATTGTTTCAGATAATGAATTAACTACTGAACTCTAGTGGCTTGACTGTGGAAATTTAGACATTGTTTCAGTGAATGTTTCATATAAAGAGTTGACTATTGTATTTCAGTATATTCAGCAATAAGAATGTGCCAACTAATTAGTTACTGCAAGGTATACTGCCTGTGGTGGTTTGAGAAACCTATCTTCATGAGACTGTGCACCTAGACGCTGAGCTAACTTTGATGGACATCAGTCAATCTTAAGTAATGGCCAATATTTGATCAATAAATCATCCTCTAAGTAATAGATATCCATTTGAACAAACGAGGAGGTCTCAGCTGAGAATTAGAAACCAATGAGAGTAAATGAAGGATAGACCACAGAAGAGGATTCCCTTAAAAGTAGGACCCCGTGGTTAAGATCTCGTTCCTGAATTTCAACCTTCCTGAATTGTTGAATCATCTATCCATTTGTTTCAAAGAGATTTCTTTTTGCATTTATGTTTAATGCTTTTTTTTTGCCATGTATTTGACCCATTTATGTATTGTTTAACATTTTGATTCTAAGTTTTGATTTAGTTCTAATGCGAGTGTATTAAAGTGAATAATTAGCAATAAAGTTATGTTTTCGACACCTTTAATCAACTGGACAATCGATTCTTATTAGAAGAAGGTAAAACAAGAGTCCTAACAAAGAGACTCTTCCTGTTGCCAGTGGTTGTACTTTGTTGTGAGGAGAGACCGCTGGGTGCATTGTGACTGCTTCCCGCTGCTCGTAGAGGGCTCCAATTCTTTACCTACAGAGCAGGGCCCTCCCGATGGCAATGAACAACTGCACTGAAACCACCCCTGCCCTCACCAACCATCCAACCTTCCAGGGCTTGGAAATATGTTGCTGTTCCTTAACTGTTACCAGATAAAAATCCTGGAATTCCCTCCCTAACAGCACTGTGAGTGTACCTACACCAACCACATGGACTGCATTGGTTCAAGAAGGCAGATGACCATCTCCTTCCCAAGGACAATTAGCAATGGGCAATGAACGGTGGCCTAGACAGCGACACTCACATCCTGAAAATCAATTTAGAAAAATAGTGTACTCTTCTTCCAAATGCAGTTTCAACGGTGACCATGACTCGCGGCAGCATTGCTGAAAGCACTGAACTGCCAGCCCTCTGATTGGCTGGTACCTCCAGGGGATGGGAGGCCAAACTTTAGGGGCTGGCTACCCTGGCAGCAATTAATTATATGCATGCGCTCTGAAAAATGCAGCATGGTGGGATCATCTAAACCTTTCTGGCCTGCCATCTGGACCCCTGCCACAATGACAAAACTTACTCTGTTAAACAACGGGAATCCAGGCAACAAATAGTTCCATATAACTTCAAACTCACGTCACATTTTTATTACCATTTAACAAATGCTCATTACTTTTTATTTTGATTAATAGTTGTGCTCTTGAAAGTGAGTCATGTAAGTATAATGTAAAAACTAAGCGCTAACAAATAGCTCGAGGCACTGTCGTTAAATGTCAGCAGTGGTACAGTGGTCACCCGTCATGTCTCAGAGTCAAAAGGTTGTGATTTCATCGACACATTGTAGAGACTTGAGCACATATATCTAGGCTAGTACATTCAGAGAAGGACTGAGGCTGCCTTTTTTGAATGAGGTCCTGTCTCCTCTCTCAGGTGGATAGAAAAGATCCCTTGGCACTATTTGATGAAGAGTGGGAATTGGCCTCAGTTTCCGAGCAAATGTCTATCACTGAAGCAGATCATCGAGTCACTTTCGACTTGCTCTCTAAAAGAACTCGCTGTACACTAATTGGCAGTTATGCTTCCTACGCGGCAAGAGTGACCTCACTTTAAAAAGTACTTCATGGGCCATAAAGGGCCCTCTGACATCCTGAGATCAAGAAAGGCATTACATCAATGCCAGTTTTTCTTTTCAAAATATGCAGCATCTCAGAAAAACACATGGTAAAGAGGCAGAGGCCAGGAAAAGCCACAAGAGGGCTCCCAATTAAATGTGCTCACTATACAAGATAGATATTTAGGCCATACAATAGTTTAAAAGAGGGACAGGTAAACCTCCACAATGAATTTTCAAAGCAAACCTGTCCCATGTTTAATCTTTAAAGAAAACAAAAAACAACCTCAGGGCATTTCAAAATGTTTTACAGCCAATGAAGTATCTTTAGGAGGTGCGGTTGTTTGAATGTAGGAAACATAATACACAACAAGGACCCATAATGACCATGTAGTCTGTTTTACTGATATTGGTTGGGGGCTAACTATTGGTTGGGTCATTGGTGAGAACTCCTGAGCTCTTCTTTGAATAGTGCCATAGGATCATTTATTTCCGTCAAGAAGTCAGATCAGACTTTGGTTTCAAACTTTCATCTAAAAGCCAATATCTACAGCAGCACAGGACTCCCTCAGTTACTACATTGGAGTAGCAGTTTAGAATATATCCTCATATCTTTCAAATGGGACTTGAATAGGACTTGAAAACTGGTATCAATCTCAACTTTAAAATTAACAATTGATCTGGCATCAATTGCCACTTGCAGAAGGGAGTTGTAAACTTCAACACTTGTTGAGTGAAGAAGTGTTTCCCAATTTCATTCCTGAAATGTCTGGCTCTAGTTTTTAGACCGCGCACCCAATCCCAGACTCCACAACTAATGGAAATAGTTTCTCTGTTTCCCTTTAATATCTTGAAACTTGATAAAAATCATTCTTAACATCCTTAATTGAAGGGAATACTACTTTAGTTCGTTTAATCTCAACTCATAATTTAACACTTGGATTCTGGGCATCATTTTGGTAAATCGACATTGCATTCCCTCCAAGACCAATACATCTTTCCCAAGGTGTGATGCCCAGAATTGCCAACAGTACTGTGTTGTGTGGCCTAACTCAGGCATTGTATACATGAAGCCTGACTTCTACTCCCACGTGTTCTCATCCGCCAAGTGTAAAAGCAATCATTCCAATAGTCTTTCAGATTATTCTATGTACCTGTTCATAACATTTTAAGGATCTATATACCTGGATCTACAGTCTCTTTGAACCTTCACTGTTTCCAGCTTTTCACCATTTAGAAAGCACTGTGTCTATCCTTTTTAAGTCCAAAGTTGGTGGCCTCACATTTACCAACATCAAAATCCATTTGCCACAGTTTTACCCATTCATTTAGTCTGTCAATATCTCTTGTAATTTTACATGGATTCCTATCTTTCTGTCTTCAGCAAATTTGGGTGAAGAGGCTATACAGCAGAGAAAAGAAACAGGCCACTCTACCCTACCAGTCCTGGCTGACCTTTATGTCCCTTTTCAGCCTCCTTGCATCTTTACCCATCTAATTCTACCCATCTAATTCTATCAGCAAAGCCCTCAATTCCCTTCTGCTTCATATACTTATCTTAAATGTGTCTCCACCATTCCCTGCGGTATTGAGTTCCACATTTTCTGGGTAAAGTGTTTCTTTCCAATTTCCCCATTTTTATAAATAAATTTAGATTACCCAATTCATTTTTTCCAATTAAGGGGCAATCCACCTACCATCTTTGGGTTGTGGGGGCGAAACCCACGCAAACACATGAAGAATGTGCAAACTCCACACGGACAGTGACCCAGAGCCGGGATCAAACCTGGGACCTCGGGCCGTGAGGCAGCAGTGCTAACCACTGCGCCACTGTGCTACCCTGCTAATTTCCCTATTTAATTTCTTGGTGACGATCATATTTTTAGCCTCTGTTTTTGTTCTCCCCTGCAAGTGAAAACACGGACAGAATTTTAACTGCCAAAGAGATCCAGGTTCAGGCACAAGCGGGAAATTAAATTCCTGAAAAGTGCCATCATCAAAAGCCTGTACCCTTCCAGGTGACTATGAAGGTGGGCAGGGAACCTCTGTGGAGCTGTTGGTGAGTCACCACAATATTCAAATAGGCAATTATCTTTTAATTGAATTTGTCACAAGTGCACAGACTTTCTGAGCCATCTGTAACTCGCCAGAGTCAACCAGGTGGGAGAACAAAGGGAAGTGCTTCTTGTGTGAAACTGACAGGCTGGGAAGTCTTCAAACAAACCGATGAGCTACAGCCCTGCTTAGATGAGAAACTGGTGGTCACAGCACTTCTTCTGTTAGTATGCTCTAACTGCTTAACAGGCAAATCTCTTGACAGGTAACTTCTTGGAAGTCACTTCACCTGTCCTGCACTTCGCTCATCTTGATCTGCACTTCCCTGTTCTCAGCCTTCACCATGGCATGGGGGCAGATTCTGCAGCTCTGCCTTTAACCTCACTGAGGAACAAGAAAAAAATACCAAAACTGTCAGCCCCAGCAGCAGGTGGAAATCCAGCAGCAGCAACAACTGTCATCTCCTCAACCATATGATGCACAACAGGACAAAGGGGATCAAAATAGATATCCAGCTCCAAAAAGGACATATCCCCGATGGGATTTCTACAGGCAGAGGATCCACTGTCACAACAGTATACACCGCCCTTGGAACATGATCTCCTTTCCAGTGGACCAAGAGGTCATGAATTGCCCGGAGCCAATAAGGTGATAATCACTGGAGGTCCTGCTACCCTCCATTTCTTTGCCTTTCCCTGGAGTTCTGCGCTCTCTTCTGCAAACAGAGAGTATGGGTGTGAGAAATGCGCTATGTGGAGAGGAAGGAAGAAAAACATTTGTGGAGGGTGATTGTGAGTCTTGGTGTAAGATGGCACAAAACTAGGTTGAGTTTGAGTGTTGGGAATGTTAGGTGGTGCCTGTATAGAGAACTTTGCAAGATGTGTTGGTCTGAGGAGTGTTGTGCAGAAAAATGATGAACAAGTCAGAGTCTGGAAGTTGGTATTTGAAAATGTTATGCCACTTACCTTGCCTCCTTCTTGAAGTACTTGAAGGCCTTGTGGCCCTGCATCTATGTTCAAGGGCCCTATTCCTGTTGTTCCCTTCGTCGTCCACTGTCATCCATATCTACTTTGTTTGAGAGGCTGACCTCTCCTTCTTGTCCCTGGCTAACATCTCCTCACTTCAATCCCTCAGATTCTGCAGCATATCCTCAAATTTAGAGTCTTAAGATCAGCGTTGTAGGGGATAAGGGGAATGTGGAGCCTTCCTAAGGAAGAACTCTTTCCATCCCTATGATTAGTAAAACGTCAGGGATCACAGTACACTTCAGTCATCCTGACTCTGCTGATATCACTGAACTAGAAATCCTTCCGTTGACAGATTCAGTGCATTATTCTGCCAATCCTCACTTCATTGGCCGGGAAACCAAAAAGTTGAATTAATGCTGTATCTTAATTATAAAGCCCACACATAGTCCACTTCAATTGCAAAGAGAGAGAAAATAGACAGAGCCGTACATCTGATCTTGATAAGTGTGCCCTGTCATAAAAGCAGCAAAAGACATCAAGGGTTCAGGGCTCGAAAAGCCTCTTTGCTTTCCTAATTTATTTTTAAGATTTCACCCCTGCACCTTCTATTCTTTTCTCCTCTTTCTGCAATAAAGATCTTTTAATCTGGTATAAATTCTTCCCTTTTTGCAATGTCCGACACTGTATATTCTTTGACATCCTGGGAAGTCTGGATTTGGGAGTCCGGTCTGGCTTTTTCTTCATGGGAACATATTGATGTTAATCGACATTCAGGCAGCTGATTTCAGTCCACTTTTGCAAAATCACATCTTAGTTTAGTAAAGTTCCTCCAATGTAAAATGTTTACACTTGGTCTAAGTTTATAATTTTCCATAGCCATGCTAAGTTCAACTGATCACAACTAAAATGCCTTCTCACTGATGCCCCTTCCACCTGCCCAGCTTCATTCCATGAAATTAATCCTGAACTGTTCCTTTACCTGACGGTTCTCCTGGCTAAAGTGTTCTCCTGAATGCATTTCAAGAATTGTCTAACCCATATACCTTTTACATTGTTTTAATCCCACTTAATATTAGGGTAGTTGAAATCTGTTACAAATGCTGCCTTATTGTTTCTGAAATTCTGCCTTTTTTGCTCTTGGGTCTATTGTATGCTCCCAACCTGTGACTGCTGCCTTTTTGTTCCTCAGTTCAACCATTTTGGCCTCATTTGACGCTCCTTCTGGTATACCATCCCTCCTCACAGCTACCATTGTTTATTTTACCAATATTGAGCCCCTGCCCCTTACCCTTTCTACCCCTTCTCTCTTCTATCGAGAGACCTTGTAACCAGGAATATTGAGCTACCATTTATATCCCATAAATCTACACTAATCGTTCCAATGATACAGCACCACTCCCTGAAAGGGCATCTTTCAACGCCTTCAACAACACCAGTAACTCTGCAGCATATTTTGATTCATTTATGACTCTTCTCCCGAGCTCCTCAAAGAAGGATTATATGGGACTCAAAGTGTTAACTCTGTTTCACTGACCACAGGTGCTGCCAGACCTGCTGAGATTTTCCAGCACTTTTCATCTTTATCACACTAATCAACCTCATGGTGTGGTTTCCCCAGGGTAGTGTACTTATTTAAGTATGGATGTGGGCATGGCCTACATCTCTCAATGTCCTGGCCTGAAGGAGACAGATGCTAATCACAGCCGTGAGAATTGGCAGGCCGTTGGTTCAGCAGTATACAGATGGCCATGAGAAGGACATCATAGCATTTCAGCCATTGATCCAACTGGCTTTCTATTTTCCAGGGGCCGGTTTAGCTCACTTTAGTTAGACAGTTGGTTCATGATGCAGAGCAAAGCCAGCAACACGGCTAAGGTTATTCATGAAGGCCCACCTTCTCAACCTTGCCCCTCGCCTGAGGTGTGATGATCCTCAGGTTAAATCATCACCTGGCAGCTCTTCCCCTCAAAGGGGAAAGCAGTCTATGGCCATCTGGGACTATGGCAACTTTACTTTTTCCTTTCTTTTTTCTATCTGGGACTTGTGTTTTGTTTATGAGCTTTTGTGCTAATTTTTTTCTGGCCCAGCAATGTTATTGCAGCGACAGTTTAGCCATTCAGTATCTCTCGACATCAGGCATTTGGAGAAATAGAACCAGCAAAATGACTGTTCAAAGATGTGCAGGTTAGGTGGATTGGCGATGCTAAATTGCCCTTAGTGTCCAAAAAAAAAGGTTAGGTGGGGTTACTGGGTTACGGGGATGGGGTGGAGGTGTGGGCTTGGGTAGGGTGTTCTTTCCAGGAGCCGCTGCAGACTTGATGGGCCGAATGACAATTCTATGATTCTGTTCTATGATTCGATGACTACTGGCACGTCAGGCTGCAGGAGAACAATTGTGTGCTTAACTACATGCCCCCTCTGCATTGGCAGACACTACTGACAATAGTTTGCATTAATTCAAATAAAAATAATTATCCCTGCATAGGCTAACTTCTAATTTTGGTGCTGAGAGCAACCTTTCCCCTTTGCTGAATTTAATGGAAGCTGAGACTAGTTCAGCCACATGCCACAATCAATCAGCCAAATAATTGTACTTCATGAAATTGTGGCCCTGATTTGGTATGTCAGGCATCAATATCATTGAATTATTGCGATGCGAAAAGTATTAATAATGTAACATGATGGATGATCTATGCAGTCAGGGAGACAATCCTAGGGGTTACCATTTATCAAAAACGGAACTGGACTAGCCATATTAATACTCTGACTACCAGGGCAGGTCAAAGGCGAGTAACTCACCTCCTGACCGCCCCCCCCCCCCCCCCCCCCCCAAAGCCTGTCTACCATCTACAGCACAAGTCAGGAGTGTAATGGAATACTCTCCCCTTGCCTGGCTGAGTGCAGTTCCAACAACACCCAAGAAGCTCAACACCATCCAGGACAAAGCAGCCTTACCACAAACATTCAATCCCACCACCATCAACGAACAGTGCCAGCCGTGACTACCATCTAGAAGATGCACTGCAGTAGCGGGCAGCACGGTAGCCTTGTGGATAGCACAATTGCTTCACAGCTCCAGGGTCCCAGGTTCGATTCCGGCTTGGGTCACTGTCTGTGCGGAGTCTGCACATCCTCCCCGTGTGTGCGTGGGTTTACTCCGGGTGCTCCGGTTTCCTCCCACAGTCAAAAGATGTGCAGGTTAGGTGGGTTGGCCATGATAAATTGCCCTTAGTGTCCAAAATTGCCCTTCGTGTTGGGTGGGGTTACTGGGTTATGGGGATAGGGTGTGATGTTGACCTTGGGTAGGGTGCTCTTTCCAAGAGCCGGTGCAGACTTGATGGGCCGAATGGCCTCCTTCTGCACTGCAAATTCTATGATAATCTATGAAACTCACTAAGATTCCTTCGCGAGCACCTTCCAAATTCTAGGGATGTAGAGGAAAGGATGGCGAGGATGATCCTGGATAAGAGCGAAAGTAACAGGGTAGTTATTATGGGAGACTTTAACTTTCCAAATATTGACTGGAAAAGATATAGTTCGAGTACATTAAATGGGTCGTTTTTTGTACAGTGTGTGCAGGAGGGTTTCCTGACACAGTTTGTTGACAGGCCAACAAGAGGCGAGGCCACATTGGATTTGGTTTTGGGTAATGAACCAGGCCAGGTGTTGGATTTGGAGGTAGGTGAGCACTTTGGTGACAGTGACCACAATTCGGTGACGTTTACGTTAAGGATGGAAAGGGATAAGTATACACCGCAGGGCAAGAGTTATAGCTGGGGGAAGGGCAATTATGATGCCATTAGACGTGACTTGGGGGGGATAAGGTGGAGAAGTAGGCTGCAAGTGTTGGGCACACTGGATAAGTGGAGCTTGTTCAAGGATCAGCTACTGCGTGTTCTTGATAAGTATGTACCGGTCAGGCAGGGAGGAAGGCGTTGAGCGAGGGAACCGTGGTTTACCAAAGAAGTGGAATCTCTTGTTAAGAGGAAGAAGGAGGCCTATGTGAAGATGAGGTGTGAAGTTTCAGTTGGGGCGATGGATAGTTACAAGGTAGCGAGGAAGGATCTAAAGAGAGAGCTAAGACGAGCAAGGAGGGGACATGAGAAGTATATGGCAGGAAGGATCAAGGAAAACCCAAAAGCTTTCTATAGGTATGTCAGGAATAAAAAAATGACTAGGGAAAGAGTAGGACCAGTCAAGGACAGGGATGGGAAGTTGTGTGTAGAGTCTGAAGAGATAGGCGAGATACTAAATGAATATTTTTCGTCAGTATTCACTCAGGAAAAAGATAATGTTGTGGAGGAGAATGCTGAGCTCCAGGTAAATAGATTAGATGGCATTGAGGTACGTAGGGAAGAGGTGTTGGCAATTCTGGACAGGCTGAAAATAGATAAGTCCCCGGGACCTGATGGGATTTATCCTAGGATTCTCTGGGAGGCCAGGGAAGAGATTGCTGGACCATTGGCTTTGATTTTTATGTCATCATTGGCTACAGGAATAGTGCCAGAGGACTGGAGGATAGCAAATGTGGTCCCTTTGTTCAAAAAGGGGAGCAGAGACAACCCCGGCAACTATAGACCGGTAAGCCTCACGTCTGTAGTGGGTAAAGTCTTGGAGGGGATTATAAGAGACAAGATTTATAATCATCTAGATAGGAATAATATGATCAGGGATAGTCAGCATGCCTTTGTGAAGGGTAGGTCATGCCTCACAAACCTTATCGAGTTCTTTGAGAAGGTGACCGAACAGGTAGACGAGGGTAGAGCAGTTGATGTGGTGTATATGGATTTCAGCAAAGCGTTTGATAAGGTTCCCCACGGTAGGCTATTGCAGAAAATACAGAGGCTGGGGATTGAGGGTGATTTAGAGATGTGGATCAGAAATTGGCTAGCTGAAAGAAGACAGAGGGTGGTGGTTGATGGGAAATGTTCAGAATGGAGTTCAGTCACAAGTGGAGTACCACAAGGATCTGTTCTGGGGCCGTTGCTGTTTGTCATTTTTATCAATGACCTAGAGGAAGGCGCAGAAGGGTGGGTGAGTAAATTTGCAGATGATACTAAAGTCGGTGGTGTTGTCGATAGTATTGTCGGAAGGATGTAGCAGGTTACAGAGGGATATAGATAAGCTGCAGAGCTGGGCTGAGAGGTGGCAAATGGAGTTTAATGTAGAGAAGTGTGAGGTGATTCACTTTGGAAGGAATAACAGGAATGCGGAATATTTGGCTAATGGTAAAGTTCTTGAAAGTGTGGATGAGCAGAGGGATCTAGGTGTCCATGTACATAGATCCCTGAAAGTTGCCACCCAGGTTGATAGGGTTGTGAAGAAGGCCTATGGAGTGTTGACCTTTATTGGTAGAGGGATTGAGTTCCGGAGTCAGGAGGTCATGTTGCAGCTGTACAGAACTCTGGTACGGCCGCATTTGGAGTATTGCGTACAGTTCTGGTCACCACATTATAGGAAGGACGTGGAGGCTTTGGAGCGGGTGCAGAGGAGATTTACCAGGATGTTGCCTGGTATGGAGGAAAAATCTTATGAGGAAAGGCTGATGGACTTGAGGTTGTTTTCGTTGGAGAGAAGAAGGTTAAGAGGAGACTTAATAGAGGCATACAAAATGATCAGGGGGTTGGATAGGGTGGACAGTGAGAGCCTTCTCCCGCGGATGGAAATGGCTGGCACGAGGGGACATAGCTTTAAACTGAGGGGTAATAGATATAGGACAGAGGTCAGAGGTAGGTTCTTTACGCAAAGAGTAGTGAGGCCGTGGAATGCCCTACCTGCTACAGTAGTGAACTCGCCAACATTGAGGGCATTTAAAAGTTTATTGGATAAACATATGGATGATAATGGCATAGTGTAGGGTAGATGGCTTTTGTTTCGGTGCAACATCGTGGGCCGAAGGGCCTGTACTGCGCTGTATTGTTCAATGTTCTATGTTCTAAATCCAACACCACTGCCATCTAGAAGGACAAGGGCAGCATATGCATGGGAACACCACCACTTGGAAGTTCCCCTCCAACTCACTCACCATCGTGACTTAGAAATATATTGCCGGTCCGTCACTGTCCCTAGGTCAAAATCCTGGAATGCACTCCCGAATAGCAAATTGGGTGTATCTACAACACATGAAATGCAGCGATTCAAGAAGGTAACTAACCACCATCTTCTCAAGAGTAATTAGGGATGGGCAACAAATGGTGGTTTAGCCAGCTAAATTTTCCAACATCCCTAAATACGAACTAAAAAAACAAAATAGGAGATCCCTTATTTTTAAAATGTATCCCCGAGTCTGGTCTCTCCCAAAAACCTCTTCAGCATTTACCTTATCAAGTCCTCTTAGGCTTATATGCTTCAATAAGATCACGGGCGTAATTCTCCGACACCCCCCCCCCCGCCGGTTCGGAAAATCGTCGGGGTGCGGCGTGAATCCCGTCCCGCCACTCCGACACCGGCTGCCGAATTCTCCGGCACCGTCTTTTGGGCGGGGGCGGGGATCACGCCACGCCAGTCGGGGGCCGTTGTCAGTGGCCCCCCCCAGCAATTCTCCGGGCCCCGATGGGCCGAGCGGCCGCCCATTTTCAGCCAGTCCCACCGGCATGAAATGGACAAGGTCCATACCGGCGCGACCTGGCTTTGAGGGCGGCTTGCAGAGTCCTCAGGGGGACGCGGGGGGATCCGGCCCCGGGGGGGCCCCCACGGTGGCCTGGCCCACGATCGGGGCCCACTGATCTGCGGGCTGGCCTGTACCATGGGGGCACTCTTTCCCTCTGCGCCGGCTTGTGTAAGTCTCCGCGATGGCTGGCGCGGAGAAGAAACCCCCTTCGCTGGCGCTCCTGCGCATGCGCCAACTTGCGCCAGCCGGCGGAGGCCCTTTGGCGCCGGTTAGCACGCCGCCAACCCCTCCAGCGCTGGCCTAGACACAACCATAGAGGATTCCGCACCTTCCGAGCGGCCCAATGCTGGAATGGTTCACGCCACTCTTTGGCGTCGGTACGTCCTGCCCCACCGGTTGTGGGAGAATCCCGCCCCACCTCTCAATCTTCTAATCTCCAATGGGAACAGGCCCAGCCTGTCCAACCTTTTCTTGTTAAACGACTCCCTATTCCAGGTATCAGTTAAGTGAACTTTCTCTGAACTGCTCCTAATGCATTTATATCATTCCTTTAATGAGACCAAACTGTACACAGCACTCAAGGTGTGGGCCAGAAGTCTCTTGACAGTTCTCTGGTGGTGGGATTTAGTAGTGCCGCCGGTAGCACACCGTAGCCCGCTGATTTCTTGGCCGCATGGGGGGACCTCAATGGGAATTCCCATCCATGGTGGTGGGAGCGTGCCGCCTCCCGCTACTGAGAAACATGCGGCTGGACCGCCAGAGAATCCCGCCCGTGATCTCGCCAGTGCTCTGTATGATTGCAGCAAAACATTGGGGATTCTCTGTCGGTCGATGCCGAAATCGGGAAAGGCGCGGAGAATCGGTCTTGACGCCGAAATCGTGGCTGGGGCTGGGTTCACAACAAATCGCAATTCGCCCGCGCCTCGACAGCGGAGTCAGTGCATTCCATGACATATGTACAGTAAACAAAGTTTGGATATCATTTGCGGCCTTATCCGGTATTCTCTGAGGTCTCTGTGATCCTTCGGGTGGAATTCTCAAATCCCGCGGCAGAGAGTTCACGCCATCGTAAACGCCGTCGTAAACGGCGTGAACGGGCCGCTCCGAGGACGGATTCTGGCCCGCAAAAGGGGCCAGCATGGGCGCCGTGAGAAGGAGGCATGGCGCCAGATCGCCATTGGATTCGCACGACGCCCCGATGATGCGGCGCCGCGTAGCTTAAGGTGCACGAGCGGCGCACAGTCCCGAGACCCATGAGATGGCCCCCGTCCGCCTTGCCGCCTCGAGGTTCAGGGACTATGACCTCGACACGCTGCTGGACGCGGTCGAGGAGAGGAGGGCGATCCTGTGCCCTAGACGGGGCCACCGGCACCCAGGCAGCACAGTCCGCCGTAATTAGAGGGATGTAGGCAATGCCGTAAGCGCGGTGGGGCGCACCCCATGGACCGGCGAACAGTGCCGGAAAATGATGCACGACCCGAGGAGGGCAGCCAGGGTAAGTACACCGAGACGTGCCCTGCACACACCCTTGAGAGCTGCCTTGGCCAGGTGCCCAGTGCTCTCATGCCATCATCTAGCCAGCAACTGCGCGGGATGCTGCGGACCGCCTAACTCTGATGCTTCCCCCCCCCCCCCCCCCAGGATAAGACCGCCCACAACCATAGGGAGCGTGAGAGAACCAGAGGGGGTCCACCCGTACATCACTCCCACACAGTCCACAAGCAGAGGACACTGGACTTCGTTGGTGAAGCTGAGGACCGGGAGGTTGCCCCTTGCCAGATAGAGAGGCCCGGGAGCCACCGGGCATCCCGAGGGAGGAGGAGGTTCTGGGGCCCGTTCTCATTACCCCGGCAAGGGAGATCCCGGAACACCGCGGATACTCAGACTCCCCCCGTTCCGTCCCTGGTGGGAAATGGGCATCTGGTGGGAAGCAGGCAGAACAGGGTGGCACCACACCATCCAGCACACCCGCGGAGCAGCCTGACCCATCCAATCATGTCGACTGAACAGTGGCATGCACAAATAGAGAAGGAATGCTTGGGTTTACTGACAGGTGTTTTAAAGTTTCATGATTATGTTTATGGTCTTCCTACTTTTACTGTTGAAACTGACCACAGACCACTTGTCCATATCATACAAAAGGATTTAAATGACATGACACCAAGATTACAATGGATCTTGAAGCTTTGTAGATACGACTTCAACCTTTTCTATACTCCAGACAAAGACTTGATAATTGCTTCAAGTTGAGGGGAGATAGATATAAGACAGATGTCAGAGGTAGGTTCTTTGCTCAGAGTAGTAAGGGCGTGGAATGCCCTTTGTCACGTTCAATTAATTCAGAAGAAGCACCTCATGAATTCATACAACACACAGAAGATCAAGTGCAGCTTTGTGCTGAAACTCTTCCTGCTTCAGATGTGAAACTGAACCTCATCCGTGAAGAAACCAAGAAGGATTCAATGCTTCAAAGAGTCATAGACCATCTCAACAATGGTTGGCCAAAAGGGCATTGTTCCAAGTTCAGGCATATACAAGAATTAAAAAAAAAAATTTAGAGTACCCGATTATTTATTTATTTTCCAATTAAGGGGCAATTTAGCGTGGCCAATCCACCTAGTCTGCATATCTTTGGGTTGTGGAGGTGAGACCCACGCAGACATGGGGAGAAAGTGCAAACTCCACACGGACAGTGACACAGGGCCAGGATTCAAACACGGGTCCTCAGCGCCATAGTCCCAGTGCTAACCACTGCGACACATGCCGCTCCTACAAGCAGACTTAACAGTTGTAGAACATAGAACATTACAGCGCACTACAGGCCCTCAATGTTGCGCTGATCTGTCCTTATCGTCCATATGTCTATCCAATGACCATTTGAATGCCCTTAGTGTTGGCTAGTCCACTACTGTTGCAGGCAGGGCATTCCACGCCCTTACTACTCTCTGAGCAAAGAACCTACCTCTGACATCTGTCTCATATCTATCTCCCCTCAACTTAAAGCTATGTTCCCTCGTGCTAGACATCACCATCCGAGGAAGAAGGCTCTCACTGTCCACCCTATCCAATCCTCTGATCATCTTGTATGCCTCAATCAAGTCACCTCTTAACCTTCTTCTCTCTAACGAAAGCAGCCTCAAGTCCCGCAGCCTTTCCTCATAAGGTCTTCCCTCCATACCAGGCAACATTCAGGTAAATCTCCTCTGCACCCTTTCCAGATCCACATCCTTCCTATAATGCGGCGGCCAGAATTGCACGCAATACTCCAAATGCGGCCGCACCAGAGTTTTGTAAAGCTGCAACATGACATCATGGCTGCGAAACTCAATTCCTCTACCAATAAAAGCTAACACACCGTACGCCTTCTTAACGACCCTCTCACCCTGGGTGGCAACTTTCAGGGATCTATGTACATGGACACCGAGATCTCTCTGCTCATCCACACTGCCAAGAATCTTACCATTAGCCCAGTACTCTGTCTTCCTGTTATTCCTTCCAAAATGAATCACCTCACACTTTTCTGCATTAAACTCCATTTGCCACCTCTCAGCCCAGTGCTGCAGCTTATCTATGTCCCTCTGTAACTTGTAACATCCTTCCGCACTGTCCACAGCTCCACCGACTTTAGTGTCATCTGCAAATTTACTCACCCATCCTTCTACGCCCTCCTCCAGGTCATTTAAAAAAATGACAAACAGCAGTGGCCCCAAAACAGATCCTTGTGGTACACCACTAGTAACTGGACTTCAGTCTGAAGATTTCCCATCAACCACCACCCTTTGTCTTCTTCCAATTTCTGATCCAAACTGCTAAATCTCCCTGAATCCCATGCCTCCGTATTTTCTGCAGTAGCCTACCATGGGGAACCTTATCAAACGCTTTACTGAAATCCATATACATCACATCAACTGCTTTACCCTCATCTACCTGTTTGGTCACCTTCTCAAAGAACTCAATAAGGTTTGTGAGGCACGACCTACCCTTCACAAAACCGTGTTGACTATCTCTAATCAAATTATTCCTTTCCAGATGATTATACATCCTATCTCTCATAAACCTTTCCAAGATTTTGCCCACAACAGAAGTAAGGCTCACTGGTCTATAGTTACCAGGGTTATCTCTACTCCCCTTCTTGAACAAGGGGTAAACTCTCTATCGGTCCCCTGTCTGCCAGTCCCACCGGGGGACTGTGTTTGCGCTGCCTTACTGGGCACATCTGCCCTACCTGGGGCTGCTGCCCCTCTGATTCTACCCCTGGCTCTCCTACCATGATCGGTAACTCCACCCCCGGGTGTGCTACACATGGTATAGACGCCGCTAACTGAGGGTGCTCTCCTGACCCCCCTTGTAACACCCGAGGAAATAGTCTCTGAACGTCCACTCTATCTTTCCCCCTCATCATCTTATAAACCTCTATTTAGTCGCCTCTCATCCTCCTCCGCTCCAAAGAGAAAAGCCCTAGCTCGCTCAACCTTTCCTCATAAGACCTACGCTCCAAACCAGGCAGCAGTTGCTGAGTGAGTGCTTGCTGAGAAGGGGAGTGAATAACAGGTAAGCTCTTTCTTTATTTTTCTTTTCTTTTTATCTAGAGGGGATGGCAGGGAAGGTAGTGCAATGTTCCTCCTGCAGAATGTTTGAGGTGAGGGACGCCGTCAGTGTCCCTGCTGATTTCATCTGTGGGAAGTGCACCCATCTCCAGCTCATCAGAAACCGCGTTAGGGAACTGGAGCTGGAGCTGGATGAACTTCGGATCATTCGGGGGGCAGAGGTGGTCATAGATAGAAGCTTCAGGGATGTAGTTACTCTGATGAATAAAGGTAGATGGGTGACGGTGAGAGTGACTGGGAGGAAGCAGTCAGTACAGGGAACCCCTGTGGTCGTTCCCCTTAGTAACAAGTATATCACTTTGGATACTGTTGGGGGGGGGGGGACTTACCAGGGGTAAGCCATGGGGTGCAGGTCTCTGGCACAGAGTCTGTCCCTGTTGCTCAGAAGGGAAGGGCGGAGAGGAGTAGAGCATTAGTCATTGGAGGCTCCATAGTTAGGGGGATAGATAGTAGATTCTGTGGGAACGAGAGAGACTCGCGGTTGGTGTGTTGCCTCCCAGGTGCGAGGGTGCGTGATGTCTCGGATCGTGTTTTCGGGATCCTTAACGGGGAGGGGGAGCAGCCCCAAGTCGTGGTCCACATAGGTACCAACGACATAGGCAGGAAAAGGGATAGGGATGTAAGGGAATTCAGGGAGCGAGGGTGGAAACTTAGATCTAGGACAAACAGAGTTATTATCTCTGGGTTGTTTCCCGTGCCACGTGATAGCGAGATGAGGAATAGGGAGAGAGAGGGGTTGAACACGTGGCTACAGGGATGGTGCAGGAGGGAGGGTTTCAGATTTCTGGATAATTGGGGCTCATTCTGGGGTCGGTGGGACCTCTGCAAACGGGATGGACTACACCTGGACCAGAGGGGTACCAATATCCTGGGGGGGAAATATGCTAATGCTCTTCGGGAGGGTTTAAACTAGTTCAGCAGGGGCTTGGGAACCTGAATTGTAGCTCCAGGAGACAGGAGGTTGAGAGTAGTGAGGTCATGAGTAAGGTTTCAAAGTTGCAGGAGTGTACCGGCAGGCAGGAAGGTGGTTTAAAGTGTGTCTTCTTCAATGCCAGGAGCATCCGGAATAAGGTGGGTGAACTTGCGGCATGGGTTGGTACCTGGGACTTCGATGTTCTGGCCATTTCAGAGACATGGATAGAGGAGGGACAGGAATGGTTGTTGCAGGTGCCGGGGTTTAGATATTTCAGTCAGCTCAGGGAAGGTGGTAAAAGAGGGGGAGGGGTGACATTGTTAGTCAAGGACAGTATTACAGAAAGGACAGTTTGATGAGGACTCATCTACTGAGGTAGTATGGGCTGAGGTTAGAAACAGGAAAGGAGAGGTAACCCTGTTAGGGGTTTTCTATAGGCCTCCGAAAAGTTCCAGAGATGTAGAGGAAAGGATTGCAAAGACGATTCTGGATAGGAGAAAGCAACAGGGTAGTTTTTATGGGGGACTTTAACTACCCAAATATTGACTGGAAACGCTATAGTTCGAGTACTTTAGATGGGTCCGTTTTTGTCCAATGTATGCAGGAGGGTTTCCTGACACAGTATGTAGATAGGCCAATGAGAGGCGAGGCCATATTGGATTTGGTACTGGGTAATGAACCAGGAGAGGTGTTAGATTTGGAGGTAGGTGAGCACTTTGGTGATTGTGACCACAATACGATTACGTTTACTTTAGTGATGGAAAGGGATAGGTATATACTGCAGGGCAAGAGTTATATCTGGGGGAAAGGCAATTATGATGCGATGAGGCAAGACTTAGGATGCATCGGATGGAGAGGAAAACTGCAGGGGATGGGCACAATGGAAATGTGGCGCTTGTTCAAGGAACAGCTACTGCGTGTCCTTGATAAGTATGTACCTGTCAGGCAGGGAGGAAGTGGTCGGGCAAGGGAACCGTGGTTTAGTAAAGCAGTCGAAACACTTGTCAAGAGGAGGAAGGAGGCTTATGTAAAGATGAGACATGAAGGTTCAGTTAGGGCGCTCGAGAGTTACAAGTTAGCTAGGAAGGACCTAAAGAGAGAGCTAAGAAGAGCCAGGAGGGGCCATGAGAAGTCTTTGGCAGGTAGGATCAAGGATAACCCTAAAGCTTTCTATGGATATGTCAGGAATAAACGAATGACTAGGGTAAGAGTAGGGCCAGTTATGGACAGTAGTGGGAAGTTGTGCTTGGAGTCCGAGGAGATAGGAGAGGTGCTAAATGAATATTTTTCATCAGTATTCACACAGGAAAAAGACAATGTTGTTGAGGAAAATACTGAGATTCAGGCTACTAGACTAGAAGGGCTTGAGGTTCATAAGGAGGAGAGATGTTAGCAATTCTGGAAAGTGTGAAAATAGATAAGTTCCCTGGGCCGGATGGGATTTATCCTAGGATTCTCTGAGAAGCTAGAGAGTTGATTGCTGAGCCTTTGGCTTTGATCTTTAAGTCATCTTAGTCTACAGGAATAGTGCCAGAAGACTGGAGGATAGCAAATGTTACCACTGTAATCCATAGTGACCTTGTCCACAAGCAGCTTCTCAGTGAGAAAGATCTAACATCGCAACCCATCAGCAGTTAGAAAAAAGTAGCAAAGGCTGCACATTGCACAGTGGTTAGCATTACTGTCTCACGCCGTCGAGGTCCCAGGTTCGATCCCGGCTCTGGGTCACTGTCCGTGGGGAGTTTGCACGTTCTCCCCGTGTTTGCATGCGTTCCACAGCCCAAAAGATATGCAGGTTAGGTGGATTGGCCGTGCTAAATTGCCCCTTAATTGAAGAAAATTAATTGGGTACACTAAATAAAAGAAAAAGGCAGCAAGGAGTTTAGACAGGAAACAGAAGGTTTTGCAGTACAGGATACATCCTGCCCCAACTGCGGCGGCCATCATTCACAGCATGTTTGGCATTGTGTAGATAGTGTACTAAATGTGGCAGAGCGAAGTGTTGCAGATCTAAACCACAGCAGGATTCCTGTGTCACCAATCACTTGGAAATTGGTCATTCCTCCAAAGTAAACGAACTAGAGCGCAATCAGAGGAACCAAACCACTGAACCTCCAACAATCACAGAGAAGGGTGAGATCCTCACCACCCTGAACATTGTTTACAGCAATACAAAATTGAAAAGAACGAATGGCATTGGAGCAAAGTATTGTCAGGAAAATGCTGCGGGAACTAGACCCATTTGGAGACCCAGACCCTAACAGCCAATTGGACCTCGTGGTGCATGGCGGACAAACCATCTGCACAGAAGGTGTGGCCACTCTCCATTGCACACAGGGCAGCGTCCAGTTTCATATTATCGACCTTAACGTAGGTCTTCGGGACAACATCACACTGGGGCTCATCCACCTTGGTCCAGATGTACATATTCTGCAGCACCAGGCCCCAGAAATGACTGTAATATACGAGATAGATGACTCAATACCATCAACAGTCTGTGCTCCAAGAAGACTACCTTTAGCTATAGCAAAAGGTAGCAATGAGCTGCATTGGACAACAACACTGGGACACTGTGGTGCATCCACAAGGATGAGATTAGCGTGAATGGTATGTATAAAGAGGTGGTCACACTGCAGGCTCAGACTTCAGAGACAGGAACGGAATGATGACCACCAGGCAGAGTAAGAGGATTAGGCAGGCAGTGCAGGAAATGCCTGAGGCCATTCTCCTGCAAAACGGATACACCACTTTGGATACTGTTGAGGAGAATGACCTCTCATGGAAAAGCAGCAACAGCCAAATTCATTGCATCATGGTTGGCTCTGCTGCATGTAGGATTCAATTGTCAGGGGAAGAGTGGGCATTTCTGTGGCCACAAACAAGACTCCGGGATGGTATGTTGCCTCCCTGGTGCAAGGGTCAAGGATGTCTCAGTGTGGTTACAGGGCGTTCTGGAGGGGGAAGGTGAACAACCAGTGACTGTGGTATACATTGGTACCAACGACATAGGTAAAAAAAGGGATGAGGTCCTAAAAGCAGAAAAGAGGGAGTTAGGAAGTAAGCTGAAGGGTAGGCCTATTTAGTCCCACCTGGGCAGGCCTCTGCCCACAATCAGAAAGCTCAGATTGATCGAGTCCCATGGGGAGATCAATCAGGGTATTCCGTGGGCTTCATGGGGGTTATTACACCCCTCCTCCCCACTCAAGTCCGAAAGTTCCCCCTCTGCCACAAACCGAGGAGGCCCTCTGTCCTGCTTCGCACGTAGTTTTGCTTCAGCTAGCTGTGGGTCTGGGTCGTGTCGCGTAATAACGGTTTGTAGGCCTCCTTTTCCGAGTTGATCTCCGGAGGCCTATTGCCAGGACTTTGGTTCCAGATACAATGTCGTCCATAAGTGCGGACGTTTCGGTGTCCATCTCTGAGCCAGAATCGGCATTGTCTTGACGGTCTGGCTTCAGGCCACGGTGGGTAGCATGCCTTGGCTAAGGAGTGGTCCATGAGGCATTGGAGGTACCGACATCCCTGGCCAGGTGTCCTCTGGGGCAGACTCTCATCTCTTAAGATGGTCAATATCTTTGCACAAGGTCATCCTCTAGGTCTACAACATGGGCCCTGTTTTCTTGAACGCAACCCCTGGGAGCCTAAGGTTCTGGACACAGACAGCATCTCCCGGTTGAAACTTTCTTCCCGGCAAACTGTGGCCATGGCACTTTCCTGCCACGTCTTGTTGCAGTTTGACTTTTCTGCCCAAACTACGGGAAGCACAGCTTCACTGGTGCTACCCCTGTCATTGCATGTGGCATGGTCCTATAGTGAAAGAGGAAAGAGTTGCATGCCCAGAGACCCCATGGTTTGCTTCCGCATGCCCCACTTGAACGGTTTTACAACCCATTCAGTCAAGTCATTTGAGAATGGGTGGTACGGGACCGCCCTGATGTGTCTCATTCCATTTGTGCAAATGAATGTGTAGAACTCCTCACTCGTGAACGGGGTTCTGTAATTAGTGACCAGCACCGCTGGAATTCCGTGGCTGTTTCAACCGTGGTTCTTGATGTGGGAGAGGTCATCGTATGTATGTCTAGTCACTTGGAGTGGGAGTTCACAAGAATTAGAAACATGGACCCCATAAAAACTCCAGCGAAGCCTGCATGTAACCTTACCCGGGGCTCCCTGGCCATTCCCAGGGGCAATGAGAGGCCGAAGGAGGGAGTTTCTGGTGTTCTTGACATGCTGGGAATCTTTTCATGAATGGTTGGTGTCCACATAGATCCCTAGCCACCAGAGATAACTCCTTGTCAACATTTTCATCTTTGAGGTGCCTGGGTGACCACCATGCAGGTCCTGCAGGATAGATTCCTGGCCTGGCTGCAGGATGACCTCACGGGCTCCCCACAGAAGGATGCCGTCTTGATGCTCAACTCCTGCTGTTGTGGGACATAGGGCTGTAGGGCTGCAGGGGTGGCCAGGTCCACTGTAATTCACCATACAGTAAAATGTGGTGAAGCTTCACCAGTGTGGGATCTCTCTGCATCCACGTGCATATCTGTGTGACTGTGAACAGCAGAGTATCTGTGAAGTTTAAAGTTGCCACTGATGGAAATGGGCAGCGGAAGACGGATGAGAGCGTCGGTATTTGCTATCTGGACCCTTGGGCGATGCTGAAAAGTGTATTCGTATTCCGCCAGTAATAGACCCCAGCGCTGAAACCATGCCGAGGCCGAGGCTGAGGCAGAATCCCCTTGTCCTCCTTAATGAGATCCAGATGTAGCTTATGGTCTTTGATAATTAAAAAGTGGCACCCATAGACATTGATGGAATTTTTTACAGTGAATATTGCAGCCAAGCCATCTTTCAGATCTGGACACAGCGGCGTTCCACATCCGCCAGGGGTCTGAAAGTGAATATGATAGGGCGCTCTGTGCCATCATCCCATCGATACTGTTTGGAGAGGCATCACAGATGAGGTCGAGATAGATCATAGTGAGCCAGCAGCTCGGAGGATGACAGCTGACTCTTCACTCCTGTGAATGCTTCCTTTTGTGGAGCTCTCCAAGCACACTTCTGGTTCTTTTGGAACAAGACATGAAGAGATGCCAGCAGGGTGGGCAAGTTTTGAATAAAAAGTCCCGGAATAGTTTTCGAGTTCCAGAAATGATCTTGGTTCTGTGGTATTTTGTGGAATGGGCCTCTTTTATTGCCTGAACGTTCTCCTCCACAGGGTGCAAGCCATCCTTATCCACCCGATAACACAAGTATATCACAGCCTTTGATTGGAAGATGCACTTGCCTCTTTGTAGGCAGACATCAACTTGGGAAAAGCTCTGAGGACCTGTTCTAAATTATCTATGTTTTCTTTCTGAGTGCTCCCAGTTATTCCATTAAAAGGTACCTGGATCTGCACCTTATGTTCTCTAAGCTACAGGGCTATGGACCGGGTGCAGGAAGGTGGGATTAGAAAGAGCACATGGGTGTTCTCAGGCTGGCATGAACAAGATGGGCCGAATGGCCTCCTTCTGTGCTGTAACTTTTCTATGATTCTATTCTGTGAGATAATCATACTACCATTTTGGATAGCCCTGGACGATGCTTCTATCACCCTCTGAAAAAATGCACAGGCGGAAGAGACCCCAAAGGGAAGGCGGGTGTATTCGAACAGCCCCCTCTGGGTATTTATAGTCGCATACTTCCACAATGCGGTTCTAATTATAGCTGAAGATATGCCTGACTCGTAACGAACTTGGTGAATGAGCATCCCCCAGCCGGTTTGCATAGAAGTCCTCCTCGCGCAGCATAGTGTAACGATTCAGGCGAGATGCCCTGTTTAGAGGCGAACTGACTTGTCCAGCTTCATCAAGGCAGCACGGTAGCACAGTGGTTAGCACTGCTGCCTCACAGCGCCAGGGACACGGGTTCAATTCCAGCCTTGGGTAACTGTCTGTGTGGAGTTTGCACATTCTCCCCGTGTCTGCGTGGGTTTCCTCCGGGTGCTCCGGTTTCCTCCCACAGTCCAAAGATGTGAAGGTTAGGTGGATTGCCCCTTCGTGTTCAAAAAATGGGTAGGTTAGGTCAAGGGGTTATTGGGTTGGGGCGAGGAAGTGAGCTTGGGTACAATACTCATTCAGAGGGTCTGTGCAGACTCGATGGGCTGAATGGCCTCCATACGCACTGTTGGGATTCTATGATCACATGGACATTGGTGTGGCCCATTCTGCAAATCACACGATGTCCAATTTCCCCAAGCGCTGCAACTCTGTGTCCACCTTTGCGAGCAAGGTGTAGGGGACTGGTCATGCTATGAAGTATCAACCTGGGCCTCTGCTTCCACATAAATGAATGCCTTGGTTCCTCTTATCTTGCCCACACCCTCCTGCAATAACTCCAGATGCTTTCCCAAGACGTCATACAGGTTTCCGGTGCTCATCGGGGAAATCTGCTGCCAATCGAACTGGAGTACACCCACCAATCACGGCTCAACATGTTAGGTCCCAGTCCTTGCACCACTATCAAAAGTAGCCTGACTATTTGTTGCTTTTCTATGATGGTTCCAATGATGTGTAATGGTTCCCCAATCTGACCTTGGTATTGCGCAGGTTCAATATCAGGATTCCTGTGCAAAGCCGACGGAAGGTCTGCTGACCGATGAAGAAGACGTCAGCTCCTGTGTCTATCTCTGTCACTAGGGGGTGTCCTTTCACCTGTAGTTTAACATGAATTGGCACCACTTTTAGGGGTGTGATGCAGTTGCATCATGTTTTCGTCCTTAGGGTGGGCCACATACAAGGTCCTGGCTCTAGGCGACCTCATCATCTGTCCAACACGGCGCACTCTCTGCCGATTCTGTGGCCTTGATTGGCACTTGTTCTATGCCTGGAGGCCTGGCAATATATCCAAAACTCCCCTTTGTCTTCATGGAAAGTGTCCTGCCAGCCAGTGGCAGCCCCGGAGCGTTAGCCCGGACGCGGTGTTGTACTTGTGGTTTTGGCATCAACCTGACCATTTGAGCACTGCTCTGTGGCTCCGCTGGAGTCCAATATGGAGGTCGAGCAACACTATGGATACTGCAATCATGGAACCTTGGAATCCCTGAACCCCTTTTGCTGCATTCTCGTGGGACAGTGCTAACTCAATGGCTCTCTTCAAATCCAACATCAGCTCTGCCAACACCTTCCTCTGTGTGGCCATGTTATTGATTCTGCACACTAGCCGAGCCCTAAACATCTTGGAAAAGGATGGCCCAAACACACAATGCTTAGCCAGTCATCAGAGTCGAGTCAAGAAATCGGTAACTGACGCCTCTGGAGTCTGAACAACAGTGACACAATGGTACTGCTGCATAATTACAAATGGTTTTGGATGATAATGGTTGGACAGCAGCTCTACTAATTCATCAAATGGTTTTGAATCCAGCACAACTGCGGAAGTGAGGCTTTTTATAATGCGAAAAGTTGGGGCCCCACAGGGTGGCAGGAGAATTACCTTCTGTCGGTTCTCTCCAGCGATGCCATTGGCCTGGAAAAAGTAACTCATCCACTCCACGTACTGAGCCCAATTTTCAAGGCCTGCGTCCAAGGCCTCCGTGACGTCTCGGACCGTGTTTTCAGAATCCTGAAGGTGGAGGGGGAACAGTCACAAGTCGTGGTACACATCGGTACCAACGACATGGGTAAGAGAAGGGACGGGGATTTAAAACAGGAATTTAGGGAGCTAGGATGGAAGCTGAGAGCCAGGACAAACCATGTTGTCATCGCTGGTTTGTTGCCGGTGCCACGTGCTAGTGAGGTGAGGAACAGGGAGAGAATGCAGATAAACACGTGGCTGCAGGGATGGTGTAGGAGGGAGGGTTTCAGTTATGTGGATAATTGGAGCACATTCTGGGGAAGGTGGGACCTGTACAGACTGGACGGTTTGCACCTGAAGCAGAGAGGCACCAATATCCTGGGAGGGAAATTTGCTACGGCTCTTCGGGGGGGTTTAAACTAATTTGTTAGGGGGTGGGAAAACGAGCTGTGTTCCAGAAGCCAGTGTTGAGAGTAGTGAGGTACTGAGGAGGGTATCAAGGTCGCAGGAGTGTACCGGCAGACAGAAAGGTGGGTTGAAGTGTGTCTACTTCAATGCAAGGAGCAGCCGGAATAAGGTAGGTGAACTTGGAGCGTGGATTGGTACTTGGGACTACGATGTTGTGGCCATTACAGAGATATGGTTAGAACAGGGACAGTAATGGTTGTTGGAAGTTCCGGGGTATAGATGCTTCAGTAAGAGTAGGGAAGGTGGTAAAAGAGGTGGGGCATTGTTAATCAAGGATAGTTTAACGGCTGCAGAAAGGCAGTTTGAAGGGGATCTGCCTACTGAGATAATATGGGCCGAAGTTAGAAATAGGAAAAGAGCGGTCACGTTGTTCGGAGTTTTCTATAGGCCCCCAAATAGTAATCGAGATGTGGAGGAAGAAATTGCAAAACAGATTATGGATAGGTGTGGAGATCTCAGTTGTCATGGGTGACTTTAACTTTCCAAATATTGATTGAAACCTCTATAGGTCGAACAGTTTGGATGGGGCAGTTTTTGTACAGTGCGTGCAGGAGAGTTTTCTGACACAATATGTGGATTGGCCGACAAGAGGGGGGTCCACATTGGATTCGGTACTGTTCAATGAACCGGGCCAAGTGTTAGATTTGTTTGTGGGAGAGCACTTTGGAGATAGTGACCACAATTCGGTGTCTTTCACTATTGCAATGGAGAGGGATAGGGCCATATGGCAGGGCAAGATTTATAATTGGGGGAGGGGTAAATATGATGTGATTAGGCAAGAATTAGGGAGCATAAGATGGGAAAGGCACAAATGGAAAGTGGAGCTTGTTCAAGGAATAAATACTGCGTGTCCTTGATAGGTATGTCCCTGTCAGGCAGGGAGGAAATGGCCATGTGAGGGAACCATGGTTCACAAAAGAGATTGAATGTCTTGTCAAGAGGAAAAAGGAAGCGTATGTAAGGATGAGAAAATAAGGTTCAGGTGGTTCGCTTGAGGGTTACAAGGTAGCAAGGAATGAGCTGAAACAAAGGGCTTAGGAGAGCTAGGAGGGGGAATGAGACGTCCTTGGTGGGTCGGATCAAGGAAAACCCCAAGGCTTTTTACTCTTATGTGAGAAATTAAAAAATGACCAGGGCGAGGTTAGGGCCGGTCAAGGACAGTAGTGGGAACTTGTGCATGGAGTCAGAAGAAATAGGAGAGGCGTTGAATGAATACTTTTCTTCAGTGTGCACCAAGGAGAGGGGCCATGTTTTTGAGGATGATTGTGATACAGGCGGGTAGGCTGGAGGAGGTAGGTGTTCTGAGGAAGGATGCATTATCAATTTTGAAAAACCTTAGGGTCGACAAGTCCCCTGGGCCAGATGGGAAATATCCAAGGATTGTTTGGGAGGCAAGGGATGAGACTGCAGAGCCTTTGGCTTTGATCTTTGGGACGTCGCTGTCCCGGGGATAGTGCCAGAGGACTGGAGAGTGGCGAATGTTGTTCCTCTGTTCAAGAAAGGGAATAGGAATGCCCCTGGTAATTATAGGCCAGTTAGTCTTACTTCGGTGGTCGGTAAGTTAATGGAAAAGGTCTTGAAGGATAGGATTTATGACCATTTGGAAAGATGCAGCTTAATCCAGGATAGTCAACACGGATTCGAGAAGGGTAAGTCTTGCCTCACAAATTTGATTGAATTCTTTGAGGAGGTAACTAAGTGTGTAGATGAAGGTAGAGTAGTTGATGTCGTATACATGGATATTAGTAAGGCGTTTGATAAGGTTCCCCATGGTCGGCTTATGATGATAGTAAGGAGGTGTGGGATAGAGGGAAATTTGGCCAATTGGATAAGTAACTGGCTATCACATAGAAGACAGAGGGTGGTGGTGGATGGAAAATTTTCAGACTGGAGACCAGTTACCAGCGGTGTACCATAGGGATCAGTGCTGGGTCCTCTACTATTTGTGATTTTTATCAATGACTTGGAGGAGGGGGCTGAAGGGTGGGTCAGTAAATTTGCTGATGACACCAAGGTTGGTGGAGTAGTGGATGAGGTGGAGGGCTGTTGTAGGCTGCAGGGAGACATTGATAGGATGCAGAGCTGGGCCGAAAAATGGCAGATGGAGTTTAACCTTGATAAGTGCGAGGTGATTCATTTTGGTGGAAAAAATTTGAATGCGGATTACAGGGTCAATGGCAGGGTTCTGAGGAATGTTGAGGAACAGAGAGATCTTGGGGTTCATGTCCAAAGATCTCTGAAGGTTGCCATTCAAGTGGATAGAGCCGTGAAGAAAGCCTTTAGTGTGTTAGCGTTTATTAACAGGGGGCTTGAGATTAAGAGCCGCGAGGTTATGCTGCAACTGTACATGACCCTGGTGAGACAACATTTGGAGTATTGTGTGCAATTCTGGTCACCTCACTATAGGAAGGATGTGGAAGCATTGGAAAGGGTGCAAAGGAGATTTCCCCGGATGCTGCCTGGCTTGCAGGATAGGTCTTATTGAGGGAAGGTTGAGGGAGCTAGGGCTTTTCTCTTTGGAGCGGAGGAGGATGAGAGGTGACTTAATAGAGGTTTATAAGATGATGAGGGGGATAGATAGAGTGGACGTTCAGAGACTATTTCCTCGGGTGGATGTAGCTGTTACAAGGGGGCATAACTATAAGGTTCAGGGTGGGAGATATCATAGATTATCATAGAATTTTCAGTGCAGAAGGAGGCCATTCGACCCATCGAGTCTGCACCGGCTCTTGGAAAGAGCACCCTACCCAAGGTCCATACCTCCACCCTATCCCCATAACCCAGTAACCCCACCCAACACTAAGGGCAATTTTGGACACTAAGGGCAATTTATCATGGCCAATCCACCTAACCTGCACATCTTTGGACTGTGGGAGGAAAGCGGAGCACCCGGAGGAAACCCACGCACACACGGGGAGGATGTGCAGACTCCGCACAGACAGTGACCCAAGCTGGAATCGAACCTGGGACCCTGGAGCTGTGAAGCAATTGTGCTATACACAATGCTACCGTGCTGCCCTATAGGAGGGATGTCCAAGGTAGGATCTTTACTCAGAGAGTGGTTAGGGTGTGGAATGGACTGCCTGCTGTGATAGTGGAGTTGGACACTTTAGGAACTTTCAAGAGGTTATTGGATAGGCACATGGAGCACACCAGAATGACAGGGAGTGGGATAGCTTGATCTTTGTTTTGGACAATGCTCAGCACAACATCGAGGGCCGAAGGGCCTGTTCTGTGCTGTACTGTTCTATGTAATTTCCCAGAAAGCGGCATATTTAAATGTCAGTCCAATTCATTACTGCACAGCAATCGTCCGAAGCGGCTGGGACGTCCAGAATCGGAGTGAATGTTTCTTTTACCTCGTCGCCAGTATTACAACATAGAAACATAGAAAGATAGAAAATAGGTGCAGGAGTAGGCCATCCGGCCCTTTGAGCCTGCGCCACCATTCAATATGATCATGGCTGATCATGCAAATTCAGTATCCCACTCCCGCTTTCTCTCCATACCCCTCTTGAATATATCTAAGTGACTCATCCCACCAGCTTTCTGTGGTAGTGAATTACATCACAGAAAGTCTGTCTATGACAGCGAATATATTTACAGAGTACAGTCTGTCATGATATCCACATCAGCACAGGTAGTTGCACCAACCAACACACACACAACATCGCAGCCCATCACCAGTGAGAGCACACGCACTATAAAACAGGGAACACCACAGTTCCCGCTCATTCTACTCGGAGATAGCTCAGGGCACAGAGCTCACAGCATGCCACTCAGACATAGACCATGTGCTGAGTGCCTCATCAAGACAGTGATAGGGCTGGGTCCACAGGTTAGCTGGTGAAGCACGAACCTAAGCCAGCAGTTAGTAGTTGTCATTGTTTAAGACAAGAAAACAGAGTTGTACCATCTACAGCCGTGTTGGATCATTTGTGCATCGGAACACCCAACACGACATGATACCAGTAGTGGAAGATAACCAGCGACTGTGAGACCTACCTGCACCCTTTCATAAATGCTCCATGGAAAACATCAGCCCGCCGCAGCCGCTCCGAATCGCTGGAAATCTTGACGTCAACTGGAAGTTGTTTAAACAGCGCTTCCAGCTCTTCCTAGAAGCCACAGACACGGAGAATGCATTGTACACCAGGAAGATCGCCCTCCACCTCTCCACGGCGGGGCAACACGCCATCCACATCTACAACTCCCTGGCATTCACGGCAGGCGAGGACAAGACTAAATATAAGACGGTGCTTCTAAAGTTCGAGGAACACTTCAGCGTGGAAGTCAATGAGAGCTTCGAGACGTACCTTTTCCAGCAGCGCCTGCAGGTTAAGGATGAGCCTTTTCAATCTTACTTGACACACCTCCGTATCCTCGCGCAGTCCTGCGGCTATGAGGCCACCTCCAACTCCATGATTCGGGATCAGATAGTTTTTGGGGTCATCTCGGACACCCTACGCCAGTAGCTCCTCAAAATTAAGCGCCTCACCCTAGCGACTGCCATCGAGACCTGCGTCCTCCATGAGAACACGACCAGCCGGTACTCTCAAATCCAGGCGGCCAAAACGGCACGGCACGGGCCTTACGAGATGGAGCGGGTCCAGTCGATCGAGTCCCTCCCAGCCCGGACGAGGGCGGCCATTTTGCGTGCTTTCCGAGGCCTCCCGCGCTTGTACGCGCCAAAAGAGGGGACGTTGACGCAGGGGGACGTGATGCGCAAGCGCGCTCTACGCAAGACCGCACCGTGCATGCGCGGTGGCGCAACGAACGCCATGACGTCACGACGTGCAGCAACTGTGGCTCCGCCCATTTTAAAGTGGCAATGTCCGGCCAAAACGCGACAATGCCTCCGCTGTGGGAGGATGGGCCACTACTCTGCCTGCTGATGAGCAGCGCAACCTGCCAACTCTCAACAATTCCGCCAGCCTCGCAGGGACGTGCAGGCAATTCAGCCCCCCTACACTGAGTCATACCCTGACAGTATGCAGACCAGCGATACCGAAGACAGGGAGCCCTTCCACGTTGCGGTAATCCACAAGAACCGGATGTCCCCAAGTCGGGACCAGCAGCCGCTGGCAGTACACAGCATTGATCCGGGCGATGAGTGGTGTGCCACCCTAATGGTCAACCGATCACAGATCACATTTTGCTTGGACACTGGTGCCTCCGCCAATCTCCTCGCATGGTCTGCCTTCCAGACCTTGAAGGTTAAACCACCGATTCTGCCATCCCACTGTCAGCTGGTTGACTACAATGGAAACGTCATCCCGGCCACGGGGTCCTGCCAGCTCGAGGTTACACACAACTCACACAAAGCCACATTTTCGTTTGAGATAGTTGGATCCTCGAAGGACTCTCTGTTAGGCGCACAGGCGTGCAAGATACTCCACCTCATTCAGCGGATACACACTCTGTCTCCAGAAGGCACGTCCGATTTCCCGGATGCAGACTTTAGGGCGCAGCTCCACTCACTCCTCGCCCACAACCAGGAGGTTTTCGAGGGCATGGGCACACTGCCCTACACTTACAGAATACGGCTCAAACTGGACGCTACCCCGGTCATTCACGCACCTCGTAGAGTCCCAGCAGCACTCAAGGACTGCCTCAAGCAGCAGCTGCAGGATCTGCAGGACCAAGGAGTGCTTTCCCGGGTCACGGAGCCAACGCCATGGGTCAGCTCCATGGTGTGCGTCAAGAAGCCTTCCGGCGATCTCCGGATCTGCATCGACCTGAAAGACCTGAACAATAACATCATGAGGGAACACTACCCCATACCCAAGCGGGAAGAAATCATGAGCGAAATGGCCCGGGCTAAAATTTTCACCAAGCTTGATGCCTCAAAGGGTTTTTGGCAGATTCAACTGGATCAGTCCAGCAGGAAGCTGTGCACTTTCAACACTCCCTTTGGCAGATACTGCTACAATAGGATGCCGTTTGGTATCATCTCGGCAACCGAGGTATTTCATCGCATCATGGAACAGATGATGGAGGGCATCGAAGGGGTGCGTGTCTGTGTTGACGACGTCATCACCTGGTCATCATCTGGTCCACCACACCACAGGAGCACATCAGTCGTCTCCAGCGTGTCTTTGCAAGAATACGAGATCACGGACTGCGCCTCAACCGAGCCAAGTGCTCTTTTGGCCAAACTGAGCTAAAGTTTCTGGGGGACCACATAACCCGGTCAGGGGTGCGTCCGGATGCCGACAAAGTGGCAGCTATTGCAGCCATCCCGCAGCCGGCAGACAAGAAGGCAGTGTTACGCTTTCTCGGGATGGTCAACTTCCTGGGGAAGTTTAGTCCCAACCTTGCCTCGCACACAACGGCTCTTCGCCACCTGGTCAAGAAGACAACGGAATTCCAGTGGCTGCCTGCACACCAGAAGGAATGGGAGGAGCTCAAGATCAATCTCACCACCGCCTCGGTATTGGCGTTCTTCGACACAACTCGGGACACAAAGATCTCGACTGATGCCAGCCACACCGGCATTGGGGCGGTACTCCTGCAACAGGACAATACTACATCATGGGCCCCGGTTGCCTATGCCTCGCGGGCCATGGCCCCCCACAGAACAGCTCTATGCGCAGATTGAAAAGGAGTGCCTGGGTTTGTTGACCGGCATCAACAAATTCCACGACTATGTGTATGGTCTTCCGCAGTTCACTGTGGAGACCAACCATTGCTCCCTGGTCGGCATCATTCAGAAGGACCTGCGCCTCCAGCGCATTCTGCTCAAGCTCCGGAGGTACGACTTTCAACTTGTCTACACCCCGGGAAAGGACCTCAACATCGCGGATGCCCTGTCCAGAGCAGTGAGCACACCACCCGAATCGGAGGGGTTAGTTTGTCAGGTCGACGCACAAGTAGCCTTCACATCGGCCAATCTGCCAGCTACTGATGCACGTCTGGCCCACATTCGCCGTGAGACTGCGGCTGACCCCCGTCTACAACGTGTGATGTGCCACATGACGGAAGGGTGGCTCAAGGGGCAGTGCCCACAATTCTACAACTCTACTTGGCCGTCATTGATGGTGTCCTCCTAAAATTGGACCGGATTGTGATCCCACACAGCATGTACCGGCTTGTCCTCGAACAATTGCACGAAGGCCATCTCGGGGTTGAAAAGTACTGGCCGGGCATCAGCGACGACATCGCCAACAACTGCCCCACCTGCCAAAGGTTTCAGCTGGCGCAACCCCCTGAGACACTTCAGCCCCATGAGTTGGTAACGTCCCCCTGGGCAAAGGTGGGCGTGGACCTCTTTCATGCACTCGGCAGGGACTATGTCAGTATAATTGACTATTTTTCCAATTATCCGGAGGTCATACGCCTGCACAACTTGACATCATCAGCTGTCATCAGAGCATGCAAAGAAACCTTCGCTCGCCATGGAATTCCGCTTACCGTCATGTCTGACAACGGGCCCGGTTTTAGCGAGTCAAGAATGGTCTTCCTTTGCCGCTTCATACGGCTTCACACTCGTGACTTGTTAGCCCTTTGCATCCCCAGTCGAATGGCAAGGCGGAAAAGGGCGTCCATATCGTGAAGCGGCTCGTCTGCAAGGCTGCTGATGCCGGATCTGACTTCTGTTTAGCCCTGCTGGCCTATCGCTCGGCCCCACTGTCCACAGGCCTCTCGCCTGCCCAGCTGTTGATGGGTTGCACCCTCAGGACCTAAACCCGATCATGCTCCAGTACGGCAAATGATGCGACAGCAGCGTGCTCAGCAGAAGGTGGCACATGACGCTCGGGTAACTGATCTTCCTGCCCTGGCACCTGGAGACAACGTCCGCATACACCTACCGGAGGATGGCTGGTCGGAAACTGCCGAGGTTCTCCGCTGCGTGGCACCCCGCTCGTTCCTGGTTCGCATGCCTGATGGCTCCATTCGCCGGCGTAATCGGCAGGCCCTTCGGCTGCTTCCGCGCTCGCTACGTGATCATGCACCGGTGCCACGCCCTCCTGTTGTCCCTGATGTCGACTTTGTGGAGCTTCCTACCACTCTGCCTATTCCTCTCTCGCCCGTGGCCAGGCCCATTCCTCAGCCGGTGGATCCTGACCCACCCTTGAGGCGGTCAACCCGAATTCGTCGCCCACCTAATAGACTGGATTTATGAGCCTGTTTGCACATTGGACTCACTGAATTGTTATGCAATAATGTTAACGTGTTTATTCTTGTCGTTCCAGGAGTCCTCTTTCGATATTTGATGATTGCACTTGTTTTGTTTGTGGTACAATCTCGTTGCTCTGTTGCACCTGACACCTTCCTATGTATATAGTTTAGCCTCATATACATGTTATAAATATTGCACACACATACTCAGATGCACTCAGTACACATCAATATTTATTACCATGTAGGCACATATTTTTGTGAAAAGGGGGGATGTCATGATATCCATATTAACATATCATGGTGCAATCACACACACACTGATCGACAGGCAGTTCACCAACCAGCACACACATAACATCACAGCCAATCACCAGTGAGAGCACACGCACTATAAAACAGTTCCCGCTCATTCTACCAGGAGATAGCTCAGAGCACAGAGCTCACAGCGTGCCACTCAGACATACACCATGTGCTGAGTGCCTCACTAAGATAGTGATAGGGCTGGGTCCGCAGGTCAGCTAGTGAAGTACAAACCACAGCCAGAAGTTAATAGTTATTACTGTACAGAATAATAAAACAGAGTTGTACCATCTACAGCCGTGCTGGTTCGTTTGTGTATCGGAACACCCAACACGACACCCCCCCCTGTGCGGAAGGGGGGATGGTTGCCGCGTCATGTTCCTGCTCAGCTGCTCGGCTCGCCAGCTTTTCCGCTTCCTGATTGGCCTGAACCTCCGCCTCGCCCCGAGGGGTCGTCTGCCTGCGCGGCCACAGCTCCTGCTTTTTTCCTTCGCCTTCGCTGCTGTTCCTTCTTACATCTCGCCATCCCCTCAGTTTATTATTTGGAGGCATATTGTTAAGTAATGGGTTAAGAGACATTGCAATTAGTTGTCTCATTTATGTTCAGTATCCATTAATTGACACTGATATGTAAAGGAGCTTCAGGTGGCCTCTGTCAGGTGGTGTGTTGTTAAAAGTTTTGTGCAGAGGCTGTGGAAGTGAAATAAATGGTGTTTGGTGAAAAGGAACAAGAACTTTAGACTCTTCATTTCACAGCAACTAAAATGTCTAACAATGGTAGCAGAGGATGGTTGCTGTGCAAATGTGAAGGTTTGAAAGATACGACTTTTCCTGATCAAACCAAGGAGTGAGTGAGAAGGAAAAAAAAGATACATGGCTGAACCCAGGATAAAGATGGCTGGATATGACTATCCTCCCTTATTTTCTGAAAGGGAATCGTACGACCAATGGAGAAGTGCAGTAGTTATGTGGACAAAAGTAACTGTTTTGGGAAAGAGAAAACAAGGTATAGCATTGGCACTTTCTCTACCATATGGCAGTAAAATTCGAAACAAGTGCTTTCTGAACTGGAATTGGAAGAGTTAGACTCAGAAGAAGGTCTGGAGACTTTATTACATTATATGGATAAGATTTAAAAGAAAGATGACTTGTTAAGTGCGTATGAAGCATGGTCGGATTTTTGATAAATTCCGGAAAATGGAAGATATCTCCATGGAAGACTATATAATGGAATTTGGCAGACTATATAAAAGGCTGCAGAAACACAATCTGGAATTTCCACAGTCTGTGTTGGCCTTTAAATTACTTGACTGTGCTAGAGTGAGCAACATGGATAGGCTCCTGGTTTTGACAGGAGTTCAGTTTACTGATAAGGATACCCTATTCGACCAGATGACAAAAGCTTTACAAAGGCTTCTGGGGAAACATTCGATTCCGATGGCTCTGATGACCCATATAGGTCAGCCTGCAATAAGGCAGAATATGGAAGATACACTAGTAACAGGATGGCAAAATCGTATGGCTACGAACAGGGCTCAAGACTAGAGACGGAGACCGAGACAAGGAAATTATGAAGTCAGAAACCCAGTTAGAACCTACAATAGGAAGGTGAACCCCAGAAATGCACGGGGCATGATAAATCGATGTTTTCGATGTGACTCTCGATACCATTATGCTTTCAACTGTCCAACTCGTTATGATAGAATGTTTGAAGCGACACATGACACGGAAGAGTCAGAAGAGGAAAAAGATAGTGACCAGAAAGAATGCATTGTCCTATTGACAAGCACTTTTGCGCCGGTAATGAGGGTGTTGGTTGCAGAATCCTTCAACTGTGCTATATTAGACAGTGGCTGCACATCTACTGTGTGTGGAATTGACTGGTTAAAATGTTACCTGGACTCTTTGAATGCTGAAAATCGTAACAAGGTTAAGGAATTTGAAAGTACCACAAGTTTCAGGTTTAGGGATGAAAATACTTGAAGCCGCTGAAAAGAGTGGTGATCCCTTGCAATATTGCCGGAGTGAATCATTTCATTAGCACGGATGTTGTATCAAGTGCCTTTGCTTCTGAGCAGACCATCGATGAAGAAAGCACACATGAAACTGGATATGGAACAGGATAAGGCAACAGTTTTTGGAAAGATTGTGGACTTACAATTTACACAGTCAGGACACTATTGTATTCCATTACTGACAAATAATTTTTCAAGTAGAGTGGTTAAGGATGTGTTAATGGCAGTTGAAAATGGGACTTTAGCTGATAAAAAGTTTGTGGTATTAAAACTGCATAGGCAATTTGCACATCCGTCTCCTCGGAGGCTGAAAAGTTTATTAAAGGATGCAGGGGTTAGGGATGACGACTATACTAAACTGATAGAACAGGTTAGTGACCGCTGCGAAGTTTGTAGGAAGTATAGAAGGACACCAGCACGACCGATAGTAACCCTATCTTTGGCCAGGGATTTTAACAACATTGTGGCCATGGACCTTAAGATCTGGGATAAAGCAAATAATATATTTATTTTGCATTTTGTAGATTTAGCAACCAGATTTAGTCAATCAACGATTGTACGAAGTAAAGAAAAGAGTAATTCTGGAACAAATCGTGGAAAAATGGTAGGGACAGGAATGGGTCCACCGGCAAAACTCTTTACGGACAATGGGGGAGAATTTTCTAATGATGAGTTTTGGGATATGTGTGAAAACATGAATATCAGAGTTATGAATACAGCTGCAGAAAGTCCATTTAGAAATGGTGTCTGTGAAAGAAATCATGCTGTCATCGATGACATGCTTCGGAAAATTTTGGCAGATCGACCAAATTGCAGGCTAAATTCAGCTTTAGCATGGGCAGTACATGCAAAGAATTCATTGCAGATGGTTGGGGGCTATAGTCCTTATCAATTAGTGTTTGGTAGAAATCCTAAAATTCCGTCCATTTTGGATGACCAGCCTCCAGCATCGGAGGGGATGACAATTAGCTCTGGTTTTGCTGGACATTTAAATGCATTACATAGCAGTAGAAAAGCTTGTTTGGAAGCAGAAGTCTCTGAAAGAATTCGCAGAGCTTTAAGACATAACATACGGCTATCAGATGCCGTTTTTCAGCAAGGAGACATGGTATACTATAAGAGAGACAATTCTAATGAATGGAAAGGCCCAGGGAAGATCATAGGCATAGATGGCAAAACAAAATATTTTGCAACATGGTAATCAAACTGTTAGGGTCCATTCATCAAGGATAATGGGTACAGATTACAAACTTTCAAATTTAGACAGAGCAGACAGACATGACGAGGAACCAGAGTCATCTGGTACGCATGTGTTACAGAACTATGAGGACCAATTAACTGATATCGACAGGGTTTATGTGGAGGAACACAACACTTCTGGTGAATTAAAACAGGCCATTTTTCCGAAAGGGCAACTGCCAAAAGTTGGTACAAAAGTGCCATATTGCCTGAAGGGTCTAGTCAATGGAAGGATGTAACTGTTATTAGTAGCTAGTGACATCGAAACAAACCTGTTCGACTTTAACCTGGTGTTGTAAGACTTCGTACTGTTATTAGTAGAGCAGGGAAGGTCACTGGAAAGTATAAACATTGGTTGAATGTACAGCATTCAGGGGAAGGAGTCAAGACAATGGATTGGGAAAACAAAGTTCAAAAATGGAGGGCACAGAAACGCAGTGCCAGTTCAGATAGTACATCGGATAGTGAACAGGTCTGCAGGAAAAGGTCGAGAACTACTGAAAGGACATTCCACAGCAGAAGGGAAAGATCTTGCAGTAGCAGTACAGAACGAGATACCAGGCGGGAGAGGGGACGTAGTTTGTCAAGATCTCGGAACATGAGTAAGACTACGAATACTAATAGGAGTAGAAGCCCACATGCATGTGAGATTTTGGTGGCTTCAAATAAATTAGATGAAAAAGTTATTAAAGAAGCTAAACAGCAAGAATTACATAGTTGGAGTGAATTTGGGGTATACACGGAAGTACCGGATAGGGGACAAAGAGCTTTATCCCACAGATGGATTTGCATGGAAAAGGTTCTTCCGGATGGAACTTATAAGGCAAAGGCCAGGCTCGTGGCAAGGGGATTTGAAGAAAACTTAGAAGATCAGGATTTAAGGGTAGATTCACCTACAGCAGGAAAGGTTATTTTAAAGATCTCCTTGGCTCTATTAGCCACAAAGGCATGGGAATGCAAATCTATAGATATAAAAGCTGCCTTTTTGCAGGGGCATCAGCTCCAGAGAGACATTTTCCTCCGTCCTCCTCAAGAAGCAGCTAACACAGAAGGGGTACTCTAGAAGTTGAACAAATGTGTATATGGATTAAACGATGCATCTAGCGTCTGGTATTTTTCCGTAAGGTCAGTTTTGTCAAAGTTACGCTGTTGCCAGTTGAAAGCAGATCCTACAATGTTTTACTAGCACTATAAAGGAAATCTTTCTGGCATTTATATGATGCATGTCGGTGATTTTTTTGTGGGGTGGGACTAGTGATTTTGAAGCTATTGTAATCTCTGGTTTGAGGAAAGAATTCAGGGTTGGAAGTCAGGCTTCCGATGCATTTAAATGTATTGGACTGGAAATTGGACAGACTAAGTTATAGAATCATAGAATCATAGAGGTTTACAGCATGGAAACAGGCCCTTTGGCCCAACCAGTCCATGCCGCCCAGCTTTTACCATTAAGCTAGTCCCAGTTGCCCGCACTTGGCCCATAACCCTCTATACCCATCTTACCCATGTAACTATCTAAATGTTTTTTAAAAGACACAATTGTACCCGCCTCTACTACTACCTCTGGCAGCCCATTCCAGACACTCACTACCCTCTGAGTGAAGAAATTGCCCCTCTGGGCCCTTTTGAAACTCTCCCCTCTCACCTTAAACCTATGCCCTCTAGTTTTAGACTCCCCTATCTTTGGGCAACTTTATGCCAGCAATCTTATTTGGAAAGCATCACCCCAATAGCAATTAGTCATGGCCGAGTTTCACAAAAAGGCACATTGGTTTCAAAGATAGAAAAAGAGCAACTGCGAAGTTTAATTGGGCAACTGAACTGGTTAGGTAGACAGACTAGACCGGACATGAGTTTTGATGTCTTAGAGTTGAGTACAAAAATGAATGATCCCAAAGTGGAAGACATAATAAGAGCAAATAAAGCGTTGGCCAAACTAAAAATGCAGGAGTGTGTTTTGAAGTTCCAGGTTTTAGGTCACCTTAAGCACTTGAAACTCATAGTTTATAGTGATGCGTCCTACGCAAATTTATGTGATGGGGTTTCAAGCGCAGGAGGTTTTATAATTTTCCTTTTGGGGAACAATGGTAAATGTTGCCCACTTGTGTGGGAAACAAAGAAAATAAGGAGAGTAGTAAAAAGCACTTTGGCTGCTGAGAGGTTAAGCCTTGTAGAGGCGGTGGATATGGCTTTTTATATAAGTATGATATTGACAGAAATTTTGGGATTAGGGGATTTGGGTAATATACCTATTGACAGTCACATTGACAATAAATCCCTGTGGGAAAATGTGCACGCGACAAAAAGTGTCAATGAAAAGAGGTTACGGATAGACATCGCAAGTTTGAAGCAGACGTTGGATAGAGGGGAAATAACAAAAATTAAATGGGTCGACAGGAGCTATCAACTGTCAGACTGTTTTACGAAAAGAGGGGCGAGTTCACAGAAACTTTTGGATATTGGTAATGAAGCGCACTTGTTTCTGTGACTGTTTTTTTCTTCTTTCTCGTCCAAACAAAAAAAAAGAAAGCGGCGGGACATCTTTGAGTTTGACAACATTTTTGAGTTTCTTGAAATTTTGTTTTCACCTAATTATTTTTTTTCATCAAGGAAGGGGAGACTGTTAAGTAATGAGTTAAGAGACATTGCAATTAGTTGTCTCATTTATGTTAAGTATCCATTAATTGACACTGATATGTAAAGGAGCTTCAGGTAGCCTCTGGCAGGTGGTGTGTTAAGAGTTTTGTGCAGAGGCTGTGGAAGTGAAATAAATGGTGTTTGGTGAAAAGGAACAAGAACTTTAGACTCTTCATTTCACAGCAACTAAAACGTATAACACATATTTCTGTCTGTGACATCCCTTTAAAAACATTTTTTTTAAATAAAAAGGGATTTTTTTTTGGAAAGTTTTATTTTTTCCCTTTAAATAAGCTTTTCTTTATAAAAAAAAATTTGCAGGAGAGGAACAAGGAAGGTTGAATTTTTAAAATTCTTATTTTCTCCTTGTGATCCTCTCCATGCTCCGGCTTTCAGGCCATTTCTGAGCGATCCCCACTCCTCCTCCACGTGCAGCTCACCCTGGTGCAGACCTGATGTACGCCTCAAAACAAGCTAGCCAGTGCTGAAAGTCCTTTTTGGCGTCGCTTGATTGCATATCCAGCTGCAGGCGATCCGGCTTGATACGGAGGTCCACCTTCTGAAAATCTCAGAGCAATAAATTGATGCACGATCAATTGGACAAAGACGAGAGTTGAATACAACTGAGGCTTTATTGCTCTCAGATGTGTGGCCTCCCACAGCAGCTGGCAAAATGGCTGCTGCACAGAGGATACACTTATTTATACTCCGCCTACTGGGCAGAGCCAGCAGGCAGGGACTACCGCCGTACCTGTAGTACAGGTCCTACCGTACATCACCTATTATAGGTGCAACAGTGGTTTACCACACTAGGTACTTGACAGATGGAGCAAAGGCTGTCCCATGGCTCTAGATACATCTCTGGATTATATGCTACTGGCTGTAAGGGCCAATAGAGACATTTGGTTCCCAGAGGACAAAAGGAGGGAGAGAGTTGCAGAGAACCTGGCGAGAAATATTAAAGGAGATTGTGTCCCACTGCTGGATAAAGCCCAGAAGAGATTCAATGAGATGATCAGGGCAGAAAAAGGAGTTAGCATTCCACATTCAAATGTAAACCCACTCTCTCTGCCTTCCACAGGCTTCTGCTGAGCTCCTCAGAACAACATACCTTGAAAGTGAAGACATCTCTCTCTCCCGAATTAATCCATATTTGTTTAAGAGAATTAGTTTTGTTTTGAATATTGTTTCTAAAAGTTTGCCGACCCCCTGAGTTTAAATTGAGCCCTATGCTCTTTTTGGAACAATTTACTATTCCACTGCCTTCTGGTACAATCTCTGTATTAAAAGAGATTTAGATGATTATAGTTAGTGCCTCCTCACTTTCTCCTCTTACTTCCCTCTATCACTGATTTCATCTTATTTGGTCCTTACATGTATCAGATTCTGTCAGCTTTTCCAGAGGCAATATGCATAATTGGAGAGGCAAGGGAGGAGCCCACCTCCGTCAGAAGTGCCATGGTATCTCAGTCTTTTGCATTAATGTCTGTTTCCTTGGAAAGACTAGCCTTATAAAAGTCCACTGAGTGCATGCTGGCCCTCACCAGCCGCCTGTACACTGTACACAGGATAGGAACGCTGCTCAGCATCTCACTGAAGTGCAGCAAAATGGCCTTCAGCTCTTGCTCAGCGGGGAAGTGCAGGTGGGTTAGGAGGTGGCAGATGGAAAAAGGTAACATAGAATTGCATGCTTTGCTCAAATTACTCCCACTCTGCATCCCATTCCCCCACTAGCCCTCCAGATATATCCTCAGAAGAGAGTGGGCAGCGCTAGGAATGATGCTCAAGTACATGGGTATAGTGCAGGAAGAGGTTTCATAATCTAAAGTTAGTTTCCATCTTTCAATGACATATCCTACTCACTGAACCACTTGCTCTATTCATTACACCTCCATCACCCATTTTAACAATCTTTATCAACCTATACTTAACTCAATTTATCTGCTCTACCTCACTCTCAGCCATAAGCCTCACACTCAGAATTCACAGCTTGCGCACAGTGGCAGTTATTTAACCCATGACACATCACATCACTGAAATATATGTCAGGACACTCACTGACACAGTTTCCTCTTTTTTGCAGGATTTCCTCTTTCTTGTGGTAATCAGCAGGAAAAGAACTGGAGGGGGACAAACAACCTGAATGCTTCAACCCCCATACAGGAGACATGCTGGCCATCATGGGAAGGATCATTGTCGAGGCTGTGGCCATTAGTGGGGCTGGAGTTAGTGGGTTTCCTCCGGGTGCTCCGGTTTGCTCCCACAAGTCCCAAAAGACATGCTGTTAGGTCATTTGGACATTCTGAATTCTCCCTCTATGTACCCGAACAGGCGCCGACCGGAATGTGGTGACTAGGGGCTTTTCACAATAACTTCATTGCAGTGTTAATGTAAGCCTATTTGTGACAATAAAGATTATTATTAGTATGGAGGGATAATTGCTGCACACCTAATTTTCTTTCTCTCACCCAACTTCTCCATCCCCCTCAACAACCTCATCTGACTGACAAGTTTCAGATAGTGCCATCTCACATCCCTCTCCCCTCACCTAATAGAATCATTGGCCAAAGTTTCAGATGCCCAAGAACTGGGACACTCCATGTCAGAGGAGGAAGACAAAGAAGACAGTGAAGATAAAGAGACACGGTCACTCGATCTTGCACTCATGGTCAACAACTTAGACTTTGATGCTTCTCATATTTTAGAGGTGAGGATAGAGATCTAAGATCTGCATGTGGTGAGTCATTGGGCACAAGTCTCGGTGGAGCTCGCATGGAGAGAAATGAAGGCACAGGTGCCAGCTTGTCAAAGTTTTCATTGAGGACATTTCAGAAAGCTGTGGTCAGGGTAAGATGGCTCTATGGCCCTAATATGACATTGGAAAATGGGTGGCCATCAAACAGCACACTGTCATCCTGAGAGGAACAGCAGGTGCCTCTCCCATGGAGCCAAGGCAGCTCTTCAATTTCATCTGAGTGAAAATGTACCCCATATTTTTAACAGCTGTAGTTTTTTTTAAAATTCAATTGGGATTCAAGGTAAGAAAATACAGAAAGATTAAATCTTTGATTATTAATCACATTTTAATATTGAATCCATTGTACTTACTTGTTTTCTTAATCTTACTGCTGCCACTGCAGACTCGTAAGTTTGTAACTGTATGTAAACTCTTCCCAGCCTTTTGCCTGAAGTGTTGACTATTTCAGACAGATTCACCCTGGCATTCCTCAGTGGTCAGTGTGTTTCTGTACTCATGTGGTGTCCTATTCCCCATCCTACTTCTTGCTCACTTGTTTCCAATGATCCTACATGTGTAATCCCATTATCCCATCTGTACTTAACTTATGTGTAGTCCCCGTATTTGAGCTGCAACTTGCAAAGATGAGATTGAGTAAAACTGAATCTTTAAGAAGTTTGGTTTCCTCTTACAGAGTGACAGAGATGTGTCCATGTCTTTAGCACAAACTGAAAGAGAGGTACAAGGAACATTGAGTGTGAAAAGAGAGCACAGAAATGTTTGGTGAAGCCACCCATAGTTTGTCATATAAAATGTGTTGGGTGAGATGGAATAAAGAGAAGATAAGCTGAAAAACTGGAAGGAGTGGATGAGCCCTGGTGTGAAATGGAAATTGGGCATGTGGCAGTGACGTTATCTCTCCATTTCAGGTGAGAACCTCTTCATCAGTGCGAGGTAATCGCAATGTTGCTGTACGTGGCGGAGGTCTGGCTCATATCCCACTCCTGCATCATGGTGATTACTCAATCCATCTTTCACTTTGTCTGGAGATTGAAATGTTCTGGGTTTGCAAGGACACGATGTACAAGCCTCCAAAGATGGAGGAGAAACATACCAATTGTTGCCCTCGTTCTGATGGCCACCTTTGTGTGCAGGTGCATCAAGCTGTGCATAGACCCTCTGCACAGATACCAAGTATCACTATGTGCTGATATTCTACCTGCCCCAGGTGATGTGAAAACGTCTCCGGGCACATTGCCGTGGAACCCGCCAAGCAGTTAGACTGTACTGTACCACCTGTCCTTTGCAGAGAGGTCTATGCAAAAAAACCTTTGATCACAAGTTGTCCATATGTAATATCCTCAAGGCCCTGTAAGAAAAGAAGATAACGGATCCTGTACATGGTCAATGAGCAAACTGTCAAAGTTGTTTGGCAGAATGCCGAATCACCAGAACATGCATGGTGGCGAGAAAGGCCATTCCTGTCACATCCTTCCTACATGCCCAGAGTTTCACTTGGAAGGAATGTTTGAGAGTCGGGGCAGTCAGAAGGGAGGGGGCTGGCCTTGCATCTCCTACAGTTGCACAGAAATGTGCCAAAGAGAATGGTGACTCACCCCTTTGCAGAACATATCCATTCAGTCCATAAGCATTACCCTGAGCTTCCGGTTCCATGTAATTTTAATACTCCATCTTGTTCCCACACTGAACTTTGTCCATGGCCTGCCCTAGTGAAGCTCAAGGCACAGCATCTTACCTTTTGACTTACCACCCTACAGGTTTCTGGACTCAACAGTGAGTTTAACAACTTTAGATTATAACCTCTGCAGACCGGGTGGTCATATGGACACTGGGATGATACGGATCCAAAAGGGGTCATGTGTCTAGTGCAGGAGTTCTCCCCTGGGCACGGGCAGATATATAGCATGTAAGGGGCTTTTCGCAGTAACTACATTGAAGCCTACTTGTGACAATAAGCAATTATTATTATTATTATTAAGGGATGCTCAGTACTGTTAATAAACCTTCGCGGTTGTTAGTTCCTTGTCGGCAGTTATTGCAACCCAGTACATTCTACATGGTATCAGGACTTAGCAGAGATGGAACAGGGACTTTGCCGCATTTACTCATGATTGATGAAAACATCGCAGAGGAGGCACGGTGGCACAATGATAGCACTTCTGCCTTACAGCACCAGGGTCCTGGGTTTGATTCCGGCCTCGGGTGACTGTCTGTGTAGTGTTGGCACATTCTCTCCATGTCTGTATGGGTTTCCTCCGAGTGCTCCGGTTTCCACCTACAGTCCAAAACTGTGCAGGTTAGGTGGATTGCCCATTCTTTTGAAAATCCTCACAATAAAATGTGCATTTGGCACTCTCAAGGACAAGGCCCTCTTGCCATCAAAAGTTGAAACCAACGTGAGTGACACTATTATTAAGTGGTGATGAAGAGGAAAGAAGTATTACGATCGCAATTCTCACAGATTCTGTCCTTTAGAACCTAGTCAGTCAGGATCCAGACCACGTGTGGCCATGACAAGTCGTGCCCCAGAGCCAAACAGCTATGTGATTGTTTCTGACATGCTCATTACATAAGAAACCAGCATCACCTACTGCGGGTATCTGAACCAGCATCATCAACCACCACCATACCCCATGTATCCAGTCTGCAATCTAGGACCCTAATTACACTAATGGAAATAGAGGCTCCCCCAGAGGCCTGCAGCCACTGGGTACACCGTAAGGACACCTGATTTTAACCACACTGAAGAACATAGAACATAGAACAGTACAGCACAGAACAGACACTTCGGCCCTCAATGTTGTGCCGAGCATTGTCCGAAACCAAGATCAAGCTATCCCACACCCTGTCATTCTGGTGTGCTCCATGTGCCTATCCAATAACCGCTTGAAGGTTCCTAAAGTGTCCGACTCCACTATCACAGCAGGCAGTCCATTCCACAACCTAACCACTCTCTGAGTAAAGCTCGGACATCCCTCCTATATCTCCCTCCCATCCTCAACCTTATAGTTATGCCCCCTTGTAACAGCTACATCCCCCGAGGAAATAGTCTCTGAACGTCCACTCTATCTATCCCCCTCAGCATCTTATAAACCTCTATTAAGTCGCCTCTCGTCCTTCTCCGCTCCAAAGAGAAAAGCACTAGCTCCCTCAACCTTTCCTCATAAGACCTATCCTGCAAACCAGGCAGCATCTTGGTAAATCTCCTTTGCACCCTTTCCAATGCTTCCACATCCTTCCTATAGTGAGGTGATCAGAACTGCACACAACACTCCAAATGTGGTCTCACCAGGGTCATGTACAGTTGCAGCATAACCCTGCAGCTCTTAAACTCTAATAAACGCTAACACACTATAGGCCTTCTTCACGGCTCTATCCACTTGAGTGGCATGAGATCTGTAGACATGAACCCCAAGATCTCTCTGTCCCTCAACATTCCTCAGAACCCTGCCGTTGACCCTGTAATCCGCACTTATCAGGGCTAAACTCCATCTGCCATTTTTTGGCCCAGCTCTGCATCCTATCAATGTCTCTTTGCAGCCTACAACCTCATCCACTACTCCACCAATCTTGGTGCCATCAGCAAATTTACTGACCCACCCTTCAGCCCCCTCCTCCAAGTCATTGATAAAAATCACAAATAGCAGAGGACCCAGCACTGATCCCTGTGGTACACCGCTGGTAACTGGTCTCCAGTCTGAAAATTTTCCATCCACCATCTTGTCTTCTATGTGATAGCCAGTTACTTATCCAATTGGCCAAATTTCCCTATATCCAACACCTCCTTACTTTCTTCATAAGCCGACCATGCGGAACCTTATCAAACGGCTTACTAAAATCCATGTATACAACATCAACTGCTCTACATTCATCTACACACTTAGTTACCTCCTCAAAGAATTCAATCAAATTTGTGAGGCAAGACTTACCCTTCACAAATCCGTGTTGACAATCCCGGATTAAGCTGCATCTTTCCAAATGGTCATAAATCCTATCCTTCAGGACCTTTTCCATTAACTTACCGACCACCGAAGTAAGACTAACTGGCCTATAATTACCAGGGGCATTCCTATTCCCTTTCTTGAACAGAGGAACAACATTCACCACTCTCCAGTCCTCTGGCACTATCCCCGTGAACAGTGAGAACCCAAAGATCAAAGCCCTTGCCTCCCAAAGAATCCTTGGATATATCCCATCTGGCCCAGGGGACTTGTCGACTTGTCCTTCCTCAGAACATCTACCTCCTCCAGCCTACCCGCCTGTATCACACTCTCATCCTCAAAAACATGGCCCCTCTCCTTGGTGAACACTGAAGAAAAGTATTCATTCAACGCCTCTCCTATTTCTTCTGACTCCATGCACAATTTCCCACTACTGTCCTTGACTGGCCCTAACCTCACCCTGGTCATTCTTTTATTTCTCACATAAGTTCCTTGATCTGACCCGCCAAGGACTTCTCATGCCCCCTCCTAGCTCTCCTAAGCCTTTTTTTTTAGCTCATTCCTTGCTACCTTGTAACCCTCAAGCGACCCAACTGAACCTTGTTTTCTCATCCTTACATACGCTTCCTTTTTCCTCTTGACAAGACATTCAACCTCTTTTATGAACCACGGTTCCCTCACACAGCCATTTCCTCCCTGCCTGACAGGGACATACCTATCAAGGACACACAATATTTGTTCCTTGAACAAGCTCCGCTTTTCATTTGTGCCTTTCCCTGACAATTTCTGTTCCCATCTTATGCTCCCTAATTCTTGCCTAATCGCATCATAATTACCACTCCCCCAATTATAAACCTTGCCCTGCCGTATGGCCCTATCCCTCTCCATTGCAATAGTGAAAGATACCGAATTGTGGTCACTATCTGCAAAGTGCTCTCCCACAAACAAATCTAACCCTTGGCCCAGTTCATTACCCAGTACCAAATCCAATGTGGTCTTGTCGGCCTATCGACATATTGTGTCAGGAAACCCTCCTGCACACACTGTACAAAAACTGCCCCATCCGAACTGTTCGATCTATAGAGGTTCCAATCAATATTTGGAAAGTTAAAGTCACCCATGACAACTATCCTGAGACCTGCACACCTATCCATAATCTGTTTTGCAATTTCTTCCTCCACATCTCTATTACTATTTGGGAGCCTATAGAAAGCTCCTAACAACGTGACTGCTCCTTTCCTATTTCTAACTTCAGCCCATATTACCTCAGTAGGCAGATACCCTTTGAACTGCCTTTCTGCAGCCGGTAAACTATCCTTGATTAACAATGCTACTCCTCCACCTCTTTTACTACCTTCCCTCCTCTTACTGAAACATCTATACCCCAGAACTTCCAACAACCATTCTTGTCCGTGTTCTAACCATGTCTCCGTAACGGCCACAGCATCGTAGTCCCAAGTACCAATCCACGCTCCAAGTTCACCTACCTTATTCCGGATGCTTCTTGCATTGAAGTAGACACACTTCAACCCACCTTTCTGTCTGCTGGTACACTCCTGCGACCTTGATACCCTCCTCAGTGCCTCACTACTCCCAACACTGGCTTCTGGAGTACAGCTCATTTTCCCATCCCCCTGACAAATTAGTTTGAACCCCCCGCCCCCCCCCCCCCCCCCCCGAAGAGCCGTAGCAAATTTCCCTCCCAGGATATTGGTGCCCCTCTGGATACAGTGACCGCAATGCACTGATGCAAATTTTCCCCGCAACAGCCAATCAACAGCTCCACTCTGCTGCCCTCTGCTGGACACCAACCTGAGGTCATCCCAACCAAAGCCAACTGGTACACTCAGTAAACCAAATACCAAGTTCAAGGTCAAATGATGAACTAGTCTACAAATGGACTTTGTCTTTTAAAAGGTGGGTGGGGAAAAGATGCGATGGACTATGTGCAAGCTGCAGAAGCCCAATTAGTGCTTTGCACAATGTAAATAGTTAAGCTTTGTTAGCCCTGTATGACTTTGTATGCTGTAAATAGTTAACACCCTGTAACTATTATCTAACTCTGTTAAACCTCTGCACCACCAGCTGTATCAACTTAACAGGGAAGATGTCAACTGGGTGGTCACGTGGACACAGGGATGATGCAGGTACAAAAGGGGTCACATCTCTGTAGAGCGAGTGTTCTCCCCCTGGGAGACACACAGCATTTCGCAAAATGAATATTTTCCATCAGTATTCACACAGGAAAAAGACAATGTTGTCGAGGAGAATACTGAGATACAGGCTACTAGACTAGACGGGATTGAGATTCATAAGGAGGAGGTGTTAGCAATTCTGGAAAGTGTGAAAACAGATAAGTCCCCTGGGCCGGATGGGATTTATCCTAGGATTCTATGGGAAGCTAGGGAGGAGATTGCAGAGCCTTTGGCTTTGATCTTTATGTCATCATTGTCTACAGGAATAGTGCCAGAAGGCTGGAGGATAGCAAATGTTGTCCCGTTGTTCAAGAAGGGGAGTAGAGACAACCCCGCTAACTAAGACCAGTGATCCTTACTTCTGTAATGAAAGAGTAAATGCTGGAAAATCTCAGCAAGTCTGGCAGCATCTGTAGGGAGAGAAAAGAGCTAACGTTTCGAGTCCGATGACTCTTTGTCAAAGCTAACAGACAGAGAAAGTGGGAAATGTTTATACTGTGGATTGAGAATGAAAGATGAATCATAGCCACAGAAACCCAGGGAAACCGGGTGCTAATGGCCACAGAAACCAAGGGGAAAGAGTGCTAATGGTAGTCCCCAGAGCGGACAAGAGATGTGAAAGGTCAAACAGCAGGGAAACTAACATCAGAGGATGAACTGTAGATGTGGGGAGAGGGGAAGGGGGAAGCAAAGAGGAGAAAGATGAAGGAAAGGTGGATAAGATTGGGGGGGAATTAAATATATATTAAGAAAGAAATGGTAAAAGACAGTTAAAATGAAATGAAAACAAATGGGTCGAGGTGGGATAGAGCTGATCATCTGAAGTTGTTGAATTTCATGTTCAGGCTGGAAGACTGTAGCGTGCCTATCCGGAAGATGAGATGTTGTTCCTCCAGTTTGCCTTGCGCTTCACTGGAACATTGCAGCAGGCCAAGAACAGACATGTGGGCATGGGAGCAGGGTCTTTTGTTAAAATGGCAAGCAACAGGAAGGTCAGGGTCCTGAATGCGCACAGACCAAAGATGCTCCGCAAAGCGATCACCCAGTCTGCGTTTGGTCTCTCCGATATAGAGGAGACCACATCAGGAACAGCGAATGCAGTAGACCAAATTGACAGAGATGCAAGTTGAACGCTGCTTAACCTGGAATGAGTGTTTTGGGCCTGGGATGTTAAGCATGGAAGAGGTAAAGGGGCAGGTGTTACACTTTCTGCGATTGCATGGGAAGGTGCCATGGGTGATGGGAGAGGGACTGGGTATGCTGGAGGAGTGGACTAGATTGTCTCGGAGTGAATGGTCTCTGCAGAATGCTTTCAGACGGAGTGAAGGGAAGATGTGTTTGGTGGTGGCATCACTCTGGAGTTGGCGAAAATGGCGGAGGATTATGCTTTGCATACGGAGGCTGGTGGGATGAAATGTGAGAACGAGGGGGACTCTATACTTGTTCTGGGAGGGAGTGGAGGGGGCGAGGGTAGTGGCGTGGGAGATGGACTGCACACTGTTGAGGGCCCTGTCCACAACTGTAGGTGGGAAATCATGGTTGAGGAAGAAGGAACACATTTTCGAAGCACCATTTTGGAAAGTGGCATCATCAGAACAAATGCGACGGAGGCGAAGGAGTTGAGAGAAAGGGATGTGGGGTGTGAAGAGCTGTAGTCCAGATAGCTGTGGCAGTCAGTGGGCTTGTAGTGGATATTAGTGGATAGTCTATTGCCGGAAATAGAGACAGAAAGATCAAGAAGGAAAGTGTCTGAGATGGACCAGGTGAAAGTGATGGAGGGGTGGAAACTGGAAGCGAAGTTGATGAATTTTCCAGGTCCCGGCGAGAGCATGGCGCGGCACCAAAATAGTCCATCAATGTATCGGTAAAGGAGTTGTGGGAGGGCGCCCGGATAGGCCTTGAACAAGGAATGTTCCACATACCCCATAAAAAGGCAAGCGTAGCTAGGACCCATGAGGGTACCCATTGTTACACATTTGATTTGGAGAAAGTGGGATGAGTTAAAGGAGAAGTTTTTGAGAGATAGAACGAGTTCAGCCAGGCAGAAGAGTGTTGTGGTGGATGGGAATTGTCCGAGCTCTTTTCGAGAAAGAAGCAAAGAGCTCTCAGGTGTGGGATGGAGGTGTAGAGGGATTGCACATCCATGGTGAATAGAATGCGGTTAGGGCCCGCGAACAGGAAGCTGTCAATATGACGCAGGCATCAGAGGAATCCCGGATGTAGGTGGGGAGGGAATGGACCAGAGGAGTAAGGATGGAGTCAAGATAAGAGGAAATAAGTTCAGTGGGGCAAGAGCATGCTGACACAATGGGCCTGCCGGGACAGTCCTTTTTGTGGATTTTGGGAAGTAAAAGTGGGCTGTCTGGGGTTGGGAGACTATGAGGTTGGAAGCCGTAGGGGAAGGCATCCGGAGGAAATGAGGTCGCTAACGGTGTTGGAGATAATGCCTTGATGTTCAGTGGTCTGGTCATGGTCCAGGGGGAGGTAGGAAGATGTATCTGAGATTTGGCACACTGCCTCTGCGAGGCAGAGGTCAGTGCGCCAGACGACAACAGAACCCTCTTTGTCGGCAGGTTTGATGACAAAGTCGGGGTTAGACCTGACGGAGTGAAGAGCAGAAAGTTTGGAAGGAGAGAGGTTGGAATGGGTGAGGGGGCAGAAAAATAAAGATGGCCAATGTCCCGTCGACAGTTCTCAATGAAAAGATCAAGGGCAGGTAATTGTCCCGGCGGGGGGGGGGTGTCAACTTGGAGGCAGAATGTTGGAGGCACATGGAAGGATCAGCGGAACGGGGGGAGGATTCTTGCCCAAAGAAGTGGGCACGGAGACGAAGGCGGCGAAAGAAGAGTTCAACATCATGTCGAGCCCGGAATTCATTGAGGTGTGGACGTAAGGGTTCAAATCTGAGTCTTTTGCTGAGAACAGCACACTCAGCCTCAGAGAGGGGAAGGTCAGAAGGTATGGTGAACATGTGGCATGGGCTGGGGCTGGGAGAAATGGGGTACGAGGGATTGGGACTGGTGGAGGACCTGGGATGGGCAGTGGTGTTGATATTGGGAGAAATGGGGTACGAGGGATTGGGACTGGTGGAGGGCCTGGGATGGGCAGTGGTGTTGATATTGGGAGAAATGGGGTACGAGGGATTGGGACTGGTGGAGGACCTGGGATGGGCAGTGGTGTTGATATTGGGAGAAATGGGGTATGAGGGATTGGGACTGGTGGGAGGGTCCACGATGGACAATGGTGTTGATAGTGGGAGAAATGGGGTATGAGGGATTGGGACTGGTGGAGGGTCTAGGATGGGCTGTGGTGTTGATGAGTTGTTGAAGCTTGCGTTCCTTAACACCTGTAAGAAACAGGAAAAGATTCTTGTCAAGGCGTCGAATGATACGAAGGATGAAATGAAACTGGGGACAGGGACAGAGAGGGACTCTCCAGAGAGAGTAAGACGGTACTGCTGGAGAGAGATGTTGAGTGCCTTCATGTGGCAGCGCATGGCACTGAGTGTGGCTTTCAGGATGCCGCGAGAACAGCAGTTGGAAGAATGTTGTCTATCCTGGAGATACCTGTAATCCTGGAGGTTACATGCAGGGTGGAATTTAAGTTGAAATCCCTGTGGGGTAAGTCGGAGACGAAGACAGTCACTGAGGAAGGAAATATGGCTGTGGAAGCGAGTCTTGGTAAATACCATGTCCAACACTAAGAGAGAAATAGAAAGCAGTGAAGTTGGATAGTGAGGGAGAGACTTATGGAAATCCTGTCGGAGAGAAGAGCAGTACTTCTTCAGGGTAGACATTCCTGGAAGAGAGGTGGGAGTAAGTTAACCACTGGATAAAAGCAAATTACTGTGGATGCTGGAATCTGAAATGAAAGAGAAAATGCTGGAAAATCTCAGCAAGTCTGGCAGCATCTGTAGGGAGAGAAAAGAGCTAACGTTTCGATTCCGATGACTCTTTGTCAAAGCTAACAGAGAAAGTGGGAAATATTTATACTGTGGAGTGAGAATACTGTGGAGCCTTACTTCTGTTGTGGGCAAAGTCTTGGAAAGGATTATAAGAGATAGGATTTGTAATCATCTAGAAAGGAATAATTTGATGAGGAATAGTCAACATGGTTTTGTGAAGGGTAGGTCATGCCTCAGAAAGTTTATTGAGTTCTTTGAGAAGGTGACCAAACAAGTGGACGAGGGTAAAGCAGTTGATGTGGTGTATATGAATTTCAGTAAAGCGTTTGATAAGGTTCCCCACGGTAGGCTATTGCAGAAAATACAGAGGCATGGGATTGAGGGTGATTTAGCGGTTTGGATCAGAAATTGGCTAGCTGAAAGAAGACAGAGGGTGGTGGTTGATGGGAAATGTTCAGCCTGGAGTTCAGTTACGAGTGGTGTACCACAAGGATCTGTTTTGGGGCCACTGCTGTTTGTTATTTTTATAAATGACCTGGAGGAGGGCGTAGAAGGATGGGTGAGTAAATTTGCGGATGACACTAAAGTCGATGTAGTTGTGGACAGTGCGGAAGGATATTGCTGGTTACAGAGGAACATAGATAAGCTGCAGAGCTGGGCTGAGAAGTGGCAAATGGAGTTTAATGCAAAAAAGTGTGAGGTGATTCATTTTGGAAGGAGTACCAAGAATACAGAGTACTGGGCTAATGGTAAGATTCTTGGTAGTGTGTATGAGCAGAGAGATCTTGCTGTCCATGTACATAGATCCCTGAAAGTTGCCACCCAGGTTGATAGGGTTGTTAAGAAGGCATACGGTGTGTTAGCTTTTATTCACCTGAGGAAGGAGCTGCGCTCCGAAAGCTAGTGACATCGAAACAAACCTGTTGGACTTTAACCTGGTGTTGTAAGACTTCGTACTTAGCTTTTATTGGTAGAGGGATTGGGTTTCGGAGCCATGAGTAGGACCAGTCAAGGACAGGGATGGGAAATTGTGTGTGGAGTCTGAAGAGATAGGCGAGATATTAAATGAATATTTTTCGTCAGTATTCACTCAGGAAAAAGATAATGTTGTGGAGGAGAATGCTGAGCACCAGGCTAATAGAATAGATGGCATTGAGGTACGTAGGGAAGAGGTGTTGGCAATTCTGGACAGGCTGAAAATAGATAAGTCCCCGGGACCTGATGGGATTTATCCTAGGATTCTCTGGGAGGCCAGGGAAGAGATTGCTGGACCTTTGGCTTTGATTTTTATGTCATCATTGGCTACAGGAATAGTGCCAGAGGACTGGAGGACAGCAAATGTGGTCCCTTTGTTCAAAAAGGGGAGCAGAGACAACCCCGGCAACTATAGACCGGTGAGCCTCACGTCTGTAGTGGGTAAAGTCTTGGAGGGGATTATAAGAGACAAGATTTATAATCATCTAGATAGGAATAATATGATCAGGGATAGTCAGCATGGCTTTGTGAAGGGTAGGTCATGCCTCACAAACCTTATTGAGTTCTTTGAGAAGGTGACTGAACAGGTAGACGAGGGTAGAGCAGTTGATGTGGTGTATATGGATTTCAGCAAAGCGTTTGATAAGGTTCCCCACGGTAGGCTATTGCAAAAAATACGGAGGCTGGGGATTGAGGGTGATTTAAAGATGTGGATCAGAAATTGGCTAGCTGAAAGAAGACAGAGGGTGGTGGTTGATGGGAAATGTTCAGAATGGAGTACAGTCACAAGTGGAGTACCACAAGGATCTGTTCTGGGGACGTTGCTTTTTGTCATTTTTATCAATGACCTAGAGGAAGGCGCAGAAGGGTGGGTGAGTAAATTTGCAGACAATACTAAAGTCGGTGGTGTTGTCGATAGTGTGGAAGGATGTAGCAGGTTACAGAGGGATATAGATAAGCTGCAGAGCTGGGCTGAGAGGTGGCAAATGGAGTTTAATGTAGAGAAGTGTGAGGTGATTCACTTTGGAAGGAATAACAGGAATGCGGAATATTTGGCTAATGGTAAAGTTCTTGAAAGTGTGGATGAGCAGAGGGATCTAGGTGTCCATGTACATAGATCCCTGAAAGTTGCCACCCAGGTTGATAGGGTTGTGAAGAAGGCCTATGGAGTGTTGGCCTTTATTGGTAGAGGGATTGAGTTCCGGAGTCGGGAGGTCATGTTGCAGCTGTACAGAACTCTGGTACGGCCGCATTTGGAGTATTGCGTACAGTTCTGGTCACCGCATTATAGGAAGGACGTGGAGGCTTTGGAGCGGGTGCAGAGGAGATTTACCAGGATGTTGCCTGGTATGGAGGGAAAATCTTATGAGGAAAGGTTGATGGACTTGAGGTTGTTTTCGTTGGAGAGAAGAAGGTTAAGAGACTTAATAGAGGCATACAAAAAGATCAGGGGGTTGGATAGGGTGGACAGTGAGAGCCTTCTCCCGCGGATGGATATGGCTGGCACGAGGGGACATAACTTTAAACTGAGGGGTAATAGATATAGGACAGAGGTCAGAGGTAGGTTCTTTACGCAAAGAGTAGTGAGGCCGTGGAATGCCCTACCTGCTACAGTAGTGAACTCGCCAACATTGAGGGCATTTAAAAGTTTATTGGATAAACATATGGATGATAATGGCATAGTGTAGGTTAGATGGCTTTTGTTTCGGTGCAACATCGTGGGCCGAAGGGCCTGTACTGCGCTGTATTGTTCTATGTTCTATGTTCTAGGTCAAGTTGCAGCTGTACAAATCTCTGGTTCTGGTTCGCATTTGGAGTATTGTGTGCAGTTCTGGTCGCCGCATTATAGGAAGGATGTGGAAGCATTGGAAAGGGTGCAGAGGAGATTTACCAGGATGTTGCCTGGTATGGAGGGAAGATCTTATGAGGAAAGGCCCATGACCTCCCCTCTGCCTTATCTTTCTCCCTCCCCTTCTCTTTCCTTTCCATCTTCATCTTGTGACTTGCTTGTGACTCCCCAGCCCCCGCCACTTCCTCTGTTGGTTGCTGGCTACGAACAGATCCTGGAACAAGTTGGTGAACAGCTTCTATGTCCTGTGGAAGCCCTCTTTCAACCCTTGGGTGGCAAATTTTATTTTCTCCAATTTGAGAAATTCCACCAGATCGGACAGCCAGACTGTAGCCTTGGATGGTGCTGCCGATCGCCAGCTGAGTAGGCTTCTCCGGCAGGCGATCAGGGAGTCAAAGGTTAAGGCATCGGACCCCCTCCCCATGAAGAATTCTGGCTGTTCTGAGACCCCGAAGACATCACAGACGCCACAACCCTCACTCCCACATCCCTAGACATGGCCTCAGAAAACACCATCCGGTACCCAGCAAATCTGTGGCAGGCCCAGAACTTGTGGGTGTGGTTGGCCGGGCCTCCCTGGCACCATTCACATTTGTCGGCCACCTCCGGAACTTACTCATTCGGGTTCTGGTTAGGTACGCTCTGTGCTCCTCCTTTACCTGCATTAGGGAGATGATCACTTGGTGTTAGGTCTATGATATCTGCCTCCGCTCCCGTTTCCAACCCTGGCTGGTCCGACACCCCGAATATGGCCTCCTGGGGACCCGGGTCCAGTTTCACATGCACCACCTTGGAAATTACCCTAAACACCTCCTTCCAGTACTCCCCTAGCTTTGGACAGGACCAAAACATATGAACGTGATTTGCGCCTCCCCCCCCCCCCCCCCCCCCCCCCCCCCCCGCAACGCTCACACACATCCTCTACTCCTTCAAAACATCGTCTCATCCTCGCCCTCGTGAGGTGCGCTCTATATACCACCTTCAGCTGTATCAACCCCAACCTTGCACATGAGGTGGAGGCATTCACTCTCTGGAGCACCTCACACCAGACCCCCTCCTCTATAACCTCTCCCAGGTCTTCCTCCCACTTTGCTTTGATCCCTTCCAGTGGTGCCTTATCCTCTTCCAGAATAGCTCCGTACACCGCTGACACTGCCCCCTTCTCCAGTCCCCTTGTCGTTAACACCTCCTCCAGCAATGTGGAGGCCGGTTCCTCTGGGAAGCTCTGTATCTCCTTCCTGGCAAAATCCTGAATCTGCATGTACCTAAACACTTCTCCCTGCTCTAGCCCATACTTCGCTTCCAGCTCCCTCAATCCTGCAAACCGACCCGAAGAAACAAATCTTTTAACGTCTTAATCCCCTTCTCTTCCCATTTCCGAAAACTTCCATCCCACCTCCCTGGCTAAAATCTGTGGTTCCCCCGAATCGGCATTTCCCTTGACCCTAAACCCAACCCGAAGTGTTGGCGAAATTGCCTCCAGATTTTCAATGAAGCTATTATTACCGGACTCCCTGAATATTTCCCCGGAGCTATCGGGAGCTGCGCTGTTGCTAGTGCCTTCAGCCCCGACCCCCCTGCACAAACTCTCCTCCATTCTGACCCACTGAGAATCAACCCCTCTGATCCAGCTCCGCACTTTCTCCACATTCGCCGCCCAGTAGTAGTACAACAGGTTCGGGAGACCCAAACCCCCTGCCTGCCTTCCCCTCTGTAGCAGCACCTTTCTCACTCTGGCCACCTTCGCTCCCCATATGAATGAGGTAATCCTTCCCGCAATCTCCCTGAAAAAAGACTTTGGCAGGAAAATCGGTAGCATTGAAAAATAAACAGAAATCGCGGCAACACATTCAGTTTAACCACCTGTACCTGACCCGCCAGTGACAGAGGAAGGCCATCCCACCTTGCCAGATCGGCTTTCACTCTCCCCACCAAACTAGTGATGTTGTACCTGCGAAGCCTCCCCCACTCCCGGGCAACCTGCACCCCCAGATACCTAAAATGAGTCCCTGCTCTACGGAATGGCAGCCCCCCACCCCTGCCCCCACCCCCAAGCCGAGACACCACAAAGTACTCACTCTTGTCCAGGTTCAACTTGTACCCCGAGAAAGACCCAAATACCCGCAGTAGCTCCAATATTCCTCCAATCGACGCACTCGGCTCCGACACATACAGCAGCAAGTCGTCGGCATATAAGGACACCCTATGCTCTATCCACCCCCCCGCCCCCCCCCGCACTATTCCTTTCCATGCTCCCGAACTTCTCAATGCGATGGCCAACGGCTCAATCGCAAGTGCAAACAGCAGGGGGGACATAGGACATCCCTGTCTCGTCCCACGGTGGAGAGAAAAGTATCTCAAACTGATATTATTTGTGCGGACACTCAGTTCCTTATATAATAGCTTTACCCAGTTCACAAACCTTGGTCCAATCCCAAACCGCTCCAGCACTGCTATCAGGTACCCCCATTCTGCCCGATCAAACGCCTTCTCGGCGTCCAATGCCACAACTACCTCTGTTTCCTTTCTTTCCGCCGGTGCCATAACAACGTTCAAAACCCTCCTAATGTTCGAAAACAGCTGCCTCCCTTTCACGTACCCCGTCTGATCCTCCCCTATCACCTTCGGGAGGCACTCCTCCAGCCTACCCGCCAGTACCTTCGCCAACACTTTTACGTCCACATTCAGAAGTGATATGGGCCGATACGACCCACACTCCGTCGGATCCTTATTTTTTTTAGTAACGGTGAAATTCATGCCTGCCCCAAGGTTTGCGGCAACACCCCCTTCCCTATCGCCTCCTCAAACATTCCCACCATCAGGGGTGCCAACCTATCCTTAAATTTTATGTAATATTCCACCGGAAACCCATCCGGCCCTGCACCTTCCCCGACTGCATTCTCCCAATCGCATCCTTTATCTCCTGCTCCACTATTGCTCCTTCTAATGTAGCCCTATCCCCCTCCCCTAGCCTCGGGTACTCCAACCCATCTAGAAATTCCTGCATCTCACGGTCTCCTCCGAGTGGCTCTGACTTGTACAACCTCTCATAAAACTCCTCAAAAACCTTGTTAATCAGCAGTGGGGCCACCACCAACTTCCCTGCCCTATCCTTCACCTGAAGAATTTCCCTTGCCGCTGCCTCCCTCCGGAGCTGACCTGCTCCATGTTCTCCATGTTCATAAACTGCACCCCTTGCTCGTCTCAGTTGGCGCACCGCCTTCCTGGTGGACAATAGGTTGAAGCTCGCCTGTAGTTCCTTCCTCTTTTCCAACATCTAGGCCCAGCAGCGCTGCCTGCTGCCTGTCGGGGCCGCCCCCAGCTGCCGCGCCACCCGCCATGTGCAGCCCGTGGGCGCTGCCATCTTCAATTTCGGCCGCCACGTGCGACCCATGGGGGCCGCCATCTTTAACGCCATCTTGTACTTCACCTGCTTCGTGCGACCCATGGGGGCCGCCATCTTGGGACCACTCCACAGTCTCCCGGGAGCCCTGCTCACCCGATCGTACGCTGGCCCGCCGATACCTCCGACCGGCCTACCCATCACCTTCTGAAGCTCGCCTCCATCACGCTCGACCAGTCCCGGCCTCATCACCTCACAAAATCTACGATGACCGTCCGGATCAACGGGCACGAGACGGTCTGCCTTTTCGTCTCCGGGAGCACAGACAGCTTCATACGCCCAGATACGGTAAGGCGCTGCTCCCTCCCAATTTTACCCGCAACCCAGAAAATCTCCCTGGCTTCCGGATCCCATGCAGTAGAAATCCGGGGGTACTGTGTCGCGACCCTTACTGTACAAGGAGTAGAGTACGTTAACTTCAAACTCTACGTCCTTTCCCATCTCTGCACTGCCCTATTACTGGGGCTCGACTTCCAGTGCCACCTCCAAAGCCTTACTTTAAAGTTTGGTGGATCCCTGCCCCTCCCTCACCGTCTGTAGCCTCGCGACCCTTAAGGTCTTCGCTAACCTCACCCCGGACTGTAAGCCCGTCGCTACTAGGAGCAGATGATACAGTGCCCGGGACAGGGCCTTTATCAGGTCGGAGATCCAGCAACTCCTACGAGAGGGGATCATTGAAGCTAGTACCAGCCCTGGAGAGCCCAAGTGATGGTTGTCAAGACTGGGGAGAAGCACCGGATGGTCATCGACTACAGTCAGACCATCAACCGGTATACGCAGCTCGATGTGTACCCACTCCCTCGCATATCTGACATGGTCAACCAGATTGCGCAGTATCGAGTCTTCTCCACAGTTAACCTGAAGTCCGCGTACCACCAGCTCCCTATCCGCCCGGAGGACCGCCAATACACTGCCTTCGAGGCAGATGGCCGCCTCTACCACTTCCTCAGGGCCCCCTTCGGCGTCACCAATGGGGTCTCGGTCTTCCAACGAGAAATGGACCGAATGGTTGACCAGACCGGCTGCGGGCCACATTCCATACTTAGATAATGTCACCATCAGGACCATGATGAAAACCTCCGGCACTTCCTCCACACCGCCAAACTCCTGAACCTCACCTACAATAAGGAGAAATGCGTTTTCCCGCACAACCCGCCTAGCCATCCTTGACTACATTGTAGAAAACGGAGTCCTAGGGCCCGACCCCGACCGCATGCGCCCCCTCCTGGAACTCCCCCTCCCCCACTGTCTGAAGGCCCTGAAGAGATGCCTGGGGTTCTTTTCTTACTATGCAAAGTGGGTCCCCAATTATGCGGACAAGGCTTATTAAATCCACCATTTTTCCCCTGACGGATGAGGCCCGCCTGGCCTTCAACCACATCAAGGCAAATATTGCCAAAGCTGCAATGCATGCTGTGGACAAGTCCATTCCGTTTCAGGTGGAGTGCAATGCGTCGGACGTAGCTCTGGCCGCTACCCTCAACCAGGTGGGCAGGCCAGTGGTTTTCTTCTCCCGTACCCACCATGCCTCCGAAATTCGACACTCCTCCGTCGAAAAGGAAGCCCAAACCATTGTGGAAGCTATGCGACATTGGAGGCATTACCTGGCCGGCAGGAGATTCACTCTCCAACGGTCGGTTGCCTTCATGTTTAACAATACACAGCGGGGCAAGATCAAGAACGACAAGATTCTGAGGTGGAGTATCGAGCTCGCCACCTATAACTACAATATCTTGTATTGACCTGGGAAGCTCAATGAGCCCCCAGATGCCCTATCACACGGTACATGTGCCAGCGCACAAGTAGACCGACTTCGAGCCCTCCACAATGACCTCTGTCACCCGGGGGTCACCCGTTTCTTTCACTTTATCAAGGCTCGCAACCTGCCTTACTCCATCGAGGAGGGTCAGGTCCGTGACCAGGGACTGCCAGGTCTGCGCGGAGTGCAAACTGCACTTCGATCGGCCAGAAAGACGCACCTGGTAAAGGCCTCTCGCCCCTTTGAGTGCCTCAGCATCAACTTCAAAGGGCCCCTCCCCTCCACTGACCGTAATGTGTACTTCCTCAACGTTGTTGACGAATACTCAAGATTCCCCTTTGCCACCCCATGCCCGACGTGACCTCTGCCACTGTCATCAAGGCCCTGCACAGTCTTTTCACCTTGTTCGGGTTCCCCACCTACATCCATAGCAATCGCGGTTCCTCCTTCATGAGTGACAAGTTGCGTCAGTTCCTGCTCAGCAAGGACATCACCTCCAGCGGGACGACCAGCTACAACCCCGGGGGCAACGGACAATTGGAGAGGGAGAACGCGACGGTCTGGAAGGCCGTCCTCCTGGCCCTACGGTCTTGACGTCGCCCATTCTCCCCGCTGGCAGGAGGTCCTCTCCGATGCGCTCCAATCCATCCGGTCGCTCCTGTTCCTTGCTACCAACGAGACCCCTCACGAACGTATGTTTGCCTTCCCCAGGAAGTCCACCTCCTGGGTTTCGCTCCTGGCCTGGCTGACAGTCCCAGTGCCCGTCCTCCTCCGGAAGCATGCGAGGAGTCATAAATCAGATCCCCTCGTTCAGAAGGTACTGGTCCTCCATGCCAATCCACAATATGCCTATGTGGCACATCAGGACGGACAACAGGACACAGTCTCCCTCTGGGATGTGGCACCTGCAGGTTCCCTAGCGACCATCACCACCACCCCCGACCCTACACCGTCTCCCCCCCACCTCTACCCACCTACCTCAAGAACTGGCACCGCAGGCCCACCGCCGACCATCACCACCACCGCCGACCATCACCACCACCCCCGCCCATGCACCGCCCCCCCCCCCCCCCCCCCCCCCCCACCGACTCAACAATTGGGTGAAGAAGAGGACAACATGACCCGGAGGGCGCAGGTCTCGACACCGGTGCCCACACCACAGTCGGGACTGAGGCAATCACGGCGGAAGGTCAAGGCCCCCGACAGACTTGATCTTTAAGTCCACTTCACCCCCGCTGGACTCTTTTTTTAACAGGGGGTGAATGTGGTAAACCACTGTAGAGTAGAATATGTGTATTGTGGTAAATGGCCACTGTATTATATATAATGTGGTAAACCACTGCCCGATGCCTCCGCCTCCCCTCGGGCCCGGTATAACGGTGGCTGGTCTCTGCCTCTGATCCAGTTCGGGATCAGAGGCCAGGAGGCTTTCTGTTTAGTTTATTAAAGCCTCGGTTACGTTCACTACTCGTCGTGTGTTCATTGATGGCATATCATTCAGCTCCTGCATTGACTCCTCCACAATGTCTTCCCACTAAAGTGACTGCAATCACCTGGAGTGCTTTCTGTCACAGACTGAGGGGAGAGGAAAGAGGAGGGGATCTCCTGTCCACTTCCTGGGCCTAGGCCTCCAGAATAGCATTGCTCGATCAATAGTTCTAGCAGCCATTTTTCTCTCTAGTACTTATTTTTTCATGGTCAGAATGTGGCTCCCATTAAGGGGCGTCCGAAAGGTTTGATTTCCAGCTACCCAAACAGGCAGTAGGCATAATCACCCAGACTCGAAACGTTGCTGTCAGATCTGAGATTGTCCAGAACTTTCTGTTTTTGGAGCATGCAAGTTCATGTAGCCAATAATCTAGTCACACATTGCAGCCTGAGTCAGGATGATGAGCACCTAATGTGCAGGTTCGGTGGATTGGCTATGATCAATGTGTGAGGTTAGGGGGTATCAGGCAGGGAAGTGGGACTGGGTAGACTGTGTAGCACCATCGATCACACACAAGGCGAGACGTAAAGAACTTCAATCGAGGCTTTATTGTTCAGACTCGTTCCTCAGCAGCTCAGTCACAGAATGCAGCTGCGGGGATTAATCCAGGTTCTTATACCCCGCCTATCTGGGTGGAGCCCAGTAGGCGGCGGATCCAATCGGGATCCAGCGTCTGTCCTCCAATGGCTCCTCGGCATTCATGGTGTACCGTATTACCCTGAATACATACCACCACATTCTCCCCTTGTTAAAAAAGAACCCGGCGGGGTGGTGGGTGGTCGGGGTTTACAGGGTCGGTGCCTTAACCATTGAACTATATACAATCATGCCGCTTTTACTGGGCCACTGAATTATTCACATTTTACCCGATTTGCAGCGTTAACTATTTACAACAATGCCGCTTTACTGGGCCACTGAATTATATACATCTTAAGTCGATTCGATGAGTCGAGATGGTGCTCTGGTCGCCCTTTCCGATCGTCTCAGCCCGGGTGGTGGTGGTGGTGCTGGCTCGGGTCCGGTCGACTCTGGGAGCATCGCACTGTCCCCCTCTGTTTCCTCACCCCTGGATGGGCCTGGGAGGAGAACTGATCCCCCCGGGAAGGGGGTGGCTGTGGGGTGCACCGGCGGGAGTGAGGGGGAGGTGATTTGTGTTGGGGGGGGGTGGGGAGCTCCGGCGGGCGCCAGGTCCCGCAGAGAGACCGTGTACTGAGAGACCACATAGGCGTACTGCGGGTTTGCATGGAGTAGGTGTACCTTCTCCACCAGTGGGTCTGATTTGTGTGCCCGCACATGTTTCCGGAGCAGGATGGGTCCCGGGGCTGCCAGCCAGGTCGGAAGTGACGTTCCAGAAGCGGACCTCCTAGAGACGACAAGGAGGCGCTCGTGAGGCGTTTGGTTAGTGGTGGTACACAGCAGGGACCGGATAGAATGAAGGGCAACCGGGAGGACTTCCTGCCAGCGGGAAGTTGGGAGACTCCTAGACCGTAGGGCCAGTAGGACGGTCTTCCAGACCGTTCCGTTCTCCCTCTCAACCTGCCCGTTCCCCCGGGAGTTGTAGCTGGTTGTCCTGCTCGAGGCTATGCCCTTACTGAGCAGGAAGTGACGCAGCTCGTCACTCATGAAGGAGGACCCCCGACTTCCGGGTGCGGCGATGACCAGCTGAGTCGCACGTTTCGGCAGCTCCCGGTGAAACGGACTAACGGACTTTTGGGCTCTTGATAGGAGGCCCAACGGCAATTTTGACGGCTAAAAACACTGTGCGGTAAACCAGAAGGGAATCCCCCCTGGATACGGATGAAAAAAGGAGGAGAAAGTGGCCGGATTGCAGTGGATCCTTTAGAACAGCGGCAAGGAAGGCAAGCAAAAACCAAGATGGCGTCGGAAGGTGGCAGTTTAACATGGGGCCCTGAACAACAAGAGTTCTTGAAATGCTGTGTGGAAGAACTCAAAAAGGAAATGAAGAAAGAGCTGTTGGCCCCGATACTACAGGCGATCGAAGGGCTAAAGGAGGAACAAAAGACCCAGGAGCGGGAGCTTCGGGTCGTGAAGGCAAAGGCAGCCGAGAATGAGGACGACATACAGGGCCTGTTGGTGAAGACGGAGACGCATGAGGCACATCAGAAACGATGTGTGGAAAGGTTGGAGGCACTGGAGAACAACGCAAAGAGGAACAACCTGAGGATTCTTGGTCTTCCTGAAGGTGTGGAGGGAGCGGACGTCGGGGCATATGTGACCACGATGCTGCACTCGTTAATGGGAGCGGAGGCCCCGGCGGGTCCGTTGGAGGTGGAGGGAGCATACCGAGTGATGGCGCGAGGGCCGAGAGCAGGAGAAATTCCCAGAGCCATAGTGGTGAGATTCCTCCGTTTTAAGGATAGAGAAATGGTCCTTAGATGGGCAAAGAAAACTCGGAGCAGTAAATGGGAGAACGCGGTGATCCGCGTTTATCAAGACTGGAGTGCGGAGGTGGCGAGAAGGAGGGCGAGCTTTAATCGGGCCAAGGCTGTGCTTCATAAAAAGAAGATAAAATTTGGAATGCTGCAACCGGCAAGACTGGGGGTCACATATCGAGGGAGGCACCGCTACTTTGAGATGGCGGATGAAGCGTGGACTTTTATTGTGGAAGAAAAACTGGAATGAGCGGGTTATTAAAAAGAACGTTTGAACAAAGTGGTGGGGCGAATGTGGGGGGCAAAGAGGGGGGTTAAAAAGGGGGGAAAGAGGAGTTTTATGTACTAATCCTGCGATGTGGTAACTTTTCTCTCTTCCACAGGTGGTGATGGGGAGAGGAGGGGAGGTGGAGGAGATGGGGCGTTGGCCGCGCTATGATAATCATGGCGGGAATAGAGAAGCAGGAAGGAGGGGGCGTCGCACGGTGCGAGCCGAGGTCACGGGGGGAAGCCGAGGTCGGCCAGAGTTTGCTGACTTCTGGGAGCAACATGGGGGGAGTAATTACGCTAGCGGGGGATCTAGCGGGGGGGGGGGGGGGGTGGGGGGGGGGGGGAATTACTGGGTTGCTGCTGCTGGGGAGAGGGGGGAGCTGGAATGGGAGGGGATGGGCGGGGGGGGCACCGCCTGGGGGAGATACAGCTGCGTGGGAATCGGGTGAGGAGCTGGAAAAAGGTGATGGCTAATCGACAAGGGGGGGGGTAGGAAGCCCCCCAACCCGGCTGATCACGTGGAACGTGAGAGGGCTGAACGGGCCGATAAAGAGGGCACGGGTACTCGCACACCTTAAGAAACTTAAGGCAGATGTGGTTATGTTACAGGAAACGCACCTGAAGCTGATAGACCAGGTTAGGCTACGCAAAGGATGGGTGGGGCAGGTGTTCCACTCGGGGCTAGATGCGAAAAACAGGGGGGTGGCTATATTAGTGGGGAAGCGGGTAATGTTCGAGGCAAAGACTATAGTGGCGGATAACGGGGGCAGATACGTGATGGTGAGTGGCAAACTACAGGGGGAGACGGTGGTTTTGGTAAACGTATATGCCCCGAACTGGGATGATGCCAATTTTATGAGGCGGATGCTAGGACACATTCCGGACCTAGAGATGGGAAAGCTGATAATGGGGGGAGATTTTAATACGGTGTTGGAACCAGGGCTGGATAGGTCGAAGTCCAGGACTGGAAGGAGGCCGGCAGCAGCCAAGGTACTTAAAGATTTTATGGAGCAGATGGGAGGTGTAGACCCGTGGAGATTTAGCAGACCTAGGAGTAAGGAGTTCTCGTTTTTCTCCTATGTCCATAAAGTCTACTCGCGAATAGACTTTTTTGTGCTGGGAAGGGCGTTGATCCCGAAGGTGAGGGGAACGGAGTATACGGCTATAGCCATTTCGGATCACGCTCCACACTGGGTAGACTTGGAGATAGGGGAGGAAACAGGAGGGCGCCCACCCTGGAGAATGGACATGGGACTAATGGCAGATGAGGATGTGTGTCTAAGGGTGAGGGGGTGCATTGAAAAGTACTTAGAACTCAATGATAATGGGGAGGTCCAGGTGGGAGTGGTCTGGGAGGCGTTGAAGGCGGTGGTTAGAGGGGAGCTGATATCAATAAGGGCACATAAAGGGAAGCAGGAGAGTAAGGGAGCGGTTGCTGCAAGAACTTTTGAGGGTGGACAGACAATATGCGGAAGCACCGGAGGAGGGACTGTACAGGGAAAGGCAAAGGCTACATGTAGAATTTGACTTGCTGACTACGGGCACTGCAGAGGCACAATGGAGGAAGGCACAGGGTGTACAGTACGAATATGGGGAGAAGGCGAGCAGGTTGCTGGCACACCAATTGAGGAAAAGGGGAGCAGCGAGGGAAATGGGGGGAGTGAGGGATGAGGAAGGAGAGATGGAGCGGGGAGTGGAGAGAGTGAATGGAGTGTTCAAGACATTTTATAAAAAATTATATGAAGCTCAACATGGGAGGGAGAGAATGATGGGCTTCTTGGATCGGCTGGAATTTCCCAAGGTGGAAGAGCAGGAAAGGGTGGGACTGGGAGCACAGATCGAGATAGAAGAAGTGGTGAAAGGAATTAGGAGCATGCAGGCAGGAAAGGCCCCGGGACCGGATGGATTCCCAGTCGAATTCTATAGAAAATATGTGGACTTGCTCACCCCGGTATTGACGAGGACCTTTAATGAGGCAAAGGAAAGGGGACAACTGCCCCCGACTATGTCTGAAGCAACGATATCGCTTCTCTTAAAGAAGGAAAAGGACCCGCTACAATGCGGGTCCTATAGACCTATTTCCCTCCTAAATGTAGATGCCAAGATCCTGGCCAAGGTAATGGCAATGAGAATAGAGGAATGTGTCCCGGGGGTGGTCCACGAGGACCAAACTGGGTTTGTGAAGGGGAGACAGCTGAACACGAATATACGGAGGCTGTTAGGGGTAATGATGATGGCCCCACCAGAGGGGGAAATGGAGATAGTAGTGGCGATGGATGCCGAGAAAGCATTTGATAGAGTGGAGTGGGATTATTTGTGGGAGGTGTTGAGGAGATTTGGTTTTGGAGAGGGGTATGTTAGATGGGTGCAGCTGTTGTATAGGGCCCCGATGGCGAGCGTGGTCACGAATAGACGGGGATCTGCATATTTTCGGCTCCATAGAGGGACAAGGCAGGGATGCCCTCTGTCCCCATTATTGTTTGCACTGGCGATTGAGCCCCTGGCGATAGCGTTGAGGGGTTCCAAGAAGTGGAGGGGAGTACTTACAGGAGGAGAAGAACACCGGGTATCTTTGTATGCGGACGATTTGCTACTATACGTGGCAGACCCGGCGGAGGGGATGCCAGAAATAATGCGGATACTTGGGGAGTTTGGGGATTTTTCAGGGTATAAATTGAACATGGGGAAAAGTGAGTTGTTTGTGGTGCATCCAGGGGAGCAGAGTAGAGAAATAGAGGACCTACCGTTGAGGAAGATAACAGGGGACTTTCGTTACCTGGGGATCCAGATAGCCAAGAATTGGGGCACATTGCATAGGTTAAATTTAACGCGGTTGGTGGAACAAATGGAGGAGGATTTTAAGAGATGGGATATGGTATCCCTGTCACTGGCAGGGAGGGTGCAGGCGGTTAAGATGGTGGTCCTCCCGAGATTCCTCTTTGTGTTTCAGTGCCTCCCGGTGGTGATCACGAAGGCTTTTTTAACAAGGATTGAAAAGAGCATCATGGGTTTTGTGTGGGCCGGGAAGACCCCGAGAGTGAGGAAGGGATTCTTACAGCGTAGCAGGGATGGGGGGGGGCTGGCACTACCGAGCCTAAGTGAGTATTATTGGGCCGCTAATATTTCAATGGTGAGTAAGTGGATGGGAGAGGAGGAGGGAGCGGCGTGGAAGAGATTAGAGAGGGCGTCCTGTAGGGGGACTAGCCTACAGGCTATGGTGACAGCCCCATTGCCGTTCTCACCGAGGAACTACACCACAAGCCCGGTGGTGGTGGCTACACTGAAGATTTGGAGACGGCATAGGGGGAAGACTGGAGCCTTGGGGGGGTCCCCGATAAGAAACAACCATAGGTTTGCCCCGGGGGGAATGGATGGGGGATATGGAATGTGGCAAAGAGCAGGAATAACGCAACTGAAAGATCTGTTTGTGGATGGGAAGTTCGCGAGTCTGGGAGCGCTGACCGAGAAATATGGGTTGCCCCAAGGGAATGCATTCAGGTATATGCAACTGAGGGCTTTTGCAAGGCAACAGGTGAGGGAATTCCCGCAGCTCCCGACACAAGAGGTGCAGGACAGAGTGATCTCAAAGACATGGGTGGGGGATGGTAAGGTGTCAGATATATATAGGGAAATGAGGGACGAAGGGGAGACTATGGTAGATGAACTAAAAGGGAAATGGGAAGAAGAGCTGGGGGAGGAGATCGAGGAGGGGCTGTGGGCAGATGCCCTAAGCAGGGTAAACTCGTCGTCCTCGTGTGCCAGGCTAAGCCTGATTCAGTTTAAGGTATTACACAGGGCGCATATGACTGGAGCACGGCTCAGTAAATTTTTTGGGGTGGAGGATAGGTGTGCGAGGTGCTCGAGAAGCCCAGCGAATCATACCCATATGTTTTGGTCATGCCCGGCACTACAGGGGTTTTGGATGGGGGTGACAAAGGTGCTTTCAAAAGTAGTGGGGGTCCGGGTCGAACCAAGCTGGGGGTTGGCTATATTTGGGGTTGCACAAGAGCCGGGAGTGCAGGAGGTGAGAGAGGCCGATGTTTTGGCCTTTGCGTCCCTAGTAGCCCGGCGCAGGATATTATTAATGTGGAAAGAAGCCAAGCCCCCGGGGGTGGAGACCTGGATAAATGACATGACAGGGTTTATAAAGCTAGAGCGGATTAAGTTCGTTCTAAGGGGGTCGGCTCAAGGGTTCACCAGGCGGTGGCAACCATTCGTCGAATACCTCGCAGAAAGATAGATGGAATGGAAAAAAGAAGGCAGCAGCAGCAGCCCAGGATCGGGGGGGGGGGGGGGGGGGGCGCTGGGGGGGAGGGGGGGGGGAGGAGGAACCAGAAGGACTCTCAGGGTTGTTAATATATACTGTATAATATGTATAGGTCGTTGCGACAGATAATTATATATTGGACTGTTAAATTATATTTTTGGAGATAAGGTGATAAGGCAGTTGCCAATTAGGGTTAGTTTTCATTTTTGTTATTTATTATTTATTCATTTTTTTGTTGTTTATAAAATAGGTCATTGTTATTTGTGTTGTTATAATATTGTGTAAAGGATGCACAATGTACTGTGTTGGTTGACCAAAAATTTTCAATAAAATATTCATAAAAAAAACAAAATGAAGGAGGACCCCCGTCACTGTGGATGTAGGCGGGGAAACCGAACAGGGTAAAGATGGTGCCGAGGGCTTTAATGACCGTGGCCGCGGTCATGTCGGGGCAGGGGATGGTGAAGGGGAAGCGGGAGTATTCGTCAACGACGTTTAGAAAGTATATGTTGCGATCGGTGGAGGGGAGGGGGCCTTTGAAGTCCAAACTGAGGCGTTCAAAGGGATGGGAAGCCTTTATCAGGTGCGCTCTATCTGGCCTGAAAAAATGCTGTTTGCATTCTGTGCAGATTTGGCAGTTCCTGGTGACTGTTCGGACATCCTCGACGGAGTACGGGAGGTTGCGGGCCTTTATGAAGTGGTAGAAACGAGTGACCCCCGGGTGGCAGAGGTCCTCGTGGAGGGCTTGGAGACGGTCCACTTGTGCGTTGACACAAGTGCCGCGAGATAGGGCAGCGGACGGCTCGTTCAGCTTTCCGGGACGGTACAGGATCTCATAATAGTAGGTGGAGAGTTCGATCCTCCACCGCAGGATCTTGTCGTTTTTTATCTTGCCCTGCTGTGCACTATCGAACATGAAGGCTTCCGACCGTTGGTCAGTGAGGAGAGTGAATCTCCTACCGGCCAGGTAATGCCTCCAATTTCGTACAGCTTCCACTATGGCTTGGGCCTCCTTTTCTACTGAGGAGTGGCGAATTTCTGAAGCGTGTAGGGTCTGGGAGAAGAAGGCCACGGGTCTGCCCGCTTGGTTGAGCGTGGCCGCCAGAGCTACGTCGGACGCGTCGCTCTCGACTTGGAAAGGGAGGGACTCGTCGATGGCGCGCATCGTGGCCTTTGCGATATCCGCTTTGATGCGGCTGAAGGCTTGGCCGGCCTCTGTCGGCAAGATACTCACATGGATTGACGATTGGTTGTCAGGCAGAAGGCAGAGAGTTGGGATAAAAGGTTATTTTTCGGAATGGCAACCGGTGACGAGTGGTGTCCCGCAGGGTTCAGTGTTGGGGTCACAGCTGTTCTCTTTATATATTAACGATCTAGATGACGGGACTGGGGGCATTCTGGCTAGGTTTGCCGATGATACAAAGATAGGTGGAGGGGCAGGTAGTATGGAGGAGGTGGGGAGGCTGCAGAAAGATTTAGACAGTTTAGGAGAGTGGTCCAAGAAATGGCTGATGAAATTCAACGTGGGCAAGTGCGAGGTCTTGCACTTTGGAAAAAGGAATAGAGGCATGGACTATTTTCTAAACGGTGACAAAATTCATAATGCTGAAGTGCAAAGGGACTTGGGAGTCCTAGTCCAGGATTCTCTAAAGGTAAACTTGCAGGTTGTGTCCGTAATTAAGAAAGCAAATGCAATGTTGTCATTCATCTCAAGTGGCTTGGAATATAAAAGCAGGGATATACTTCTGAAGCTTTATAAAGCATTAGTTAGGCCCCATTTAGAATACTGTGAGCAATTTTGGGTCCCACACCTCAGGAAGGACATACTGGCACTGGAGCTGGTCCAGCGGAGATTCACACGGATGATCCCAGGAATGGTAGGCCTAACACACGATGAGCGTCTGAGGATCCTGGGATTATATTCATTGGAGTTTAGGAGATTGAGGGGAGATCTAGTAGAAACTTACAAGATAATGAATGGCTTAGATAGGGTGGATGTAGGGAAGTTGTTTCCATTATCAGGGGAGACTAGGACCCGGGGGCACAGCCTTAGAATAAAAGGAAGTCACTTCAGAACAGAGATGAGGAGAAATTTCTTTAGCCAGAGAATGGTGGGTCTGTGGAATTCATTGCCACAGAGGGCGGTGGAGGCCGGGACGTTGAGTGTCTTTAAGACAGAAGTTGATAAATTCTTGATTTCTCAAGGAATTAAGGGCTATGGAGAGAGAGCGGGTAAATGGAGTTGAAATCAGCCATGATTGAATGGTGGAGTGGACTCGATGGGCCGAATGGCCTTACTTCCACTCCTATGTCTTATGGTCTTATGGACAGGGGAAAAGTAGTGAACTGGATTAGTGGGCGGGCCTTGTCTGCGTACTGGGGGACCCACTGGGCGTAATAAGAAAAGAAGCCCAGGCAGCGTTTCAGGGCTTTGGTACAGTGGGGGAGAGGGAACTCCATCAGTTCGGGGTCGGGGCCTATCACTCCATTACGCATTACGTCGCCAAGGATGGCTAGACGGTTGGTGCTAAACACGCATTTTTCCTCGTTGTAGGTGAGGTTGAGGGCGTTAGCGTTCTTGAGGAATTTTTGGAGGTTGGCGTCGTGGTCCTGCTGGTCGTGGCCGCAGATAGTGACGTTGTCGAGGTACGGGAACGTGGCCCGTAAACCGTGCTGGTCGACCATTCGGTCCATCTCCCGTTGGAAGACCGAGACTCCGTTCGTGATGCCGAATGGAACCCTTAAGAAGTGGTATAGCTGCCCGTCTGCTTCGTAGGCAGTGGACTTGCGGTCACCAGGGGCGAATGGGGAGCTGGTGGTAGGCGGACTTAAGGTCCACGGTGGAGAAGACCTTGTACTGTGCAATCCGAGGAAGACCTTGTACTGTGCAATCCGATTGACCATGTCAGATATGCAGGGAAGAGGGTACGCATCTAGCTGCGTGTACCTGTTGATGGTCTGACTATAGTCTACGACCATCCTTTGCTTCTCCCCTATCTTCACTACTACCACCTGGGCTCTCCAGGGACTATTGCTGGCCTGGATTATGCCTTCCTTCAGCAGCCCCTGGACTTCGGACCTGATAAACGTCCGGTCCTGGGCGCTGTACCGTCTGCTCCTAGTGGCGACGGGTTTGCAATCCGGGGTGAGGTTCGCAAACAGGGAGGGCGGTTCGACCTTGAGTGTCGCAAGGCCGCAGATAGTCAGTGGGGGTATAGGGCCGCCAAATTTGAATGTTAAGCTCTGGAGGTTGCATTGGAAGTCCAACCCCAGGAGGGTGGGAGCGCAGAGGTGGGGAAGGACATACAGCCGGTAATTTTTGAACTCTCTCCCCTGCACCGTTAGGTTTGCGATGCAGAACCCTTTGATTTCAACGGAGTGGGACCCCGCCGGCAGGACATTTTTTTGGGTGCTTGGCCGAATTATAAGGGAACAGCGTCTTACCATGTCTGGGTGAATAAAACTCTCCGTGCTGCCCGGGTCGATCAAACACGGCGTCTCGTGCCCGTTCACCAGCACTTTTGTCGTTGTCGTCTGGAGCGTCCGGGGCCGCGAATGGTCGAGCGTCACCGATGCCAAACGTGGTTGGTGTATCAGATCGTTGTCTTCAGGCAGTGTGGAGCCGTCCACGCTGGGGTCCTTGCCTGTCAGCCAAGGTAGCGGCATCCATGGATGGTTGGACAAAATGGCCGCTCCCATGAGTCGCACGTGGCCGGGGTGGACAAAATGGCTGCTCCCATGGATCGCACGCGGCCCGTGGGTAGGAAGATGGCGGCACCCGTTGGCCGCCCGTGGGTCGCTGGGGGGGTTGAGCCCGTGGTCCCATTTGTTCCCCGGAGATAGCGGCGACCCCACGGGACTGGCACACCGCTGCGTAATGCCCCTTTTTACCGCAGCTTTTGCAGGTGGCCGAGCGGGCCGGGCAGCGTGGCGGGGGTGTTTTGGCTGCCCGCAAAAATAGCAGCGGGCCCCCCCCGGGTGGTCTGGGATTCTGGCTGCGCACGCTTGCGGAGGGGTGGGGGTTGCTGGGGGGTCGGTCGCGGCGGGGGTCCACGGAGCCCAAGGGGCTGCAGCGCGGTCGGGGTCATAGGCGCGGGCGTTTTGGGAGGCCACGTCGAGGGAGGCTGCAAGGGCCCGTACCTCTGTGAGTCTGAGAGAGTCTTTCTCTAAAAGTCTCTGGCAAATTTGCGACGATGCCAAACCTGCTACGTAAGTGTCTCTGATCAGGAGGTCCGTATGTTCGTTCGCCGTAACTGCTGGGCAGTTGCAGTTTCGTCCCAGGATCGTTAGAGCATTGAAGAAATCGTCTAGCGATTCCCCGGGGATTTGTCGTCTCGTCACGAGCTGGTAGCGTGCGTAGACCTGGTTGACGGGCTTAATGTAGATCTCCTTCAGCAAGTTGAGCGCCGCTGGGAATTCTTCCGCGTCCTTGATGAGTGAGTAGATTTCGGGACTCACCCTGGAATGCAGGACCTGCATCTTCTGGTCTTCTGTTGGTCTGCCGGGGGCCATTCGGAGGTATCCCTCAAAGCACGCCAGCCAGTGCTTAAACGCCGATGTTGTGTTAGCTGCTTGGGGGCCGATTCGCAGGCACTCCGGGGCGATCCGGAGCTCCATATTCCTTTTTAAGTCTGCTCAATAAATTGTGGCACCATCGATCACACACAAGGCAAGACGTAAAGAACTTCAATCGAGGCTTTATTGAGCAGACTTGTTCAGACTCGTCCCCCAGCAGCTCAGTCACAGAATGCAGCTATGGGGATTAACCCAGGTTCTTATACCCCGCCTATCTGGGTGGAGCCCAGTAGGCGGCAGATCCAATCGGGATCCAGCGTCTGTCCTCCAATGGCTCCTCGGCATTCATGGTGTACCGTATTACCCTTAACACATACCACCACAGACTGCTCTTTCAGACGGTCAGTGCAGACTCAATGGGCCGAATGGCCTCCATCTGCACTGTACACCAATATCACACCCTGCTTTGGAAAAGCGGCGGGGCAATGGATGGACATTTCTAAGGCTGCATCTTTGTGTTTTAAGTTTTAAGCAGTTTTTAAATCTCGAATGTTAATGACAAAAGACACGTTTCATATTTCTTCCAGTTGCAGGCACCGTCGAAAAGCAGAGGGAGGGGCAGAATTCAAACATTGCACTGAGTGCTGAATTTGGTGCTTTTTGAGTGCTATAGTAAGAGTTTGGTGACCGAGGGAGTATAAGGCTTCATTTTTATCTAAAGTTTAGTCTTTCTTTTATTTAGTTAATTCACTTAAAAGTTGCTGTTTGGTTTAGATGAAGGTGAATTTTCAATCATCTTTAAACAGGCTTCTACTTGTAGGCACTTGCAGCTGGAGCTTGTTAATTAGGCCAGTTTTCAGAGGCTAGATTCACAGTATAAAAGTGATCCCCGACAGTGCAGACTTTGTTTGCACTGAGTGCTGAATTTGGTGCTTTTTGAGTGCTATAGTAAGAGTTTGGTGACCGAGGGAGTGCTGAATTTGGTGCTTTTTGAGTGCTATAGTAAGAGTTTGGTGACCGAGGGAGTGCTGAATTTGGTGCTTTTTGAGTGCTATAGTAAGAGTTTGGTGACCGAGGGAGTGCTGAATTTGGTGCTTTTTGAGTGCTATAGTAAGAGTTTGGTGACCGAGGGAGTGCTGAATTTGGTGCTTTTTGAGTGCTATAGTAAGAGTTTGGTGACCGAGGGAGTGCTGAATTTGGTGCTTTTTGAGTGCTATAGTAAGAGTTTGGTGACCGAGGGAGTTAGGTGAGGAGGGAGTAAGGTGCTCCTTTCACTTTGTTTCCGACATTTCCGCAAAGAGTGCAAAGAGAGCCAGGAGTTTACAGAAAGTGTAGCCAGGAGTTTACAGAAAGTGACTGGGAGCAGAGTCGGAGGGCGGAGATCTAGTTAGTCCACATAGCAGCTATATTCTGTAAGGTAAGAGAGGATGGAGGCTAGGCCAGTTACATGCTCCTCCTGTAGGATGTGGGTGACCGCTGGTGTCCCCGCTGACTATACCTGCGGGAAGTGCACCCAACTTCAGCTCCTCAAAGACCGTGTTAGGGAACTGGAGCTGAAGCTGGATGAACTTCGGATCATCCGGGAGGCAGAGGGGGTGATTGAGAAGAGTTACAGGGAGGTAACCACACCCAAGGTACAGGACAAGAATAGCTGGGTTACAGTCAGGGGGAAAAAAACAAACAGGCAGACAGTGCAGGGATCCCTCGTGGCCGTTCCCCTTCAAAACAAGTATACCGTTTTGGATGCTGTTGTGGGGGATGACCTACCGGGGGAAGGCCCTAGCGGCTAGGTCTCTGGCACTGAGTCTGGCTCTGGGGCTCAGAAGGGAAGGGGGGAGAATAGAAAAGCAATAGTTGTAGGAGATTCAATGGTTAGGGGAATAGATAGGAGATTCTGTGGTCGCGAACGAGACTCCCGGAAGGTATGTTGCCTCCCGGGTGCCAGGGCCAGGGATGTCTCGGATCGTGTCTTCAGGATCCTTAAGGGGGAGGGTGAGCAGCCAGAAGTCGTGGTGCACATTGGTACCAACGACATAGGTAGGAAAAGGGGTGTGGAGGTAATAAACAAGTTTAGGGAGTTAGGCTGGAAGTTAAAAGCCAAGACAGACAGAGTTGTCATCTCTGGTTTGTTGCCGGTGCCACGTGATAGCGAGGCTAGGAATAGGGAGAGAGTGCAGTTGAACACGTGGCTGCAGGAATGGTGTAGGAGGGAGGGCTTCAGGTATTTGGATAATTGGAGCGCATTCTGGGGAAGGTGGGACCTGTACAAGCAGGACGGGTTGCATCTGAACCAGAGGGGCACCAATATCCTGGGAGGGAGGTTTTCTAGTACTCTTCGGGAGGGTTTAAACTAATTTGGCAGGGGAATGGGAACCGGATTTGTAGTCCAGCAACTAAGGTGGCCGATATTCAGGACACCAAAGCATGTAATGAGGCAGTGGGGAAGGGAACACTGACAAAGGAGAGTACTTGCAGGCACGGAGATGGGTTGAAGTGTGTATACTTCAACGCAAGAAGCATCAGGAATAAGGTGGGTGAACTTAAGGCATGGATCGGTACTTGGGACTACGATGTGGTGGCCATCACGGAAACTTAGATAGAAGAGGGGCAGAAATGGTTGTTGGAGGTCCCTGGTTATAGATGTTTCAATAAGATTAGTGAGGGTGGTAAAAGAGGTGGGGGGTGGCATTATTAATTAGAGATAGTATAACAGCTGCAGAAAGGCAGTTCGAGGAGTATCACCCTATTGAGGTAGTATGGGTTGAAGTCAGAAATAGGAAAGGAGCAGTCACCTTGTTAGGAGTTTTCTATAGGCCGCCCAATAGTAGCAGAGATGTGGAGGAACAGATTGGGAAACAGATTTTGGAAAGTTGCAGAAGTCATAGGGTAGTAGTCATGGGCGACTTTAACTTCCCAAATATTGAGTGGAAACTCTTTAGATCAAATAGTTTGGATGGGGTGGTGTTTGTGCAGTGTGTCCAGGAAGCTTTTCTAACACAGTATGTAGATTATCCGACCAGAGGAGGGGCAATATTGGATTTAGTACTTGGTAATGAACCAGGGCAAATGATAGATTTGTTAGTGGGGTAGCATTTTGGAGATAGTGACCACAATTCTGTGACTTTCACTTTAGTAATGGAGAGGGATAGGTTCGTGCAACAGGGCAAGGTTTACAATTGGGGGAAGGGTAAATACGATGTTGTCAGACAAGAATTGAAGTGCATAAGTTGGGAACATAGGCTGGCAGGGAAGGACACAAGTGAAATGTGCAACTTGTTCAAGGAACAGGTGCTACGTGTCCTTGATATGTATGTCCCTGTCAGGCAGGGAAGAGATGGTCGAGTGAGGGAACCATGGTTGACAAGAGAGGTTGAATGTCTTGTTAAGAGGAAAAAGGAGACTTATATAAGGCTGAGGAAACAAGGTTCAGACAGGGCATTGGAGGGATACAAGATAGCCAGGAGGGAACTGAAGAAAGGGATTAGGAGAGCTAAGAGAGGGCATGTACAATCTTTGGCAGGTAGGATCAAGGAAAACCCCAAGGCCTTTTACACATATGTGAGAAATATGAGAATGACGAGAGCGAGGGTAGGTCCGATCAAGGACAGTAGCGGGAGATTGTGTATTGAGTCTGAAGAGATAGGAGAGGTCTTGAACGAGTACTTTTCTTCTGTATTTACAAATGAGAGGGGCGATATTGTTGGAGAGGACAGTGTGAAACAGATTAGTAAGCTCGAGGAAATACTTGTTAGGAAGGAAGATGTGTTGGGCATTTTGAAAAACTTGAGGATAGACAAGTCCCCCGGGCCTGACGGGATATATCCAAGGATTCTATGGGAAGCAAGAGATGGAATTGCAGAGCCGTTGGCAATGATCTTTTCGTCCTCACTGTCAACAGGGGTGGTACCAGGAGATTGGAGAGTGGCGAATGTCGTGCCCCTGTTCAAAAAAGGGACTAGGGATAACCCTGGGAATTACAGGCCAGTTAGTCTTACTTCGGTGGTAGGCAAAGTAATGGAAACGGTACTGAAGGATAGGATTTCTGAGCATCTGGAAAGACACTGCTTGATTAGGGATAGTCAGCACGGATTTGTGAGGGGTAGGTCTTGCCTTACAAGTCTTATTGAATTCTTTGAGGAGGTGACCAAGCATGTGGATGAAGGTAAAGCAGTGGATGTAGTGTACATGAAATTTAGTAAGGCATTTGATAAGGTTCCCCATGGTAGGCTTATGCAGAAAGTAAGGAGGCATGGGATAGTGGGAAATTTGGCCAGTTGGATAACGAATTGGCTAACCGATAGAAGTCAGAGAGTGGTGGTGGATGGCAAATATTCAGCCTGGATCCCAGTTACCAGTGGCGTACCGCAGGGATCAGTTCTGGGTCCTCTGCTATTTGTGATTTTCATTAATGACTTGGATGAGGGAGTTGAAGGGTGGGTCAGTAAATTTGCAGACGATACGAAGATTGGTGGAGTTGTGGATAGTAAGGAGGGCTGTTGTCGGCTGCAAAGAGACATAGATAGGATGCAGAGCTGGGCTGAGAAGTGGCAGATGGAGTTTAACCCTGAAAAGTGTGAGGTTGTCCATTTTGGAAGGACAAATATGAATGCGGAATACAGGGTTAACGGTAGCGTTCTTGGCAATGTGGAGGAGCAGAGATATCTTGGGGTCTATGTTCATACATCTTTGAAAGTTGCCACTCAAGTGGATAGAGCTGTGAAGAAGGCCTATGGTGTGCTCGCGTTCATTAACAGAGGGATTGAATTTAAGAGCCGTGAGGTGATGATGCAGCTGTACAAAACTTTGGTAAGGCCACATTTGGAGTACTGTGTACAGTTCTGGTTGCCTCATTTTAGGAAGGAAGTGGAAGCTTTGGAAAAGGTGCATAGAAGATTTACCAGGATGTTGCCTGGAATGGAGAGTAGGTCTTACGAGGAAAGGTTGAGGGTGCTAGGCCTTTTCTCATTAGAACGGAGAAGGATGAGGGGCGACTTGATAGAGGTTTATAAGATGATCTGCGGAATAGAGTAGACAATCAGAGACTTTTTCCCCGGGTTGGACAAACCATTACAAGGGGACATAAATTTAAGGTGAAAGGTGGAAGATATAGGAGCGATATCAGAGGTAGGTTCTTTACCCAGAGAGTAGTGGGGGCATGGAATGCACTGCCTGTGGAAGTAGTTGAGTCGGAAACATTAGGGACCTTCAAGCAGCTATTGGATAGGTACATGGATTACGGTAAAATTATATAGTGTAGATTTATTTGTTCTTAAGGGCAGCACGGTAGCATTGTGGATAGCACAATTGCTTCACAGCTCCAGGGTCCCAGGTTCGATTCCGGCTTGGGTCACTGTCTGTGTGGAGTCTGCACGTCCTCCCCGTGTCTGCATGGGTTTCCTCCGGGTGCTCCGGTTTCCTCCCACAGTCCAAAGATGTGCAGGTTAGGTGGATTGGCCATGATAAATTGCCCTTCGTGTCCAAAATTGCCCTTGGTGTTGGGTGGAGGTGTTGAGTTTGGGTAGGATGCTCTTTCCAAGAGCCGGTGCAGACTCAAAGGGCCGAATGGCCTCCTTCTGCACTGTAAATTCAATGATAATCTATGATTAATCTAGGACAAAGGTTCGGCACAACATCGTGGGCCGAAGGGCCTGTTCTGTGCTGTATTTTCTATGATGTGGAGATGCCGGCGTTGGACTGGGGTGAGCACAGTAAGATGCCTTACAACACTAGGTTAAAGTCCAACAGGTTTGTTTCGATGTCACTAGCTTTCGGAGCGCTGCTACTTCCTCAGGTATTTTCTATGTTCTATTGCAAATGTTGTTTTGTAAGGCACAATCGTTGTCCAAGCTCGCCTCACTCGAAGTAAATCACGACTTTGTGCAGAATTCTTAAAGAATCGAATTGAATTTTTGAAGTCAATGGAAAATGGGGAGATGCAAAACATCACCTGTTTCCCGCGGCAGAGTCGAGATCCCACCACTCCCGTGTGGGCCCACATGCAAAGGGATATTTCGCTTTAATTGAGAATTAATCCTTGTCAAAGAATTCCAACGGTTCAGTAAACCTGGGGGCGTTTCTATCACTGAGGCTCCACCCTACCATATTTATTTATTTAAGTGTTTGTGAGTAAACATCAATACCTGAAGTCAGAGGAACAAACTAGTCTGTGCATGAAATACGGGCACGGCGTATTGCCAGTGTCAAAACGTTCTTTCTCCTGGAGCTGCAGTATTTTATTGTTGAATTCACAAGCCCTGCTGGATAAAAGAAATCTGCCCGGATTTGACAGTCAGTGATTTGAGCAGCCACTGCCTACCCTGCGCCTCCTGCCGGTATTTCCCGCTCTGGGTGGCGGGCAGATTGATCAGGGGAGGTTTTTGTTGTGAGTTGTGATCCCGGAAGTGGTGTTGAGCTGTTTGTCTCAGTGATGTGGTGGCGGGGCCGCTGAGGGGAGTGAAGAAGGTGAGGAGGGGGATTGGAGGAGGGGAACTGGGAAGGAGTGTTTGTCAATTGTTTGCCGGTCAGTGGGAAAACGGCTGGGAAACGGTGCCTGGGATGAATGTCACAGGAGAAACAGCGCCTCTGAACGGGAACTTGGAGCCAGTTGTCACTCGGTGTTGGGATCAGGGCCACCCAGGAGCCGTCCCCGTCCCTCCCTCACAGTGAGCAGGACCCCACAGCCGACAGGAGCTGCAGGTTATTTATTCCACTGAGGTACAGCGGCTGTGTGAGAAACACTTCAGCCACTGGCAAAGCACGTTGTCCATTTGTAAAGTGGGTTAAATGAAGTTCAGTTAATGCCTGTGCAAAGCGTTGCTGTGTGAGTATTGTGTGAGTACTGGGGGCTAATGCTGGGTTTATTCCCGGGTTTAGTAAATGCCTCTTTAATTCTACACACAGTTTTTCTACGGTTAATCTGTACAGAAGAGATATTTTGGCATGATTTGTGGGAACCAATCCCAATGGGGAAATCTGCTGGAACTCGCTTCTACATGTTTCATGTTCTGTCCATTTTCTATAAAATGTTTCTATGAATATTTAACTCGGCCATTTCCGAATGACCCTGAACATCAGGTTTTAATAACTAGGGCAGAGTGTTTTTAGGCTATGTTGGGGATTGAGAGTCTGCCTCAGTTGAGGTTCTGAATGAAGATGACTGATGTCATAATTTCAGCAAGGATGAGCGTTGGAGGTTGGGTATGAATTGGAGGTGGGGTAAATGGGTCAAAATCTCAAGTGCAACAGTAAACTGACTTCAACCATGGACCTCTGCTATGTTTTGAGGCGGGATAAGGGATCGGCAGCCAACCGTCTCACAGGAGATGGGGGTTGATATTTAAAATATGTTAATCCGGCCTCTGATTTAACCTGCTCTGCAGGTTTAACCGGGTTCCCAAGCCTGGCGGTTGTCACAGTGACGTGGAGACATCCTCTGGGAGAAGGCAAATGCTTCCAGAGCACTTCTAATGGGCTGAGAGGAGTAGCAGTGTTTCCTCCCAGTGCCACCCCCCATTCAACTCTCGCCACCTGGAATCTATACCCCCCCCCACCCCACACACACACCCCAGGTGGGGGTTGGACCACTCTCAAGGTTGGGGATTGCATAGACTCCATTTTGAATTGGACACTTTCTCCCAATGCAATAGAGATCTGACCTACCTAGTCCTACAGCCTCTTCTGGCATTCTCTCTGCTCAACTGTATCTCAATCAGACCATTTGGCCCATCATACCAGTGCTGGCTCCTTGAAAGAGCTATCCAATTAGTCTTGTGTTCCTTTCCCACTTCCTGTGGCCTTGTAATTTTTTCTTCTTCCTTATCCTTTTGAAATGATGTGGAGATGCTGGCGTTGGACTGGGGTGAGCACAGTACGAAGTCTTACAACACCAGGTTAAAGTCCAACAGGTTTGTTTCGATGCCACTAGCTTTCGGAGCGCTGCTCCTTCCTCAGGTGAATTACGCCACACCAGGTTAAAGTCCAACAGGTTTGTTTCAATGTCACTAGCTTTCGGAGCGCTGCTCCTTCCTCAGGTGATTCACCTGAGGAAGGAGCAGCGCTCCGAAAGCTAGTGGCATCGAAACAAACCTGTTGGACTTTAACCTGGTGTTGTAAGACTTCGTACTATCCTTTTGAAAGTTATTGAATCTGCTTCACAATCCTTCGAGGCAACAGATTCCGAAACGCACCAATTAATCACATAAAACAATTGTCCATTTTGCCTCAGGTTCTTTTGCCAATTACTGAAATCAATGCTGCCTGGTTACTGACGCTTGTGCCATTGGGAGCACTTCCTGCCTGTTTACAAGCTCTTCGTTATTTTGAACATCTGTATTAAATCACTTCTTATCCTTCTTTGATCTAAGGAGAACAATCTCAGCTTCTTTCTGCAGTCTCTGACTAATGGTTTTTGCATCCCTTGCGCCATTCAAGATGATATCCTCTGCATCCACTGTAAAGCCTTGACATTTTCCTGAAGTCTGGTTCCATAATTGGGCACAGTACTCCAGCTGGGGCCAAAGTTTTAACATTACATCCTTGTTTTTCTTCTCTATACCTCTGGTTATAAAGCTAAGGATTATGTATACCTTTTAACTGCCTTCTCCCAAACTCTGGCAACTTTAAAGCATTTTGTACTTCATATCATAGAATTTACAGTGCAGAAGGAGGCCATTTGGCCCATCGAGTCCGCACCGGCTCTTGGAAAGAGCACCCCACCCAAGGTCAACACCTCCACCCAATCCCCATAACCCAGCAACCCCACCCAACACTAAGGGCAATTTTGGACACCAAGGGCAATTTATCATGGCCAATCCACCTAACCTGCACATCTTTGGACTGTGGGAGGAAACCGGAGCACCCGGAGGAAACCCACACACACACGGGGTGGATGTGCAGACTCCACACAGCCAGTGACCCAAGCTGGAATCGAACCTGGGACCCTGGAGCTGTGAAGCAATTGTGCTATCCACAATGCTACCGTGCTGCCCTAGGTCACTCTATTCCTGTACCGACTTTAGAATTCTACCATTTAGTTTATATTGCCTCTTCACACTCTTTTTGTCAAAATGCATCACTTCACATTTCTCTGCTTTTAAATTACATCTGCCATGTATCTGTCCATATGAATAGCTGCTAATTGTTAAAAAGGGGAAAGGGGTAGTTCTGAATTTTTAATGATTCAAGCTATTGCTGCCAGCATACTCTTTTTACTGGCACCAAGTGGTCATTAGTCTTTCCATTTGAATCATAGTTCAGGAAATTAGAAAGTCTGTTTGAAATTTGGAAGCCCATCACAGGTCAGCAATGTTGATTGACAATTCAGTAAGCCAATCCTTCTAATTCCACACAGCGTGTGCACCCTTCTCTTCCCCCCCACTCCCCCGCCAAACATTCACTGACTTACGGCAAAGGACAGATCTTTCTTTTATACAGACTCTACTGCTCGCACTGCTTGGGGGCCGCAGCAGGAAGTTGCACAGTTTCAGTAGGTTACTTGTGGTGTTGGTATGCTAAATTTTAATCATTTTTCAGAGCTGAGAGTGCAGGAATTCATTTACTTTCACCATTAAAATTGTATGTTGGTTTAATTTTATACAAACAAAGCCACAGTTGTTAATTTGAAGCTGTGGCTTGTTTCAATGTCATACTTTTTAGTTCATTTCCTGTAATGAGAATCAAACATACACAATGGCAAGTGGAATATGTCAGCAATGATATATGCAGCACATATTTTCTGTTAACAATCTCTGGGCTCTGATATTTGTAACAATTGGGTATTGGTCAGTTAAATGTGTGTTCTTGATTCTATAGATGTGAAGTCCAATTATAGTGATGCTCAAGAGAGAATATCATAGAATCATATAATCCCTACAGTGCTGAAGGAGGCCATTTTACCCATCGGGTCTGCATCAACCCTTGGAAAGAGCACCCTACTTAGACCCACACCCCACACTATCCCCATAACCCAGTAACCGTTTGGATCCTGAGGGGCAATTTAGCATGGACAATTCACCGAGCCTGCACATCTTTGGACTAATGTATGTATATGCAGTTGAATATGTAGTTGAAAATTATAAAACTTTGGTCTTGTTATTTAATATCCCTTCCCCTCCCCCCCCACACACACTCACAGACATGCAGGCACACATGTACATAGACACATATAGAGAGACCTATATTCTAGGTGTGGCCTCACCAAGGCCTAGTATAATTGTAGCAACACATCCCTGCTTCTATACTCAATACCTCTCTCAATGAAGGCCAACATACCATCAGCCTTCTTTACCGCCTACTACACCTGCATGCTTAACTTCAGCGACTGGTGCACAAGGACACCCAGGTCCCGCTGCACACTTCCCTCTCCCAATTTACAACCATTCAGGTGATAATCTGCCTTCCTGTTTTTGCTTCCAAAGTGAATAACCTCAAACTTATCCAAATTACACTGCATCTGCCATTGATTTTCCGACTCGCCCAACCTGTCCAGATCATGCTGTAGAATCCTCTGTATCCTCGTCACAGTTCACCTTACCACCCAACTTGGTATCATCTGCAAACTTTGAGATGTTACATTTTATTCCCTCATCCAAATCATTAATATATATTGTGAATAGCTGGGGTCCCAGCACCAATCTCTGTGGCACCCCAATAGCTACTGCCTGCCAATTTGAAAAGGACGCATTAATTCCTACTCTTTGTTTCCTCACTGCCTACCAGTTTTCAATCCACCTCAATACACTCCCCAATCCCATGCGCTTAAATTTTGTACAATAATCTCTTGTGCGGGACTTTGTCGAACACCTTCTGAAAGTCCAAATATACCATATCGACTGGCTCCCCCTTGTCCACTGTACTGGTTACATCTTCAAAGAATTCCAACAGATTGTCAAGCATGATTTCTCCTTCAAAATTCTTGCTCACTCTGACTGATCCTGCCACTACTTTCTAAATGTTCTGCTATAAAGTCTTTGAGAATAAATTCAAGAATTTTCCCCACTACTGATGTTTGGCTGACTGGTCTATAATTCCCTGTTTTCTCTCTACCTCCCTTTTTGAATATTGGAGTGACATTAGCTACCCTTCAATCTGCAGGGACTGTTCCAGAGTCTACAGAATCCTGAAGATGACCACCAATGCACCATCTATCTCCAGAGCCATCTCCTTAACAACTCTGGGATGCAGATTATCAGGCCCTGGGAATTTATCTGCCTTAAATCCCATCAATTTCCCCAGCACCATTTCTCTACTAATATTGATCTCCCTTAGTTCTTCCCTCTCTCTGAACCTTTCAATCTCCAACATTTCTGATATCTGATTTGTGTCCTCTTTTGTGAAGGCAGAAGTATGTATTCAAATGCTCAGCCATTTCTTTGTCCCTTAGACCATAAGATCATAAGACATAGGAGCAGAATTAGGCCACTCGGCCCATCGAGTCTGCTCCGCCATTCAATCATGGCTGATATATTTCTCATCCCCATTCTCCTGCCTTCTCCCCATAACCCCTGATTCCCTTATTGATCAAAAACCTATCTATCTCTGTTTTAAAGACACTCAGTGATTTGGCCTCTATAGCCTTCTGCGGCAAAGAGTTCCACAGATTCACCACCATCTGGCTGAAGAAATTCCTCCTCATCTCTGCTTTAAAGGATCGTCTCTTTAGTCTGAGATTGTGTCCTCTGCTTCTAGTTTTTCCTACAAGTGGAAACATTCTCTCCACGTCCACTCTATCCAGGCCTCGCAGCATCTTGTAAGTTTCAATAGGATCCCCTCTCATTCTTCTAAACTCCAACGAGTACAGACCCAAAGTCCTCAAACGTTCCTCATACGACAAGTTCTTCATTCCAGGGATCATTCTTGTGAACGTCCTCTGGACCCTTTCCAAGGCCAGCACATCCTTCCTTAGATAGGGGGCCCACAATTGCTCACAATACTTCAAATAGGGTCTGACCAGAGCCTTATGTAGCCTCAGAAGTACATCCCTGGTCTTGTGTTCCAGCCCTCTCGACATGAATGGTAACATTGCATTTGCCTTCCTAACTGCCGACTGAACCTGCACGTTAACCTTAAGAGAATCGTGAACAAGGACTCCCAAGTCCCTTTGTGCTTCTGATTTGCTAAGCATCTTCCCATTTGGAAAATAGTTTATGTCTCCATTTCTCCTTCCAAAGTGCATAACCTCACACTTTTCCACATTGTATTCTATCTGCCACTTCTTTGCCCACTCTCCTAGCTTGTCCAAGTCCTTCTGAAGCCCGCCTGCTTCCTCAATACTACCTGCCCCCTCCAGATCTTTGTATCATCTGCAAACTTAGCAACCATGCCTTCAGTTCCTTCCTCTAGATCATTAATGTATATTATGGAAAGTTGTGGTGCCAGCACTGACCCCTGAGGTACACCACTAGTTACCGGCTGCCATCCTGAAAAAGACCCCTTTATCTCCACTCTGTCTTCTGCCAGTCAGCCAATCCTCTATCCATGCCAGGATCTTACCCTGAACGCCATGGGCTCTTAACTTATTTAACAGTCTCCTATGCGGCACCTTGTCAAAGGCCTTCTGGAAATCTAAATAAATCATGTACCCTGGTTCTCCCTTGTCTAACTTCCTTGTTACTTCCTCAAAGAACTCTAACAGATTTGTCAGACATGACCGCCCCTTGACGAAGCCGTGCTGACTCAGTCCTATTTTATCATGCACTTCTAAGTAATCCGCAATCTCATCTTTAGTAATGGACTCTAAAATATCAACAATGACCGAAGTCAGGCTAACCGGCCTATAATTTCCCGTCTTCTGCATCCCTCCCTTCTTAAACAGTGGTGTTACATTAGCCACCTTCCAATCCTCCGAGATCCTTTCTGCCTCCAGTGATTCCTGAAAGATCATCACCAATGACTCCACAATCTCCTCAGCTATCTATTTTAGAACCCTGAGGTGTAGTCCATCCGGTCCAGGTGATTTATCCACCTTCAGACCTTTCAGTTTTCCCAGAACCATCTCCTTAGTCATGGTCACTGCACTCACCACTGTCCCCTGGTTCTCCTGGAGCTCTGGCATCCCACTGCTGTCTTCCACCGTGAAGACTGATGCAAAGTAACTGTTCAGTTCGTCTGCCATTTCTTTGTTTCCTATTATTACTTCTACAGCCACATTTTCCAGTGGTCCGATGTCTATTTTTGCCTCTCTCTTACCTTTTATATGGTGAAAAAAACTCTTCCTATCTTCCTTTATATTACTAGCTAGCTTGCACTCATACTTCATCTTCTCCCCCCTTATTGCTTTTTTAGTTGTCCCGTGCTTGCTTGTAAAGGCTTCCCAATCCTGTGGTTTCCCACTAATCCTCGCCACTTTATATGCTTTTTCTTTAGCTTTTCTGCTGTCCCTGACTTCCCTCGTCAGCCATGGATGCCTTGTCCTCCCCTTAGCATGTGTCTCCCTCCTTGGGATGAATTTCTGGTATGCCTCCTGAATAACCCCCAAAAACTCCTGCCATTGCTGGTCCACTGTCTTCCCTGCTAGGTTCCTTTTCCAATCAACTCTGGTCAGCCCCTCCCTTCTGTCTTTGTAGTTACCCTTATTTAATTGTAATACCGTTACATTTGATTGCAGCTTCTCGCTCTCAAACTGCAGGATAAATTCTATCATACTGTGGTCACTGCTCCTTAAGGGTTCCTTCACCTTAAGTCCCCTAATCAAGTCTGCCTCATTACACATCACCAAATCCAGAATTGCCTGGTCCATCGGAGGCTCTGCCACAACCTGCTCCAAAAAACCATCTCTTTGACATTCCACAAATTCCTTTTCTTGGGATATACTACCAACCTGATTTTCCCAGTCCACCTGCATATTGAAGTCCCCCACAATTATTTTACTATTGCCTTTTTTACATGCCTTTTCTATCTCCTGATTTATTTTCTGCCCCACATCCTGACTACTGTTAGGGGGCCTTTACAAAACTCCCATCAGGGTCTTTTTACCTTTGCGAATCCTCAACTCTACCCACAGAGATTTTATACCTTCTGATCCTATATTGCTCCTTGCTATCGATTTAACTTTATTCCTTACTAACAATGCAACCCCGCCCCCTTTGCCCATCTGCCTGTCCTTTCGATAGGACACATATCCTTGGATATTTAGATCCTAGCCCTGATCCCCTTGCAGCCACGTCTCTGTGATGCCCACAAAATTGTACCGGCCAATTTCAATGTACGCAACAAGCTCATTTACCTTGTTCCGTATACTGCGCGTGTTTAGGTACAACATCCTCAATCCTGCATTGACCATCCCTTTTCATACTTGTCACCTTTTTTGCTCTGCCTGAGGGTGATGTTGTTCTTTTATTTTGGTTCTCTATTTCCCCTTCAGTTATTACACCTTTTAAGCTCACATTCTGGTTCCCACCCCCCTGCCTTACTAGTTTAAATCCTCCCGAGTGAATTTAGCAAACCTCCCAGCCAGGATATCAGTGCGCCTCCAGTTTACATGTAACCCCTCCATCTTGTACAGGTCCTACCTGCCCCGGAAGAGATCCCAATGGTCCAAAAATCTGAAACTCTCCCTCCTATACCACCAGTTTGGCCACGTGTTTAGCTGCACTATCCTTATTATGCATTCCCCTGTTTCTGTCTGTCTACATTTGTCTTTACCAATCTCTTTTTCTTCACATATCTATAGAAACTCTTAGTGTCAGTCTTTATGTTCCCTGTAAGCTTACTTTCATACTGTATTTTCCCCTTCTTAATCAATCCCTTGGTCCTTCTTGGCTGAATTCTAATTACTCCCAATCGTCAGACCTATATTTTTTCATGGCCAATCTGTTTGCTTCTTCCTTGGATCGGATACTTTTTCTAATTTCCTTTGTAAGCCATGGGTTGGCCCTCTTACCCATTTTGCTTTTGTGCCAGACAGGAATGAACAGTTGCTGTAGTTCCTCCATGCGTTCCTTGAATGTTTGCCATTGCCTATCCATTGTCATCCCTTTAAGTAACTCTCCCCAATCTATTGAGGTCAACTCACGCCTCATAGCTTCATAGTTTCCTTTATTAGGATTCAGCACCTTAGTCTCCGAATCAACTACTTCACTCTTCATCTTGATGAAAAAATTCTATCATGTCATGGTCACTCATCCCCAAGGGGTCTCACACAGCCAGATTGGCAATGATTCCCTTCACATTACACAGTACCCAGTCTACGATGGCCTTCTCTCTAGTTGGTTCCTCCACATATTGGTCAAGAAAACCATCCTGCATCAGGAATTCCTCCTCTGGCATTGTGGCTAATTTGATTTGCCCAAACTATATAAAGATGAAAATCACCCATGCTCACCAATATTCCCTTATTGCATACATCTCTAATTTTGTGCTTAATGTCATTCCCAACATCACCACTGAGGTTTGGGGGTCTACATATGACACCCACTAATGTTTTTTGCCCCTTGGTATTTCTCAACTCTACCCATACAGACTCCACATTGTCAGAGCTAATATTCTTTCTCATTATTGTTAATTTCCTCTTTAACCAGCAGTGCCACACCACCACCTTTTCTTTTATGCCTGTCCTTCCTAAAGACTGAATACCTTGGGATATGTATGAGGAATACAGTACAACATCACCACTGAGGTTTGGGGGTCTACATATGACACCCACTAATGTTTTTTGCCCCTTGGTATTTCTCAACTCTACCCATACAGACTCCACATTGTCAGAGCTAATATTCTTTCTCATTATTGTTAATTTCCTCTTTAACCAGCAGTGCCACACCACCACCTTTTCTTTTATGCCTGTCCTTCCTAAAGACTGAATACCTTGGGATATGTATGAGGAATACAGTACTTTTGATGAGGATGTCAATCAGACAAACACAACGTAAGTAGTTCTGGCATGCATTTGAGGATATGTTCTAACAATCGGGGAGTTTCTTAAAATAAATTTAGAATACCCAATTTTTTTTTCCAATTCAGGGGCAATTTGGCATGGCCAATCCACCTACCCTGCACATCTTTGGATTGTGGGAGTGAGACTCACATAGACACGGAGAAAATGTGCAAACTCCACATGGACCGTGTCATGGGGCCAGGGTCGAACCCGGGCCTTCGGCGCTGTGAGGCAGCAGTGCTAACCACTGCACCACCATGCCCAGAGAATCGTGGAGTTGAACGTGCTGGTATCTGATTAGGCAAGGATTGTTAATTCCAACCCCACTCATCCCAGAGTCACAACACATGTGAATTAACCAATAGTTGTTATAAAAATACCAGAAGTCCTTGGCTGCCCATTAATTACTTTCACCAGGTTTGAAGGTATAACCACAATTACTATTTATTTATACCAAGAACTATCATGAATTATGCAGCAAATACCACTGGTCAACTATTAATTCCGAACTCGCTGCTTTAACTTGCCTCCCACCCTCTACACAAACACAAGACAAACAAACACAGAGAGGGGGACAGGGGCAAAATCGCTAGTACATAGAGCATAGAATTTACAGTGTAGAAGCAGGCGATTCGGCCCATCGAATCCGCACTGGCCCCTGGAAAGAGCACCCCACCCAAGCCCCACACCTCCATCTCACCCCCATAACCCCACCTAACCTTTTTGGACACTTTTAGGTCAATTTAGATGGCCAATCCACCTAACCTGCACATCTTTGGACTGTGGGAGGAAACCAGAGCACCCGGGATAAACCCATGCAGACATGGGGATAACATGAAGACTCTGCACAGACAGTGACCCAAGCCAGGATTTGAACCTGGGACCCTGGCGCTGTGAAGCAACCGTGCTAGCCACTGTGCTACTGTGCTGCCCCTAAACAGCTAATGCAAGGGAAAAAAAGTCTTTGTTTCAGACGATGGTTTTTCTGCATCCTTCTTTACAGAAAGCTTGCAGGTTGAAGTCTCCGTTTGCAGCCTGGAATGATCTCTGTGGCTTCATTCATCCAGGTTATCTGGAATTTAGAAATGCAGTACTCACAACAGGCGTTCTCGAGAGAGATGGGACATCCAGGCCTTTTAAAGTTACCGGAGTTCTTAAGGATCCAGTAGGAAATCAGAAGATGTCCAAGTTCTACTTCTTTGGTGAATTTGCTGATGATGCTCTTGATTAATAAGAAGATCAGGGGTTATGGGGAGAAGACAGGAGAATGGGGATGAGAAAAATATCAGCCATGATTGAATGGCGGAGCAAACTCAATGGGCCGAGTGGCCTAATTCTGCTCCTATGTCTTATGGAATTAATATTAATGCAAGACATGGATGAATTCTCAGCCTGCTTTGATGAGATGACAAGTATTTTAATTTTTAAGTGATGGAGCATGCAAGGCATAAGAAGAGGGATTGAACAGCCCCAATAAAGTAACAGAAGGGCAAAAGACAATACAATTGAAATTGAAACCCACACAATTGTGGCAGACACCATCAAGGCAATGAGGTGCATTAGCTAGAATTTAGTGCAGAGGAAAGAATAGCCTGGGAAGCATAATCTCAGGGTTCAAAGTTGACAATTTATGACTGAGATGAGGTAATTTTTTCACTCAGCGGGCTATGAATCTTTGGAATTCAATACCTCAGAGCTGTGGTGCTTAATTGTCAAGTCTGTTCAAAGCTGACATCGAAATAATTTTTGGACTCGGAAGAGAATCAATGAATGAGGATAAAGCAGAAAAGTGGTGTTGAGGTCAAAGATCAGTCATGATCTTTCAGTTAGTAAAGGAGATAAATCAATTTCTGCAAAATGACAATAACTGTATTTGTATTGTGCCTTTCACACAGTAACACTTCCCAAGGCATGTCACAGGAGTGTTTTCTGACAGAACTTTACACACAAATACATGAGGAGATGTTTGGATGGGCAAGTCTCGGTATAGAGGTCAGCTTCCAGGACTAACTTAAAGAAGGGGAGAGTGGTAGAAAAGGGAGAAATTTAGAGAGGGAATTTTAGAACTTGTAGTTTCGACAGCTGAAAGCTTGTACGTAGGAAATTGAGGAGACAGCAGAATTGGAAGAATGCAGAGTTCTCAAGCTGCAGGTTTGGAGAAGTTTAAATATGGGGAGAGATGGGGTGTATGCGTGTATCTTACAGGGAGAGTTGATTGTTTGTGGCCTATTTGCTCCTTGTGCAGTAAATTCCAGTTTGCTGTGTGACCATGCAGCTGAGAGGGAACACTGGTCCAGAAATACCAACCACACGGATACTGGATTCAGCACTGTGAAGGCATTGATCTCAATTTTCTGTGATATAACTGGTCAAGATTTCTGCTCATCCACTACTGGATGTCAAACAAGCAGCATAACAAATCATAGGCTATGGAATGGTGGAGAGATGTGCTGGTAAGGTAAGAGTTGGGTGTTATCAGCATGTACCTGGAGTCTGGCACTTGATGTTGCTGAGGCACTGCAAGCAAATATGAAATAGGAGAAGGTTCTGCATTCATTCTTGGGGGATTGCAAAAGTAAGAGAGCTGGAAGAGAGACCACTTTTGAAGATTCTCTGGTACAACTGATAAAAATGAATAAGCAGAAAATACTGGAAAGACTCAGCTTGTCAAGCTGCAACGGTGAAGCGAAAACAATAGCTAATGTTCCAGATCTGCAGTATTTTGTTTATGTTTTCGATAAGAATGGAACAAGATGAGGCCAGTCCCACTCTACTCGATGATGGTGGAGAGGCTTTGGAGACGATAGCATGGCCAACTGTGTTAAAGATAGATTGAAAAGAATGAGGGGGAGAGTTACATGGGATGTCATTAATGATTTTGATTAGGGCGGAATCTGTAGCGAGGGTGGGACGGAAACCTCATAGAGAAATTCAGACAAAGCGTTGCGGGAAAAATTGATACGTTTTTGGAAGTTAATGAGATGGTTGAGAACAGTACTTTTGAATAGGGTTAAAGAGCGTGTGAGTGAATCAGTTCCTTCAGACTGAATAAACAATGAGGACAAGTTCAAGATGGAGTTTCTCCTCTTTATGTTCAGAACCAGATAACAGTCCTTTTTGGCACTCAAGAAACAATCAAGGAAGCTGTCAAGTGTCCAATAATATTAATGATGGAATGGACAATATTTCACTTTTTAACACACATAATCAAACCAAAACCAATATGAATAAATTATGAACGAACAGGCAAATCATGTACAGTAGAAGCTATAAATTACACTTTAAAATGCTGATACAACAAAGACCGGGTTAATTTACATACAGTTAGCAAGTGTCTCAGATTTCTCGGGTAGCACTCTCAGCACATAAGTCCCAAAGTGTTTCACAATTTATATTCCTGTGGTAGTATTCACCTACTCTTCATTATGAAAGACTTTGAACAGTAAATAACTTCTGACAACTGCTTTAGTCCATTCGAGCTCCATAAATATGATTATCACGAACACGGCACACTTCTGTGAAACTGTCTTAATTTGGTTCACGACAGCCCCGATGGTGTAACTTTGCCAGAGTCACTTTCTTTTTAAAAAAAAAAAAAAATTTTTATTAAAGGTTTTCATAAAATATCAAAACAAAATGAGAAAGAAAAAAGAACCCAACAGGGTTAAGTACAAAACACAATCTAAAAAGCAACCCCCCAAACCCCCCCCCCCCCCCCCCCCGTACCTAAATAATAAATTAACATTAACACCCCGACTTAAGACAACAGGTGTATACACCCCCTCAGACCCTCCAGTGTAAATAACATAAACAAAAATAAAGTAAACCCCCCCACCCCCCGAGCTGCTGCTGCCATTGACCAATGTCTAGCGTTCTGCCAGAAAGTCTAAGAACGGTTGCCACCGCCTAAAGAACCCTTGTGCCGACCCTCTCAAGGCGAATTTCACCCTCTCCAATTTAATGAACCCTGCCATATCGCTGATCCAGGATTCCACGCTTGGGGGCCTCGTATCTTTCCACTGAAGGAGAATCCTTCGCCGGGCTACCAGGGACGCAAAGGCCAGAATTCCGGCCTCTTTCGCCTCCTGCACTCCCGGCTCCTCTGCCACCCCAAATATTGCGAGCCCCCAGCCCGGTCTGACCCTGGATCCTACCACCCACGACACCGTCCTCGCTACGCCCTTCCAAAATTCCTCCAGCGCTGGGCATGCCCAGAACATATGGGTGTGATTTGCTGGGCTCCCTGAGCACCTAACACACCTGTCCTCACCCCCAAAGAACCTGCTCATCCTTGTCCCGGTCATGTGTGCCCTGTGCAGCACCTTAAACTGTATGAGGCTGAGCCTCGCGCATGACGAGGAAGAGTTCACCCTCCCTAGGGCATCTGCCCACGTCCCCTCTTCAATCTCCTCTCCCAACTCCTCCTCCCACTTACCTTTCAACTCCACTACCGATGCCTCCTCCTCCTCCTGCATCACCTGGTAAGTTTCCGAGATCTTCCCCACTCCCACCCACACCCCCGAGAGCACCCTGTCATGTACTGTGAGTGGCAGTAGCCGTGGGAATTCCACCACCTGCCGTCTGGCAAACGCCCTTACCTGTAAGTACCTGAAGGTGTTCCCCGGGGGGAGCCCGTACTTCTCCTCCAGCTCACCCAAGCTCGCGAACTTCCCGTCCACAAACAGGTCCCTCAACTTTCGTATGCCTGCCCTGTGCCACCCCGAAAACCCTCCACCTGTTCTTCCTGGGGCGAACCGGTGGTTCCCCGGTAATGGGGTCCACGCCGAGGCCCTAAGTTTCCCCCCTATGCCGCCTCCACTGCCCCCAAATTTTGAGGGCCGCCACCACCACCGGGCTTGTGGTATACCTCCTTGGAGGGAGCGGCAGCTTGCCAGCGCCCCCAGACTCGTACCCACACAGGACGCCGTCTCCAGCCTCTTCCATGCAGCCCCCTCCCCGGCCATCACCCACTTGCGCACCATTGTCGCATTGGCGGCCCAGTAGTACCCACAGATGTTGGGCAGCGCGAGCCCCCCCCCCCTATCTCTACTCCGCTCCAGGAACACCCTTCTCACCCTCGGAGTCCCTCGCGCCCACAAAAACTCCATTATACTCCTGTTAACCCGCCTGAAAAAAAGCCTTCGGGATAAACACGGGGAGGCACTGGAACAGGAACAAAAACCTTGGGAGCACCGTCATTTTGATTGACTGCACCCTACCCGCCAGGGACAGCGGCAACGCGTCCCACCTCTTGAATTCCTCCTCCATTTGCTCCACCAGCCTTGTAAAGTTAAGCCTATGCAGGGCCCCCCAGCTCCTGGCCACCTGGACCCCCAAATATCTGAAACTCCTCTCCGCCCTTTTTAGTGGGAGCTCGCCAATCCCCCTCTCCTGGTCCCCGAGCTGAACTACGAACAGCTCGCTCTTCCCCATATTGAGCTTGTACCCCGAAAAGTCCCCGAATTCCCTAAGCATCCTCATTACCTCTGGCATTCCTCCCACCGGGTCCGCCACATACAGCAGCAGGTCGTCCGCATAAAGCGACACCCTATGCTCCTCCCCACCCCGCACCAACCCCGTCCAGTTCCTCGACTCTCTCAGTGCCATAGCCAGAGGTTCAATCGCCAGTGCGAAGAGCAGGGGGGACAGGAGACAACCCTGTCTCGTCCCTCGGTGCAACCGAAAGTACTCGGACCTCCTCCTATTTGTGGCCACACTCGCCATCGCCACTCGTACAACAGCCTAACCCACCTGACAAACCCATCCTCAAACCCGAACCTCTTCAGCACCTCCCACAGGTACCCCCACTCTACCCTATCGAAGGCTTTCTCCGCGTCCATCGCCGCCACTATCTCCGCCTCCCCCTCTCTCGCCGGCATCATAACGTTCAAAAGCCGCCGCACATTCGCATTCATCTGTCTCCCCTTCACAAACCCCGTCTGGTCTTCATGGATGATCTGCGGCACACAATCCTCAATCCTCGTGGCTAAGACCTTCGCCAGCACCTTGGCATCTACATTTAGCAAGGAAATCGGTCTGTAAGACCCACATTGCAGGGGATCCTTGTCCCGCTTCAGGATCAAGGAGATCAGTGCCCGGGACATCGTCGGGAGTAAAGCCCCCCCCCTCCCTTGCCTCATTAAAGGTCCTAACTAACAGCGGGCCCAACAGGTCCATATATTTTTTATAGAACTCGACCGGGAAACCGTCCGGCCCCGGTGCCTTCCCCGCCTGCATGCTTCCTATCCCTTTTGATCAGCTCCTTCAGCCCAATCGGGGCCCCCAGTCCCGCCACCAGTCCCTCTTCCACCTTTGGAAACCTCAATTGGTCCAGAAAACGGACCATCCCTCCCTCCTCCTGTGGGGGCTCGGATCGGTACAATTCCTCGTAGAAGTCCCTGAATGCCATTGATGCCAACCCCACTCCGCACCAAGCTCCCTCCCCTTTCCTTAACTCCCCCGATCTCCCTAGCTGTGTCCCGCTTCCGAAGCTGATGCGCCAGCATCCGGCTTGCCTTTTCCCCATACTCGTAGACCGCCCCCTGGGCCTTCCTCCACTGCGCCTCCGCCTTCCTGGTGGTCACCAGGTTGAATTCGGCCTGGAGGCTGCGCCTCTTCCTCAACAATCCTTCCTCAGGTTCTTCCGCATACCTCCTGCCTACCTTCACCATCTCCCCCACCAGCCTCTCCCTCTCCCCCTGCTCCCTCCGCTCCTTGTGGGCCCTGATGGAGATCAGCTCTCCCCTCACCACCGCCTTCAGTGCCTCCCATACCATCCCCACTCGGACCTCCCCGTTGTCATTGGTCTCCAAGTACCTCTCTATACTTCCTCGGACCCGCTCGCTCACCTCCTCGTCCGCCAACAGCCCCACCTCCAAGCGCCACAGCTGGCGCTGGTCCCTCTCCTCCCCCATCTCCAAGTCCACCCAATGCGGGGCGTGGTCCGAAATGGCTATTGCCGAATATTCGGTATCCTCTACTCTCGCTATCAGCGCCCTACTCAAAATGAAAAAGTCGATTCGAGAATAAGCCTTATGGACATGTGAGAAGAATGAAAATTCCCTTGCAAACCTCCAAGGGTCCACCCCTCCCATTTGGTCCATAAATCCCCTCAACACTCTAGCCGCCGCCGGCTTCCTACCCGTCCTAGACCTGGAGCGATCCAGTGCAGGATCCAACACCGTGTTAAAGTCTCCCGCCATTATCAGGACCCCCACTTCCAAGTCTGGGATCCGACTCAACATAGGCCGCATAAAACCTGCATCGTCCCAGTTCGGAGCATACACATTGACCAGTACCACCCTCTCTCCCTGCAACTTACCACTTACCATTATGTACCTACCGCCATTATCTGCCACAATGCTCGATGCCTCGAATAACACCTTCTTTCCCACCAAGATCGCCACCCTCGATGTTTGGCATCTAGCCCCGAGTGAAACACCTGACCTACCCACCCTTTCCTCAGTCTTACCTGGTCTTCCACCTTCAGGTGTGTCTCCTGAAGCATAACCACATCCGCCTTGAGCCCCTTCAGGTGCGCGAACATGCGGGCCCGCTTAACCGGCCCATTCAGTCCCCTTACATTCCAGGTTATCAGCCGGATTAGGGGGCTACCCGCCCCCCCCCTCCCCCGCCGACTAGCCATGACCCCTCCTCGGCCAGCCACGCGCCCGCACCCCACACCCGGCCCGTTCCCCACAGCGGCATACCCCCGTCTTGACCCACCCCACTCGCTCCAGCTCCTCCTTGATCTTGGCAGCAGCAACTCGATTCCCCCCCCCCATTGCACTTCCGCAAGTCAGCTGACTCCTGCTGACCCCGGCCACTCCCGCCTCCCCTTCGACTCCTCCCATTGTGTGGCACACCCTCCTCTCCCGCTCCCCATTCACAGGCTCTCCCCCTCCGTTCCAAGCGCGGGAAACGATCCTTGCTTCCCCGCCCCGGTCCCGCCACCCCCCAGTCTTCGGTGCAGGAAAGAAATCCCGCGCTCTCCACCTACCAGGCCCCGCCACCAACCAAACCAGTGCCCAACCCGCCCCATCCACCCTCCCCAACCCGAAAGAGAAAAACACAGAGAAAAAGAAATCCAAAACAATGCAAAGGCCCCCCCCCCCCCCCCCCCCCCCCGAACCAGAAATAGGCATAACATATCCACCGCAGTCCCCAATCGCCCATCCCGACCCTCAGTCTGTGTCCAGCTTCTCGGCCTGAACAAAGGCCCACGCCTCATCCGGAGACTCAAAATAATGGTGCCGGTCCTTGTAGGTAACCCACAATCGCGCCGGCTGCAACATGCCAAACTTCATCCCCTTCCTGTGCTGCACCGCCTTCGCTCGATTGTACCCGGCCCTCCTCTTCGCCACCTCCGCACTCCAGTCCTGATATATCCGAACCTCCACGTTCTCCCACCTGCTGCTCCTCTCCTTCTTGGCCCACATGAGCACACACTCCCAATCGACAAACCGATGGAACTGCACCAGCACTGCCCGCGGAGGCTCGTTAGCCTTGGGCCTCCTCGCCAACACTCTATGGGCCCCTTCCAGCTCCAGGGGCCCCTGGAAGGACCCCGCTCCCATCAGCGAGTTTAACATGGTGACCACATAGGCCCCCACGTCCAGCCCCTCCGGGAGGCCCAGAATCCGCAGATTCTTCCACCTCGACCGATTCTCCATCTCCTCGAACCGCTCCTGCCATTTCTTGTGGAGCGCCTCGTGCGCCTCCACCTTTACCGCCAGGACTAAGATCTTGTCCTCATTGTCAGAGATCTTTTGTTGAGCCTCTCGGATCGCCACCACCTGGGCCATCTGTGTCTCCAGCAGCTTATCAATAGAAGCCTTCATCGGCTCTAGCAGGTCCTTTTTAATCTCTCTGAGGCAGCGCTGGATACCCTCCTGTTGCTCCTCCGCCCACTGCCTCCACGCTGCCTGGTCTCCGCCTGCCGCCATTTTGTCCTTCTTCCCTCCCTCCTTCTGGTCCACCACCACCTTTTTTGTCACCCTGCTCCTAGTTAAAGCCATATATTGACGGGGAACTATTATTAACTCCTTCCCACACCGGAAAACGTCGAAAAAATGCCCTTGGGGGCCCTGAAAAGAGGCCAAAAGTCTCGAGAGGGCATCCTTTTGGCAGTGTTCGCTTCAATCTGCCCCAAAATGTCCGTGGAAACTCCTGAAAAAGGTCTGAGAGCCGGCTCCAGACGGGAGCTGCCGAATGCGTGACCTACTCCTCCATGGCCGCCACCGGAAGCCTCGTCCCCGCTTCTTCAGTGGCCCTGGTGAGATCTTTTCACAGTTGTTCCCTCTGCTGTTAGAATTCACTTTTGATAAAGGTCCTCAGGTCAGTTTGCAGCTTTAAGCTTGCCTTTCCCCCGCTTGCATGCTGGAAGGGGCCCTGTTTATCCTGTTGCAGCCAAATCTTCCACTGCTCCTGCCGGGCCTGGCAGCCAAAAGACACAACACTCCTGGGGGACACCGTCAGGGGAGTGTTGCAGTCCTCTTGCCACACCGGGAAATGTCAAACAAATGCCGTGGGGGCCCTGTAAAAGAGCCCAAAAGTCCGTTCCAAGCGGGAGCTACCGAATATGCGACCTAGCTCTGCATAGCCGCACCCGGAAGTCCGCCAGAGTCACTTTCATTTGACAACTGGTAACTGGTATGTTCGGCTATGGGGGAAACCCCCATCTCTTCAACATGTCTGGAAAGTTCACAAAGCTTTTCAGAGCCTCAATCGGTTGTGACCATCAGCAGAAACAGACTGACCACTGAACCATTGTGTCTGTTTTGACCACAGTTGAAATCCCAACTCCCAACTCGGTTCATTCATCTCAATTAGCTTTTGTTTCCTTTCGTTTCTCAGAAGTCTGATTTTACAGCCAGGAAACAATAACAAACTCCTCCTGTAGAAATCTGGACCAAATTTCTGTTCAGTCCAAAAACATGCAAGTTTGATTTTTGTTTTCATCACAGCTTCCACATCTACACTGACAGCACACAGCTCTGTCTCTACCATCTGCCTGGATCCTTTCACTGGCTCTGTATTGTCAGACAGCTTGTTTGACATCCAGACTGGTAAGAACCATGGGCTGGATTCTCTGTTTCAGGGACTGTGTCCCCACGCCATCTAAAAATAAAAACTGGCGTGAAAAGGCCACACATTTACAGCCCTGCAGGAGGCTAGCACATACCCGTCATGAATCTAGCTGCTTTAGCTGCAGGTATGTGCCCCCGTACGTCCGGGTCAGAGGCCTATACGCACGGCGGCGGCCTCCAGAAGCAGCACCGTGCTCCATGGCGGATTCAGACTGTGGAGCTGGACTGCCTAAATAGTGCCCCCGCTTGGCCGCGTGCCCAACCTGGACCTCCCACCCAAATATAGCCCGGTCCTTTAAGAGGCCCACCCCTGCCCTCCGATCGGCCCTCCCTCGACCATGGCAGCCGCGGTCTAAGTCCGCAGCCGCCACGCGAGTATCCCGAACGGCAGGACACATTAAATCCACGCCGTCGGGACTTCGGCTGGTCGGGAGAGGGGCGGGCCTCCAGCAATGGCCGCAAGTAGGGGATATGCAGCGCGGCGTACTCCCTGGGTATGCCACTTTTCAGGGCCTGGAGAATGGGGGAACCGGTGCCGGTCCCAATATCATGCGCGAAAGTGGATTCTCCGCCCCGGCGCCAGACGTGATTTCGGCGTCGGGATGCGGAGAATCCAGCCCCATAGCTTTTTTCGTTGTCCTCAACCATCATCTCAAACATCATCCCTCCACCACCGACTCCATCACCCACCCTGGTTACTGTTCACAAGCCTGATATTAGAGTGAGTTTGTAATACAATTCTTTCTCCTTCAGAGAGATTGTTTATTTCCATCTTCATAAAATTGAAATGCCTCAGCCCATTTGCCACTGAAACTCTCATCACTTTTATATTTAACCATTCTTCTTCCTTGTCTCCCAACTGACACATCCAGAAACTTCCACTTAAGTAAAACTCTGCTGCCCCATCTAATCCTGCAAGAAATCTACTTCACCCATTAGTCCTGTGCTTACCTACATTGGTTTCTGGTTCCTCCAAAACTTCAAATTTAAGAAGTTGGATTTTAGAATTTGTATTTATATAGTGCTTTTCATGACATTGTGTTGACCCAAAGCACTTTACGGTCACTTTTCCTGTCTCTTTTTTGTCCTTCGAGGTACAGGTGCCCATGCTCATTGTTATTATCTGGGGTGTTTAGCAGGGTTCCTGTGGTTACGTAGATGACTGCTGAAGCCGACATTTGCCTGCACCTGGGACAGGATATCACAGGTGATTGAGTTTTGGATGAATTGGTAGCTTGGGATTTCCTCTCCTTGCACTTGCTCTCTGCCTCTGATATGCGCTTGCCTTTGAAGGAAGATGCAGAGTTTTAAAAATTTGTTTGCGCAAGATACAGCGATCCTGGCAAGCTTCTCCCAGGATTCAATGTCGATGTCAAAAATCTTAAGTGAAACCTTCAGTGTAAATGTAGCACTACCTTTGACCAGGCAACCTATCCACTCAAAGCATCGTCAACCATTCCAGTATCTATCGACTTTCACCCCATCCATTCTCTCTACATCTCTGCTTCCACCAATATTCTGTCAGCACACTTTTCCTTAGCAAACACTGATTTAAAAGGAATCATTAAGTGTTTCAACTTTGCCCTGAACCTCTAAGCATATATCCCTTCAGTCTGCTGTTTGTACCTGTGATGAAATGACCAGGAATGAGAGATTTTATGTTGAATGTTCACACAGGTTAATTATCTTCAGTGGAAACTAGAAATTACACTTTAAATTGCTGATACAATAAAGTCAGGGTTAATTTGCGTACAGTTAGCAAATGTTTTGATTTATGTTTTGTATTATTTTTCTAGGAGCAGGATACAGAATATAATTCATGAAATTCCAGCTGGCAGCCACTGAAGCCACCTTTCTGTTATGGGGCTTCAAATTCACAAAGTCTACGACCCACAGGGCTGGTGTTGTGTCAGCATCATCACCGTTGTTTGGCTTTATAATACTCTCTTCGTTCCCAAACTTATACTCTACCCTCACTATGAAGAGGAACATATTCCAGCTGTTGTGATAGTGCGTAAGTAGCATTGGTTTCTCTGCCCCTATTTAACTGGCCATCACAGTTTAATTTCTAGCTCACAGGACAACAGCAAATGATAAACAGAAGAACGTTACAATGTGATATCCTCACACTTGTCCTGTTTATGGAAGCCATTCATTCCCAAGTGTCTTTGTTAGAAGGGAACAGCTAGCACAGAGGTAGAATGGGAGACAGAAGCATAGTAGTAATGTTACTAGACTAGTAATCTAGATACCTGGACTAATACTGAAGAGATATAAGTTCAAATTCCACCCTGGTAGCTGGCAGAATTGAAATTAAACTAATTAATTGAATCTGGAATAGAAATCTAGTCTTCGTAATGGTCAAAAAAAACCTCCCTGGTTCACCAACGTCCTTTACAGTAGCCTTTATCAGTTATGTTACTCATATTATTATGTTTCTATGTTACTCCAGACCTGCAAGAGTGTGGTTGACTCTTAATCGCCCTCTAAGTGGCTTAGAAAATCACCCCATTGCATCTAACAGCTAAAGCAAAATCAAAAAGGGATAAATTGGGATGGATGACTTGGCATTGACCTAAGCACCAGACACGACAAAGGCACACCCTGAGCTGTTGAACGTGTAAATTTGCCCTCACCAACATCTAGGGGCATAGGCCAAATTATGTTTTCTTTAGCCTTTCATGGAATACGGGCATCACTAGCAAGGCCAGCATTTTGTGAGCCATCCCTATTTGCCCTTGAACTGAGTGGGTTGCTCAGCCATTTTGAAGGGCAGTTCTGAGTCAACCACATGACTGTGAGTTTGGAGTCACATGTAGGTCAAACCAGGTAAAGGGAGCAGATTTAAGGGTGGCACGGTGGCGCATTGCCACCAGGGCCCGGGTTCGATTCCAACCTCGGGTGACTATCTGTGTGGAGTTTGCACATTCTCCCCGTGTCTGTATTGGATTCCTCCGGGTGCTCTGGTTTCCTCCCACAGTCCAAAGATGTGAAGGTTAGGTGGATTGACCATGCTAAATTGCCCCTTAGTGTACAAAGGTCAGATGGGGTTTCAGGGATAGGGAAAGCGGAGGGTGGGGTGCTCTTTCGGAGGGTCAGCACCGATTCAATGGGCTGAATGGCCTCCTTATACACTGTAAAAGGTTCTATGATTTATTTCCTCAAAGGACATTTGTGAACCGGGTGGTTTTACAACAATTAATAATTGTCATGGTAACAATTATTGAGTTAGGAAGAGTTGTCCCACAGATTAGTCAGACAACAGCCTAACATAGATATACTCAATGAATCATACCATATAGCCAATGCCCCCCACACTCCTTTACTACAATCCCTGGGTATGTCCTGTCCCACTGGTATTACAGACCAATCAGAGATGGCAGAGTGGTGTGCAAACAGGAAGGAGTTGTTCTGGGAATCCTTAACATTTACTCAAAATCTATGAAGTCTAATAGCATTGGGTGAAACATGGAGAAGGGAATGTCATCTCGATTACCACCTACCATCCTCCCTCAGCTGAAGAATCTGTACTTCTCCCTGTTGGATGCCATTTGAAATAAATATTGAAGGTCACAAGGGCAAAGAATGCTCTTGGGGGACTTCAATGTCTATCAGTAAGAGTGGCATAGTAGCACCACTATTGACCGAACTGACTCAATTCCTGAGGACGCTCGACTGGGCCTGCGGTAGGTGGTGAGAGAACCAGTGAGAGGGAAAAACGTATTTAACTGCTTCCTCACCGGCCTACCTGTTGCAGATGCAAGTAGGAGTGACCACCACACAATCCTTGTGGTGACAAAGTCTTCGGAATATCCTCCATTGTGTTGCGTGACATTATCACCCATGCAGTGCTGGCAACAGCAAAAATGGCCCCTCACTCTATCGTTACCATGAAGTCAAAGATCACACTGGTTCAACAGGAATGTAGGACGGCATGTCAGGAGCAACACTAAGCAAACTTAAAAGTGTGTTACCCCCAACCTGGGGGTAGCTGCACACAGGACTGCATGGATGTTAAACAGGAGAAGCTGCATGTAATGAACAAGAGCTAAGTGATCTCAAAACCAGCGGATAAAATCAAAGTTCTGCAGTCTTGTCACATCTTGTCGTGAATGATGGTGGGCAATTAAACAACTCACCAGATGAGGTGGCTCCACAGCTATCCCCAACCTCAATGATGGGGAAGCTTCATATCAGTGCAAAAGATGAGGCTGAAGAATTTGCAACTATCTTCAGCCAGAAGTGCCTCTCCCTGAGGTCCTCGGCATCACAGCTGCTCATCCTCAGCTAATTTGATTTACTCCACATTATATCAAGAGGCAGCTGAAGGCATTGAAATGCAGCAAAGTATATGTGCTCTGCTGTAGTACTGAAGACATGTGCCCTTGGATTGACTGTAACCTGAACCAAACTATTCTGGTATAGCTACAATACTGGCATCTACCAAACAATGTAGAAAATTGCCCAAGTATGCGCACAAAAAACAGAACAAATCCAATCCAACTAATTACCATCCAATTAGCCTCAATCATCAGAAAAATGATGGAAGGTGTCATTGACTATCCTATCAAGCAGCAGTTAAAAAGCAATGCCCTGTATGTGCTCCCAGACCTCATTACATCCTTGCTCCAAACATTGGCAAAAGAGCTGAATTCCAGAGTTGAGATCCAAGTGACTTCCCATAGAATCCCTACAGTGCAGAAGGAGACTGTTCAGCCCACCTGAAAGAGCATCTTATCTAGGCCCACTCCATCGTCCTAACTCTGCAATCCCACCTAAACTGCACATTTTTGGACACTGAGGGGCAATTTAAGCCTGGCCAATCCACCTAACCTGAACATCTTTGGACTGTGGGAGGAAAACAGAGCAATGTTTTGGAAACCCATGCAGACATTGGGAGTCCGGTGGAGCGAACACTTTAAAGAACTCCTAAGCCATGCTACGATCATAGATGAGGATGTTTAGGCATTCGCAAACATTATGTTGATGGTACTGGAGTTGGTGCCAAGTCTGGAGGTGGCGATAATTGGTGTGTCAGAAGACCCGGGAGTCCAGGGGGTGAGAGAGCCTGATTTATTGGCCATTGCCTCCCCGATAGCCTGGAGGGGTATTTTGTTGGGTTGGCGGGACTCAGAGCCGCCGAAGGCAGGAATGTGGGTCAGCGACCTGGCAGAATTCCTGAGGTTGGAGAAGGTCAAGTTCACTCTGCGGCGGTCGGTGGAGGGGTTCACCCAGAGGTGGAAAACGTTCATTGATTTCTTTAAGGAGAAAGAAGGTCAGCAAGGGGCATGGGGTGGGTATGGGGTTAAAATGGGGAAGGCAAGATGTGATGGGGTGTTGGTATCAGGGGGGGTTTGGAGGTCTGTGGTTGTTTGTTGGGTTGATGTGTTGTTTTTTGATATTCTGTGTATAAATGTAAAAAGCCTTGAATAAAAATATTAAGAGAAAGATGAGGATGTGTTTGAGGAAATCCCCCAACTCCCCAACAAGCATGGACGAAGTCGAAGCCGCTCTTAAACACATGAAGAATGGGAACGCCGTAGGAGTGAATGGGACTCCAGCGGAGATTTTCAAACTTGGAGGATAAGAGATCACCTGTATCTCCATAAGCTGTTGCTGAAAATCTGGAACAAAGATGAAATTTCTACCGACCTCGGGGATGCCATCGTTGCCACCATCTTCACGAAAGGAGACAAAGTGGACTGTGGGAAATACCGAAGAACCTCCCTCTGCTCCATTGGCAGGAAAATCATCCCCAAATCCTTGCTAGCTGCCTTCTCTCAGCCTCTGAAGAAATCCTTCCGGAAAGCTAGTGTGACTTCCGACCAAACGGTGGAACAGAGGACATGATTTTCACTGTTCTGCAATTTCAAAAGAAATGTCAGGAGCAACATCAACCACCCTACATGGCCTTTATCGATTTGAGCAAGGGTTTTGACTCTGTCAGTCGGGAAGTACTATGGAAGACCCTGTCAAAGGCCGACTGGCCAGAGAAATTCATCAACATCCACCAAATCCTCCACAACAAGATGTAGGCAACAGTCCTCACCGATGGAAATAAGACAGAAACCATGAGGTCAGACTGGTCATCGTCATCAACCCCACCCATTTTCCACCTTCATCGCACCATCCTTCACCTTGTCAAGAGCAAGCTTCCCAGTAGAGTGGACATCTTCTACAGGATGGACCTTTCAACCTCAACTGATTGAAATCCAAGAAAAAAACAACACCGACATCACTCGTGGAACTTCAGTATGTGCATGACATTGCCAGCTTCAGTCTCTCAGAGGAGAATCTCCAAGCCATGCTTGACACCTTCATGGAAGCACACCGAAGAATCAGTTTCAGGCTCAACCTCAAGAAGATTCAAGACCTCCCCCAAGGGAAGATCCGGGCTCACCCTCCTTCAAGATCAGTGGAGAAACCCTGCCAAACATGGAACATTTCCCATACATGGAGACCACCTCTTTTCTAAGGCTGATATGCGGAGAGCTAATATCGTATCCAATCCATGAGCACCTCCTTTGGATGCCTAAGGATGAGTATTCAATGATAACAACACCAAGATCCTCATACTACAGCAGTCGTCCTCCCAACTCTTCTCTATGGCTCAGAAACTTGGAATATGTACGGATGCCACCTCAACACCCTGGAGCGGTACCATCAATGCTGTCTGAGATAGATGCAATATCAGTGTTCTTGAAGGAGTCAAAAGCACCAGACCGAGGCCATGATCATCCAAAACTAAATCCATCCTGACTGCCAAAGCAAATCTTCTTCGCCCAGATCAAGGAAGGCACCCAAACTAGAGGAGGACAAAAGAAATGCTTCAAAGACACCCTGAAGACTTACCTCAAGAAATGCAGCATTGATGTTAATGCCTAGGAGACCCTTGCTCAGAAGATACCTTCATGGGGGAACCTGCTGATTGAAGGGACACAATTCTTTGTGGGCACTCGACAGCATGAGGAGACCCAGAAAAGGAGCCAGAGAAAGGAATACCAGCGATCTAGAGTCCAAGGACCAATTTCACCTCCCAGAGATACCTACCAAGTGTGCAGTCAAAGATGCGGCTCAAGGATCGGGCTCATCAGCCATGCAAGAACCCACGACCTGCAACATGAAGTTTCTTAGGTGGATAATCATAGTCCAAAGATATCTTCTTCTTCGGCAATCACTCGCTAACGATTGTTGGAGGGACCCGAAGCATCCAGAGGAAATGCACGCAGACATGGAGTACGTGCAAACTCCACACAGGCAGCCACCCAGGGTCATAATTGAACCTGGATCTCTGGCACTGTGATGCAGCAGTGCTAACCACTCTGCCACCTTTGACATCAATAAAACATTTGACTTGGCAGCATTAGGGCGCCCCAGCAAAATTGAAGTCAATAACCATCAGAGGGAAACATCATACTGAGCACAAAGGTTATGGCTTATGGAGGTCAATTATTTCCATTCCAGGGTATCACTGGAGTTGTGTCCTAGGCCCAGCTATCTTGAGTTGTTTTGTCAATGACCTTCACTGCAACATAAGATCAGGAGTGGCCATATTTTCTGATGATTGCACAATGTTCAGAGTAATTTGAGATTCCTCGGATACTGAAGCAGTGCATACCAGCATGCAGCAAGACCTGGACAATATTCAGGCTTGGGTTAACTCTAGCAAAAGAGAATCTCACCATCTCCCCTTGACATTGAATGGCATTTTGTTTGCTAAAATGTTCACCATCAGATGCCTGGGAGTTAGCTGAGCAAACCGTAACTGGGTCAGCAATACTGTGGCTACAAGTGTAGGCCCAAATCTGGGAATTCTGCAGTGGGTAACTTGCCTCCTGATTCCCTAAAGCCTGTCAACCATCTACAAGGCACAAGTCAGGGGTGCGATTGAAAAATTCCACTTGCCCATGTCACAACATCCTGGACTAGGGCGCGTTCAATTCCAGCCCCACTTGACCCGGAGTCGCAACAGAGGCAAAATTAGATTTTATTTAAAATACCCAAGGTCCTCCGTTGAGTCCAATAAAGTACAGTCACCAAGTTTGTAGCTTTGAAACAGAAGTAACCGTACAGTATTATATTTAAACGGACAGAAAATGTAACTGACTGTCTACTACCCCTACCCCCCAACAAGCCCTTTATAACTCACCCACTCTCCACACACAGACAGACAAACAACACCGAGGGGAAAGGGTTGTGGAAAGCGAAATAATATATAAGTAACAATGAAATGTTAAGTATCCTTGATGCATTGGGAGGACTGAAGTTCAGGCTTTCATTTCTAGGTTAGAAATAGTTTTCTCTTATAGGTTGTCAACTTTCTCTGCAGACTTAGCATCATTTCAGGTTTTCAGCAATGGACATGCCAGGCACTCACTGCGTTCAGAACAATTTGGGCCGTTCTTTCACTTCAATAAGCAGGAGAGAGCGAGAGAGTGTTAAGGGTCAGGATTTAGAGAATCCCTAAGTGTCTCATGGAGTTCACCTGACCCATAACTTTTAATAGATTGTGATATGGGGAGCACACGGCTCACTCTACAGGTATGGTACAGCAGGAATGGACCAGTATTTTAAAAAATAAAACAATGTTTATTCTATGAACTCAAGTTAACCTTTTTAAAACAAACAGTGAATATCTTAGCAACCACTAATTCAAAGATAACCCCCAAAGAATACAACACTAAGTAATTTGTATGCTGTTTTTTAACACCCAGAAGACTTAACAAACCTTTAAACAGAAGCACATTAGGGTTTACATTCATTGCTGTGAACATTTATAATTCTGAATTCATCAAATGATCAAGAGATAGTCCTTCATGGCATAGAGAGATCAACAGTACAGCTATTTTGTCTGATTTCAGTTGCAACACACTGAAAAACGAAACCAAAAAGACAGAGATACACCCAAGCTTTTCTCAAAGTGAAACTAAAAAACAGAACCAGAGCTCAGCTCCACCCACACTCTGACATCACTGCAGTAACATGAGCAGCCAAACATTTCTTAAAGTGACATTCTCATGACACCTCCCCCCAAGAAAGAAAACCCATCAACTACAAGATGGTTTCATTTTTCACCTTTTCACCATCCTTTAAGAAATGCACACAGTAAATATACTTTATCGTTGCAAAAAACAACACACGCAAACAGGTATAATAATAGTCCATTTTGTTTTCGTTCTTCTTCCTCCAACTGAAATCCTTTTGTTCATCACATTCGTGACAAAGCATCAGCTATCACGTTTTCCCATCCTGCCACATGTACTATTTTTAAATGAAATGGCAGTAACAATAAACTCAAGTGAAACAGCCTTGCATTGTTATTACAGAATCGCTCCAAAAACGTCAACGAATTATGATCAGTATCTGTAATGGTGTCAGACGGATTGCTGGTAACATAAATGTGAAAATGTTGCAAAGCCAGCACCAAACTCAAAGTCTCCTTCTCAATCGTTAAATACTTCTTCTGGTGAGAATTCAATTTCTTTGAAAAATAACCAATAGACCGCTCTAGCCCTTCGTCATCGCCTTGTAGAAGCAATGCACCTACGCCCACATCACTCGCATCAACACCCACTTTGAATGGTTTGGGATCATTTGGGATGGCTAACACAGGAGCAGTGGTTAACACAGCCTTCAGGCCATCAAATGACTGTTGACAGTCTGCTGTCCACTGGAATTTGTTATGCTTCTTGGGCAAGTCCGTCAGTGGAGCGACCACACTGCTAAAAGTTGGTACAAATTTCTGGTAAAATCCACTCATACCAAGAAATCGCATTTATCCCGTCGTGTCGAGGGTATCGGAAACTCCCCAATAACCTTTGTATTCACATCCCGTGGGACCATTCGACCCTGTCCGATTGTATGACGAATTTAAGTAACTCCTCCACAATCTTTTTAGCTGTAATATTATGTACTGGAATGGCCTCTGGAAACCTAGTGGCTTAATCCCCATTATAGTCAAAAGATATTGATTCCCACTTTTCGTTTTAGGAAGCGGTCTTTCGCAATCAATTAGGACACTTATAAAAGGTTCCTCAAATGCTGGAATGGGGATTAAGGGCACTGGTTTTATCACTGCTTGAGGTTTCCCTGCCACTTGACATGATTGACAAAATTTAACGACATCTTTATGTAGTCCAGGCCAATAAAAATGTTTCTGGGTTTTAGCTTGAGTTTTCCTTATCCCCAAATGACCTCCCATTGGTACCTCATGTGCAACTCGCAACACCTCCTTTCCATGCCCTACCGACAATACTACTTGATGAACTTCTGCCCAAGTTTCATCCACTTAGAAATGTAAAGGTCTCCATTTTCTCATCAAGACATTACTTTTACGGTAATAACACTCTGGTATACACTCAGATTCCTCTTCCGTATATGCTTTCTGATACATCCGCTTTATTTCTAGATCTTTTTGTTGTAACTCCGCCAGTTTTCCTGAACTAAAAATATCCGCCTCATCCTCCACCTGTTCTTGTTCTTGTTCAACCATCTGATCAAAAATCTTTTCTGATAATTGCACTTTAACTTCATCTTCACGCTTTGATTTCTCCTCTTGTCTTAACCTGTGACTTTGCGACCTTGTTACTACACAATCCGGTAAAATCCCAGGATATTCGTCCTTCAACATTTCAGTTGTCTGATTTGCCACTGGCTTATCAACCACAGTAGGCATCACTCCCACTTGCGATCCAGCTATATCTTTACCCAAGAAAAACTGTATTCCTGGACAAGATAGTTTCTCTATTACTCCTACTACCAATTCACCACTCTTCACTGGACTTTCCAACCTTAATTTATATAATGGAACGCTACTCCTCTCGCCCTGAATTCCACATATTACCACCTTTTCTGGCAACATTCTTCCCAACCTACATAACTCCTCATCTCTTACCATTAAAGATTGACTAGCTCCCATATCTCTTAAAATTGTGACTTCTTTACCTGCTCCTCCTGATACACATGAGTAAACTTTACCGACACAAGTAAATTCTTTTAAAGAGATCTGGCACCTTCTTATCAATCACCTCTTGATCAGGCTGTACAATCTTTTGCACTTCCTTCGCTTCACTTGGGCTTTCCTTTTCCATTTTAACAAACCCCACTGTTTTATCCTGTTTTATCACATCAGCCTTCCCAGTGCTTTTCTTCAACCACCAACACTGTGACTTTACATTTATTACAGTTACAGTTTATTACAGTGAAAACATTTGAAACTTTTCATTTCTTTTCTACCCTCCTGGATTTAAAAAAAATCTGAGGTACACTCTCCTTATTATCTCCCATCAGATCACCTTTACCTTTACCACTTGAGTATTTCTCATGTCCCTAGTTTCTATTCCTCACAGGCTGAAACTGATGTCGGAAACCAAGCTTCGATTTATGAACTAATTCATAATCATCTGCCATTTCTGCTGCTAACCTCGCAGTTTTAACCCTCTGCTCTTCCACATAAGTTCTCACTACATCAGGAATTGAATTTTTAAACTCCTCCAAAAGTATAATATCTCTGAGAGCTTCATACGTTTGGTCTATTTTCAAAGCCCTTATCCACCTATCAAAATTACTGTGTTTGAGCCTTTCAAACTCCATGTATGTTTGACCAAATTTGTTCCTTAAATTTCTAAACTTTTGTCTGTAAGCTTCAGGCACTAGTTCACCTGCACCTTGGATGGATTTTTTCACCTCCTCATACGTCCCAGATACCTCCTCTGGTCGTGATGCAAACACTTCACTAGCCCTACCTACCAGCTTTGTTTGAATCAGTAATACCCACATGTCCTGTGGCCATTTCATTTGTTTAGCTACCTTCTCAAATGAAATGAAAAGGGCTTCTACTTCCTTCTCGTCAAACCTTGGCAATGCTTGGACCCATTTAAATAGATTCCCACCACGCCTTCGACTATGACCCTTTTTCTCACTATCCTCATCACTATCATCCAACTGTACGTTTCCCTTTATGTCTGCCAATTTTAACTGACTGTCAATGTTTCATAGCCATTTTCTGAAGTTCAAACTCTCTCTCTTTATCTTTATCTTTTTCCCTGATCTGTATCTCCCTTTTTCTTTTTGTTCTGCTCGGGCTATTTTTCTTTCCTCCTTTCTTCTCTCTCCTTTTCTTTGTCTTCTCTATCTCTCTCTCTCTTTCTTTTTCTTGTTCCTCTCTTTCGTATTCTTTCCCATGTTCCATTTGTTTAATTTGTAACTGAATTTTTGCCATTTCCATTGAGTCAAACTGTATCTCAGGCAACTTTAAATGTTTACCACCGCCATAATTACCTCATCTTTTCGTATTTTGTCAGGTAATGTTAACTGCAATGGTTTTGTCAAATCTAACAGTCTGCTTTTAGTCTCTGTCCGTAAGGTACTGCGTGTGACCATCTCCACGCCCAAAAACTTCTGAGCCTTTGAAAGAGCCATTGTCCACAACACACTCCCTACTTAAACTAAAATACCACACCTGAAATGCAACCACAATATGCTTACCCTTCACTGTCTTTAAGTTCAGTAAGCCATTCCAATAGATAGACTTTTATCCCCCTCGAGCTCATAATTGTTATGGGTCAGGGTTTAGAGAACCCCAAAGTGTCTCATGGAGTTCACCTAATCCCAACTTTTAATAGATTGTGGTAGGGGAGCACACGGCTCACTCTACAGGTGTGGTATGGCAGAAATGGACCAGTATTTTTTAAAACAAACCAATGTTTATTCTATGAACTCAAGTTAACCTTTTTAAAACAAACAATGAATATCTTAGCAACCATCAATTCACAGATAACCCCCAAAGAATACAACACTAAGTAATCTGTATGCTGTTGTTTTAACACCCAGAAGACTTAACAAAGCTTTAAACAGAAGCACATCAGGGTTTACATTCAATACTGAAAACATTTATAATTCTGAATTCACCAAATGATTAAGAGATAGTCCTTCATGGCAGAGAGAGATCAACAGTACAGCTGCTTTGCCTGACTTCAGCTGCAACACACTGAAAAACGAAACCAAAAAGACAGACCCAAGCTTTTCTCAAAGTGAAACTAAAAAAACAGAACCAGAGCTCAGCTCCACCCACACTCTGACATCACTGCAGCAACATGAGCAGCCAAACATTTCTTAAAGTGACATTCTCATAACAAGAGCATATCCTTTTTAGTTCCAGGGCCTGAACATTCCAGATAAATTCTCTCAAAGTGCCACTCAGGAACCAATCACTGACAGTTGTCAGGCAGAACACTGTCCTTGGCCAGTTAACAATCTAATCCAGTCCCTCCAAAGCTGGTTCCTAAGATCCTCGGTGCCGAGGAGTCTGGTTTCTCCTTTTCAAAATACAAAACCTGGGAACACAGTGTCCTAGCAAGCAGGCAGTTCCAACAGAGTCTTCTGCTTAGAGGCGCATTCCGATTAAGGGCCCACGGACCAAAAATAATGAGATAAAATTAAAGACATGGGAACAAAGGAAATAACAGGAAGGACTCTGACATCTGGCTGAGTGCAGCTCCAACAATACTCAAGAAGTGCAACACAATCCAGGACAAAAATTCCACTTGATTGGCACCCCACCTATCACTTGGTCACAGTGTCAGCAATGTGTACCATCTACACTGCAGTACCTTGCAAATCCTCCTTCTGCAGCACCTTCCAAACCCGCAACCTCAATGGGATCACCACCACCTGCAAGTTTCCCTCCAAGTCTCGTCTCACGCTGACTTGGAACTACATCACTGCCACTCGGGCAACATCCTTTGTAACAGCTTTGTGGGTCCATCTACACCACGTGGACTGCAGGAGGTCCATGTGGTGGCTCACCACCATCTTCTGCAAAGCAGTTGGCATGGGAAGTAAATGCTGGCCTTGCCACTGATATTCACATCTTGCATTGAAGGTTTAAGAAGAAATTATCAGACCTACCATCTGGGGAGAATTGTTTTGGATTATTTAATCTTTGTATTGCTGATTTTCAAGCAGGATTAGCGTCTAGGAGGAAGTAGGATTCTGCTTGATAATGCACCAGGTTTCTGAACACTTCATTGTCCCGGTGAAATATGTTACCTGGACTATTGATCTGACTTGTGTAATTTTGTTCCCTAGTCGTTCCTAATTATTTAACCAGAAATTCTGCATTACATAAACTGAACTAAACTTAATATTTTAAATGAGTAGCCTTTTACTTAGCTTCAATTGCTTGGTTTTGGATCTCTGCCAACTCACTACATCTGCACAATTCTGCTCCTCGGCACTGCCATCTTCTTGCCAAAGATGTGAGACAGAATTGAAGGCCTCAACATTGTATCTGTGTGAGCCCAGGGCTCATAAATGCCAAGGTAACTTGCCAAACTTGTTACGCTTTTAAAAAAAAAAAAGAAAGACCCACCAGAAAGAAGCAGCAGTATATAATCTAAATCTCATACCTTCCAGAGTCCTGCTTTTACATCATACTTTTTAAAATAACTGTGATTATCAGGGAAGGCATGTAGATATAATAGTAATGTATCTAGCTCAAAATGAAAATGTCTTATTAATATATTTTTTTAAAACAAGTAACTTTGTTTTTAGTTTATTACTTGGTGTCGTTCTGCTGTGTAACATCTCTAGTGAGAGCATCCATCGCTGACCCAGGGCAGCTGCCACAGAACCCAGAACTATCATACTCAGGTAGGGCATGCAATGCAGTTTCCTGTACATCAAGTAGTATACATTTTGCACAATGTACTATGATCCTTTTGGGAATATTGCTTTGAACCTACTCATGTATAATTCACATTGCTTCCATGATGTTGCTTCCATCTTTTCTCACTTGCTTCCCCTCTTAAAAAAGGTTTGAGATATTTTTTGTTATCTTGCAGTTATATTCTTTCTCTCATCATTTGACATGAAGCTTTGCTTCAGTCACTAACTTCTGACCCGTCTGTTATTGAGACTACGTTGCATGATGAGCTTTTATGCTGGAGATTGTGTCGTTACAGGGTACTTGCACAGAGTTTAAAGCATATTTATTTTAATTCTTGCCTGTTTAGCTGCGACTAGTTCTATAAAAACCAAGTGTTACTGAAATAAAATTGTTTGTAATCAGTTAAATTGAGCAGAAATTGTGAGTAAGTTTTAAAAATCCAATTGCAAAATGCATGATGCGAGATTAGGAAAGATTGGAGCAAAGAGTATTTCATCATCTGAGTCCATCCCCCTCCTTATTGATCTTTCATTTTGTTCCCATTCAAATAATTATTCAGCTTCTCTTTGAAGATATAAATTAATTCTACTCCACTGGGATTTCTTTTCAGATATATACAACTCTGGGTGTTGAAGAATGAAAAGAATGTGGCTCCCTAGTCTTTGTATGAGTTTTCTGAAAAAGTTCTGTAGCTTTTTTGTACTTCGTCCAAATTTTAAGAACTGATTTGATTGACATCATCAATATTTCTTATCTTTTATTCATCTGAATCTTCCCCTCTTTTTTTTCCACCCGGATCTTTTTTTAATATATGCTGGCACATTTTTACAATTTTCTCGTAGTTTAGGATTCTAATCCCAAAATCACCCAAGACCCGCTCTGAACCCTAACGAATATCCTTTTGAAGGAAGTAATTATGCATATTATTCTGCATGTGATCTTGCAGTGATTTTTACAAGGTTGAAGTAATACATTTTGACGATGGACAGATTCTAGTATTTGATTGGCCTTAGGAACACCTACACAATGTCTTATATAGGGATAAGGGTAGATAAACATTCTTTTGAATATAATGTTGATTGTTTTGTATTTGTATGTTTTAAAGAAGCAGTTAGATATATCATGTGGGGCGAAGGGGATCAAAGGATATGGGGGGGAAGGCGGGATGAGACTATTGAGTTGGATGATCAGCTATGTCATAATGAAGGCAGAGCAGGCTCGAAGGGCTGAATGGCCTCCTCCTGCTCCTATTTTCTAGTTTCTATGATTTATGTGTTGAAGTAGCATTTTGAAATCCAAGTGTAATGGATGCAGAGTTTCATCTCAGTCATAATGGGAAAGTGTCCAATGCTGACATGGATTTAGGTGAAATAATGTGAATTTAATTTTGACTTCAACTAATTGAGACCCAGGCATGGGGGCTGATTATTTGGCTCCCATGCGGTGTTGACTGTGTCCACAATTTTCTGGCTGATCATATTCCTGAGCAAGAATGAGCTGACGTTGCCCAATAACAAGGTCAAATTTCTCATTCAGTATGTGGATGGACCGACTAGACAGGGGGCAAAACTTGACCTCGTCTTGGGAAATAAGGAAGGGCAAGTGACAGAAGTGCTAGTGAGAGATCACTTTGGGACAAGTGACCATAACTCCATTAGTTTTAAGATAGCTATGGAGAATGATAGGTCTGGCCCAAGAGTTAAAATTCTTAATTGGGGAAAGGCCAATTTTGATGGTATCAGACAGGAACTTGCAGAGGTAGATTGGGGGAGACTGTTGGCAGGCAAAGGGACGGCTGGTAAATGGGAGGCTTTTAAAAATGTGTTAACCAGGGTGCAGGGTAAGCACATTCCCTTTAGAGTGAAGGGTAAGGCGGGTAGAAGTAGGGACCCCTGGATGACTCGAGATATTGAGACTCTGGTCAAAAAGAAGAAGGAGGCATATGACGTACATAAGCAACTGGGATCAAGTGGATCCCTTGAAGAGTATAGAGATTGTCGAAATAGAGTTAAGAGGGAAATCAGGAGGGCAAAAAGGGGACATGAAATTGCTTTGGCAAATAATGCAAGGGAGAATCCAAAGAGATTCTACAAATACATAAAGGGGAAAAGAGTAACTAGGGACAGAGTAGGGCCTCTTAAGGATCAACAAGGGCATCTATGTGCAGAGCCACAAGAGTTGGGTGAGATCCTGAATGAATATTTCTCATCGGTATTCACGGTGGAGAAAGGCATGGATGTTAGGAAACTAGGTGAAATAAATAGTGATGTCTTGAGAAGTGTGCATATTACAGAGGAGGAGGTGCTGGAAGTCTTAAAGAGCATCAAGGTAGATAAATCCCCGGGACCTGATGAAATGTATCCCAGGGTGTTGTGGGAGGCTAGGGAGGAAATTGCGGGTCCCCTAACAGAGATATTTGAATCATCGGCAGCCACACGTGAGGTGCCTGAAGATTGGAGAGTGGCGAATGTTGTGCCCTTGTTTAAGAAGGGCAGCAGGGAAAAGCCTGGGAACTACAGACTGGTGAGCCTAACTTCTGTAGTAGGTAAGTTGCTAGAAGGTATTCTGAGAGACAGGATCTACAAGCATTTAGAGAGATAAGGACTGATTCGGGGCAGTCAGCATGGCTTTGTGCGTGGAAAATCATGTTTCACAAATTTGATTGAGTTTTTTGAGGGGATGACCAAGAAGGTAGATGAGGGCAGTGCAGTAGACGTTGTCTACATGGACTTTAGCAAAGCCTTTGACAAGGTACCGCATGGTAGGTTGTTGCAGAAGGTTAAAGCTCACGGGATCCAGGGTGAGGTTGCCAATTGGATTCCAAATTGGCTGGACGACAGAAGGCAGAGGGTGGTTGTAGAGGGTTGTTTTTCAAACTGGAGGCCTGTGACCAGTGGTGTGCCTCAGGGATCGGTGCTGGGTCCACTGTTATTTGTGATTTATATTAATGATTTGGATGAGAATTTAGGAGGCATGGTTAGTAAGTTTGCAGATGACACCAAGATTGGTGGCACAGTGGATAGTGAAGAAGGTTATCTAGGATTGCAACGGGATCTTGATCAATTAGGCCAGTGGGCCGACGAATGGCAGATGGAGTTTAATTTAGATAAATGTGAGGTGATGCATTTTGGCAGATCGAATCAGGCCAGGACCTACTCAGTTAATGGTATGGCGTTGGGGAGAGTTATAGAACAAAGAGATCTAGGAGTACAGGTTCATAGCTCCTTGAAGGTGGAGTCGCAGGTGGACAGGGTGGTGAAGAAGGCATTCAGCATGCTTGGTTTCATTGGTCAGAACATTGAATACAGGAGTTGGGACGTCTTGTTGAAGTTGTACAAGACACTGGTACGGCCACACTTGGAATACTGTGTGCAGTTCTGGTCACCCTATTATAGGAAGGATATTATTATTAAACTGGAAAGAGTGCAGAAAAGATTTACTAGGATGTTGCCGGGACTTGATGGTTTGAGTTATAAGGAGAGGCTGGATAGACTGGGACTTTTTTCCCTGGAGTGTAGGAGGCTTAGGGGTGATCTTATAGAGGTCTATAAAATAATGAGGGGCATAGATAAGGTAGATAGTCAACATCTTTTCCCAAAGGTAGGGGAGTCTAAAACTAGAGGGCATAGGTTTAAGGTGAGAGGGGAGGGATTCAGAAGGGCCCAGAGGGGCAATTTCTTCACTCTGAGGGTAGTGAGTGTCTGGAATGGGCTGCCAGAGGTAGTAGTAGAGGCGGGTACAATTGTGTCTTTTAAAAAACATTTAGATAGTTACAAGGGTAAGATGGGTATAGAGGGTTATGGGCCAAGTGCGGGCAACTGGGACTAGCTTAATGGTAAAAACTGGGCGGCATGGACTGGTTGGGCCGAAGGGCCTGTTTCCATGCTGTAAACTTCTATGATTCTAACTCATTAGTATTGGGAATGGTGATTGGGTTTTGAGGTGCTGACAATTTGCCTCACTGAGAAAAGGGGAAAGATGTGGAGGAGATGGTCAAGAACACTGGAATAAAAATAATCACTTTACTTTTGGTCCCTCACTGTCCATGTCACAGTGACATTTGGCAGTTGAAACACTGCTGAGGTGCCCCTGTTAAATTTAGGGGGAGGGGGTACTTTCCCAGTCTGTGTATTTTGGTACTCTCATCAATCTGGTTGCAGATGGTGCAAAAGGTTGCAGCAGAGGTTCGGAACTACTCATTGGTTTCTTGCATTGGGACATATTGAGTGCCTCTGGTGTTACAGGTTCTGAACAATTGTTATATATGGTGCCCATGTTTGAATCCATCCGTGGTCCTGGAGAACAAAAAACATACAAATGTGTGTGAAGATGTCACATTTTCCTTTTCTAACCAAACATCAAGTATGCATAGTTTTCAGACCCGGAAATACGTGTCAATGATGCGCTTTGCTTTATATGACATTTTGATGTTGAACACATCTGAAAAGTTGTCTTCTGAAAGTTGTACTGAGTGCTGAATTTGGTGCATTTTGAGTGCTATAGTAAGAGTTTGGTGACCGAGGGAGTATAAGGCTTCATTTTTATCTAAAGTTAAGTCTTTCTTTTATTTAGTTAATTAACTTAAAAGTTGCTGTTTGGTTTAGAAGAAGGTGAATTTTCAATCAGCTTTAAACAGGCTTCTACTTGTAGGCACTTGCAGCTGGAGCTTGTTAATTAGTTAATTGGATTAGGCCAGTTTTCAGAGGCTAGATTCACAGTATAAAAGTGATCCCCTACAGTGCAGACTTTGTTTGCACTGAGTGCTGAATTTGGTGCATTTTGAGTGCTATAGTAAGAGTTTTATGACCGAGGGAGCTAGGTGAGGAGGGAGTAAGGTGCTCCTTTCATTTTGTTTCCGACATTTCCGCAAAGAGTGAGAAGCGAGTTTACAGAAAGTGTAGCTGACTGGGAGCAGAGTCGGAGGGCGGAGATCTAGTTAGTCCACAGCTATATTCTGTCAGGTAAGAGGGGATGGAGGCTAGGCCAGTTGCATGCTCCTCCTGTAGGATGTGGGTGGTGAGGGATACCACCGGTGTCCCCGCTGACTATACCTGTGGGAAGTGCACCCAACTTCAGCTCCTCCAAGACCGTGTTAGGGAACTGGAGCTGAAGATGGATGAACTTCGGATCATCTGGGAGGCAGAGGGGGTGATTGAGAGGAGTTACAGGGAGGTAACCACACCCAAGGTACAGGACAAGAATAGCTGGGTTACCGTCAGGGGGAAAAAAACAAACAGGCAGACAGTGCAGGGATCCCTCGTGGCCATTCCCCTTCAAAACAGGTATACCGTTTTGGATGCTGTTGGGGGGGATGACCTACCGGGGGAAGGCCCTAGTGGCCAGGTCTCTGGCACTGAGTCTGGCTCTGGGGCTCAGAAGGGAAGGGGGGAGAATAGAAAAGCAATAGTTGTAGGAGATTCAATGGTTAGGGGAATAGATAGGAGATTCTGTGGTCGCGAGCGAGACTCCCGGAAGGTATGTTGCCTCCCGGGTGCCAGGGTCAGGGATGTCTCGCATCGTGTCTTCAGGATCATTAAGGGGGAGGGCGAGCAGCCAGAAGTCGTGGTGCACATTGGAACCAACGACATAGGTAGGAAAAGGGGTGTGGAGGTAATAAACAAGTTTAGGGAGTTAGGCTGGAAGTTAAAAGCCAAGACAGACAGAGTTGTCATCTCTGGTTTGTTGCCTGTGCCACGTGATAGCGAGGCTAGGAATAGGGAGAGAGTGCAGATGAACACGTGGCTGCAGGAATGGTGTAGGAGGGAGGGCTTCAGGTATTTGGATAATTGGAGCGCATTCTGGGGAAGGTGGGACCTGTACAAGCAGGACAGGTTGCATCTGAACCAGAGGGGCACCAATATCCTGGGAGGGAGGTTTTCCAATACTCTTCGGGAGGGTTTAAACTAATTTGGCAGTGGAATGGGAACCGGATTTGTAGACCAGCAACTAAGGTGGCCGATATTCAGGACGCCAAAGCGTGTAATGAGGCAGTGGGGAAGGGAACACTGACAAAGGAGAGTACTTGCAGGCCAGGAGATTGGTTGAAGTGTGTATACTTCAACGCAAGAAGCATCAGGAATAAGGTGGGTGAACTTAAGGCATGGATCGGTACTTGGGACTACGATGTGGTGGCCATCACGGAAACTTGGATAGAAGAGGGGCAGAAATGGTTGTTGGAGGTCCCTGGTTATAGATGTTTCAATAAGATTAGGGAGGGTGGTAAAAGAAGTGGGGGGGGTGGCATTGTTAATTAGAGATAGTATAACAGCTGCAGAAAGGCAGTTCGAGGAGTATCACCCTAATGAGGTAGTATGGGTTGAAGTCAGAAATAGGAAAGGAGCAGTCACCTTGTTAGGAGTTTTCTATAGGCCCCCCAATAGTAGCAGAGATGTGGAGGAACAGATTGGGAAACAGATTTTGGAAAGGTGCAGAAGTCACAGGGTAGTAGTCATGGGTGACTTTAACTTCCCAAATATTGAGTGGAAACTCTTTAGATCAAATAGTTTGGATGGGGTGGTGTTTGTGCAGTGTGTCCAGGAAGCTTTTCTAACACAGTATGTACATTGTCCGACCAGAGGAGGGGCAATATTGGATTTAGTACTTGGTAATGAACCAGGGCAAGTGATAGATTTGTTAGTGGGGGAGCATTTTGGAGATGGTGACCACAATTCTGTGAGTTTCACTTTAGTAATGGAGAGGGATAGGTGCGTGCAACAGGGCAAGGTTTACAATTGGGGGAAGGGTAAATACGATGTTGTCAGACAAGAATTGAAGTGCATAAGTTGGGAACATAGGCTGTCAGGGAAGGACACAAGTGAAATGTGGAACTTGTTCAAGGAACAGGTACTACGTGTCCTTGATATGTATGTCCATGTCAGGCAGGGAAGAGATGGTCGAGTGATGTAACCATGGTTGACAAGAGAGGTTGAATGTCTTGTTAAGAGGAAAAAGGAGACTTATGTAAGGCTGAGGAAACAAGGTTCAGACAGGGCATTGGAGGGATACAAGATAGCCAGGAGGGAACTGAAGAAAGGGATTAGGAGAGCTAAGAGAGGGCATGAACAATCTTTGGCGGGTAGGATCAAGGAAAACCCCAAGGCCTTTTCCACATATGTGAGAAGTATGAGAATGACTAGAGCGAGGGTAGGTCCGATCAAGGACAGTAGCGGGAGATTGTGTATTGAGTCTGAAGAGATAGGAGAGGTCTTGAACGAGTACTTTTCTTCTGTATTTACAAATGAGAGGGGCGATATTGTTGGAGAGGACAATGTGAAACAGACTGGTAAGCGCGAGGAAATACTTGTTAGGAAGGAAGATGTGTTGGGCATTTTGAAAAACCTGAGGATAGACAAGTCCCCCGGGCCTGACGAGATATATCCAAGGATTCTATGGGAAGCAAGAGATGAAATTGCAGAGCCGATTGCAATGATCTTTTCGTCCTCACTGTCAACAGGGGTGGTACCAGGGGATTGGAGAGTGGCGAATGTCGTGCCCCTGTTCAACAAAGGGACTCGGGATAACCCTGGGAATTACAGGCCAGTTAGTCTTACTTCCGTGGTAGGCAAAGTAATGGGAAGGGTACTGAAGGATAGGATTTCTGAGCATCTGGAAAGACACTGCTTGATTAGGGATAGTCAGCACGGATTTGTGAGGGGTAGGTCTTGCCTTACAAGTCTTACTGAATTCTTTGAGGAGGTGACCAAGCATGTGGATGAAGGTAAAGCAGTGGATGTAGTGTACATGGATTTTAGTAAGGCATTTGATAAGGTTCCCCATGGTAGGCTTCTGCAGAAAGTAAGGAGGCATGGGATAGTGGGAAATTTGGCCAGTTGGATAACGAACTGGCTAACCGATATAAGTCAGAGAGTGGTGGTGGATGGCAAATATTCAGCCTGGATCCCAGTTACCAGTGGCGTACTGCAGGGATCAGTTCTGGGTCCTCTGCTGTTTGTGATTTTCATTAATGACTTGGATGAGGGAGTTTAAGGGTGGGTCAGTAAATTTGCAGACGATACGAAGATTGGTGGAGTTGTAGATAGTAAGGAGGGCTGTTGTCGGCTGCAAAGAGACATAGATAGGATGCAGAGCTGGGCTGAGAAGTGGCAGATGGAGTTTAACCCTGAAAAGTGTGAGGTTGTCCATTTTGGAAGGACAAATATGAATGCGGAATACAGGGTTAACGGTAGAGTTCTTGGCAATGTGGAGGAGCAGAGAGATCTTGGGGTCTATGTTCATACATCTTTGAAAGTTGCCACTCAAGTGGATAGAGCTGTGAAGAAGGCCTATGGGTTGCTCGCGTTCATTAACAGAGGGATGGAATTTAAGAGCCGTGAGGTGATGATGCAGCTGTACAAAACTTTGGTAAGGCCACATTTGGAGTACTGTGTACAGTTCTGGTCACCTCATTTTAGGAAGGATGTGGAAGCTTTGGAAAAGGTGCAAAGAAGATTTACCAGGATGTTACCTGAAATGGAGAGTAGATCTTACGAGGAAAGGTTGAGGGTGCTAGGCCTTTTCTCATTAGAACGGAGAAGGATGAGGGGCGACTTGATAGAGGTTTATAAGATGATCAGGGGAATAGATAGAGTAGACAGTCAGAGACTTTTTCCCCGGGTGGAACAAACCATTACAAGGAAAGGTGGAAGATATAGGAGGGATATCAGAGGTAGGCACTACTCCAGAGAGTAGTGGGGGCATGGAATGCACTGCCTGTGGAAGTAGTTGAGTCGGAAACATTAGGGACCTTCAAGCAGCTATTGGATAGGTACATGGATTACGGTAAAATGATATAGTGTAGATTTATTAGTTCTTAAGGGCAGCACGGTAGCATTGTGGATAGCACAATTGCTTCACAGCTCCAGGGTCCCAGGTTCGATTCCGGCTTGGGTCACTGTCTGTGCGGAGTCTGCACGTCCTCCCCGTGTCTGCGTGGGTTTCCTCCGGGTGCTCCGGTTTCCTCCCACAGTCCAAAGATGTGCAGGGTAGGTGGATTGGCCAATGATAAATTGCCCTTAATGTCCAAAATTGCCCTTGGTGTTGGGTGGAGGTGTTGACTTTGGGTGGGTTGCTCTTTCCAAGAGCCGGTGCAGACTCAGGGGGCCGAATGGCCTCCTTCTGCACTGTAAATTCAATGATAATCTATGATTAATCTAGGACAAAGGTTCGGCACAACATCGTGGGCCGAAGGGCCTGTTCTGTGCTGTATTTTCTATGTTCTATGTTGTATGAAAGCTGTATGATTTCCCCAAGGACTTGCCTCTCCTCTTTTTGATTGTTGGTTTCTGCTTTGGTGTATGCAGAGAAGGGTTGTGGAAAGCATTATTCGCAGAGTGGGGATAATTTAACTCCCCAAATTTGGTGGGTTTGAATTTTGTGGATATAAATGTTAAAATTCTTAACCCAAGTCCAACATGCCTTGCATCCACTTGTCTGGTTTTAATGTAGGGGGAATGGATGACCAATTTGCTCTCGGGAGGCTGGTCGGTCTTTTTTAAGGAAACCGTGTGCCTCTATTTTAAAATGCTTCTATTTCTAACTCAAGTTGGCCCAGCAGCCAAGGGTAGCCCCGCAGGTACAGTGAAAGGAAATTAAGGAAGTACATTGTCAGCACTGCCGGTGGGCCAGGAAGAGCAGTTGTGTTTCCTCCCAGCCCTTCAAGCTGCCCAGTAAACCTCTCACCTACACGATTGCCATACCCTCAACCCCCTCCCAACAGCAACCGTTCCCATGATCATCACCCCTCCCAAAGAATGATCCCCACTGCACCAAGGGCAGTACCATTGTGGTAATATAACTGGATTAGTAATCCTGAGGTCTAAACTAATGCTCTGGATACATGATTTCAAATCTACCTCAGCAGCTGGGGAAATTTCAATTTAATTAATAAATTGGGAATAAAATGGCAGAGTGACACAGTGGGTAGCACTGCTGCCTCACCCTGGGTTCAATTCCGGCCGAGGGTGACGCACTTTCTCCCCGTGTCTGCGTGGGTTTCCTCCCACAGTCCAAAGATGTGCACGTTAGGTGAAATAAAAACAGAAAATACAGGACAATTGCAGCAGGTCTGAGAGCAACTGTGGAGACTGAAGGGAGCTAATGTTTTGAGTATGGATGACTCTTTGTCAAAGTCATCCAGATTCGAAACGTTAGCACCCTTCTTTCCCCACAGGTGCTGTAAGACCTGCTGCGATTGTCCAGTATTTTCTGTTTTTGTTTCAGATTCCGCAGTAATTTGCTTTTATCTTTATGCAGGTTAGGTGGGTTGGCCATGATAAGATTAGTGTCTAAGGAAGCACAGGTTAGGTGGGATTACGGGGATTGGATGAGGGAGTGGGCCTAGGTAGTAAGCTCTTTCAGAGGATTGGTTCAGACTCGAATGGCCGAATGGCTTCCTGATGCACTTTAGAGATTCTATGGACCAAACTGCGCTAAAAAAGCAGCTCGCCGTGGCACAAAGTGGCCAATAAAGGGGGCGATTCTCCGAGCCCCGCGCCGGGCCGGAGAATCGGCGCAACCGCGCCATGACGCCGCGATGCCGGCAATCGCCAAGGTGCGGAGAATCGGCGCCATTTGCGCCGGGGGTGGGGGGTTCGTTCACCGGGGTGGGCCTCCGATGGGGTCTTGCCCGTGATCGGGGCCCACCAATCGGTGGGCTGGCCACTCCCCCGGGCCTATTTCCCAGCAAGGCCATCCCCTGAACACCGACACCATGTTGAGTTGGGGCCGGCGCGCTAAAGAATTCCCCCGCGCATGCGCAGGTTGGCGCGGCCCAACTGCGCATGCGCGGGTGGGCGCCGGGAAAGAAGGCTGGAGCGGCGTGAACCGCTCCAGTACCGTGCTGGCCCCCTGTGGGGGACAGAATAGGTCGTACCCTGGCCCGGTTCGCGCCGTCGTGAAACGCGACGGCGTTCACGACGGCGCGAACACTTGGGCTCCATTTGGGAGAATCGCCCCATAAGCTGTGAGACCCCGCCCCCGGGACCTACATGGCTTGCAACGCCTCACGATATCCAACGCAATCTCACGAGAGGTTGCAATGTAAATCCCACCATTGTGGGTGGGATCAGCTTTTAGCAAATCTGCATTTTAGAGCGAGTCAGCTAGTCTCACTCTTATGCAGTTTCCTGATGTACCTGTGGCATTGGGATCTATCCCCTTCGTCTCAGAGACCTCGAGCGAGTGCCATTCCGCAGTGGTCCGACAAAAGGGGGCCAGACAGAACGGCACTCGTGGGTGTCTCTCAGGGGAACGGAGGCCCCAAGGTGAATGCCCTTTGGGAAGGATGGCACCCTGGCATTGCTGATGGCACTGCCAGCCTGGCACCCTGGCAGTGCCAACTGGGTGTCAACCTGGCAGAGGCACTGCCAGGGCACCAGGTTGGCACTGTCAAGGTGCGAAGCTCGCATTTTTTGCACGGTGCGATCGGGCAGGGTTGCCTGCATGGGTATTGGGGGAGTGTGGCGAAGGGGGGGTGGGGAAGGGGGAAGAGACCCTTGTGGTGTTGGGTGTTCTAACACACAGAAGAGCCAACACAGTTGCATATGGTACAACACTTGTTTATTTAAACTTGCTATTTACAACTTGGTCTTTGCACTCTGCACGTGGGGGGCTCCCTGCTTGTGGTGTTTCAACAGCTCTTTCATGCTTCCTTCTCCCCAGACCTACTGACCTCCAGGTGTCGTGCTCGTGCTTTTTATGTGGTTGGTGTTCTTGTCTGTGATTGGTTGTGGTGTTGTGTACTCTGATTTGCCTGTTAGTGTGTCCATCATGATGTGTGTGTTTGAATATCATGACATCCCCCCTTTTTACAAAGATATGTGCCTACGTGGTAATAAATATGATCGTGACGTGAGTGCATCTAAGAGTGTGTGTGTGTCGTGTGCAGCATGTGTCTATGACGGAACTATGTACATGGGGCGATGTCGAGTGCGTCACATGAATCCAGTTGTACCATAACATAACAGAAATGCGAACGAGAGAAGAAGAAAAAAAATTTTGAACAGTTGTCCAGTCAGACGACATCTGGAACGATAAACAACAACAGGTTATCATGTAAAATTGTCCAACTTATTAAACATATGAACTGTATTATAAGTCCATTCTAATGGGTTTGCGACGAATTCGGGTTGACCGCCTTAAGGGTGGATCAAGAACCACCGGCTGCTGTGCAGGCATGGCCATGGGTGGCGATGGAAAGGGCGTGATGTGCGGCAGCTCCACAAAGTCATCCTCGGAAGCCTGTTGAGGATCTGGCGTGTTGTGTGGCTGTGAACGTGGAAGTCGGCGAAGGGCGCGCCGATTGCGGCGACGCACGGAACCATCCGGCATGCGAACCAGGAACGAGCGGGGAGCCACTTGTCGGAGGACTTCGGCCGGTGCTGACCAGCCACCATACGGTTGATGGACGCGTACTTTGTCTCCGGAGGACAGGGGGGGCAGGTCCGTCGCTCGTGTGTCGTACCGACCTTTCTGGCGATCACGCTGCAGTTGCATGTCCCGAAGAACCGCCTCATGGTCTGTTGTCGGTGCCAGGACGGAAGGTACCGTCGTCCTGAGGGAGCGACCCATTAGTAGCTGCGCTGGCGAGAGGCCCGTGGATAACGGGGCCGATCGATAGGCCAGCAAGGCAAGGTTAAAGTCCGATCCGGCATCAGCCGCCTTGCACAGGAGCCGCTTTGCGATGTGGACACCCTTTTCAGCCTTCCCGTTCGATTGTGGATGCAGAGGGCTGGATGTCACATGAGTGAAACCATATGCTGCGGCAAAGGACGACCATTCACGGCTGGCAAAACAAGGTCCATTGTCTGACATGACAGTCCTTGGAATGCCATGGCGAGCAAACGTTTCCTTGCAGGCCCCAATGACTGCGGACGACGTCAGATCATGGAGAGGCATGACTTCCGGGTAGTTTGAGAAGTAGTCTATAATAACAATGTAATCTCTGCCGAGCGCGTGAAATAGGTCAACACCCACCTTCGCCCAGGGGGACGTCACCATCTCGTGTGGTAGAAGTGTTTCCGGATGATGTTGTTGTTCAGATCTTTTGGATCTATACATATACGGAGCTCGCCAGAGGGCTTCTTTACACAGACCATGGAGCTGACCCATGGCGTGGGCTCCGTGACCTTGGATAGGACCCCTTGGTCCTGAAGAATCTGCAGTTGTGCCTTGAGGCGGTCTTTGAGAGGCGCAGGAACCCTGCGAGGTGCGTGAACGACAGGGATGGCGTCCGGTCTGAGTCGAATCTTGTACGTGTGTGGCAATGTCCCCATGCCTTCAAAAACCTCCTGGTTGTGAGCGAGGAGGGAATGGAGATTCGCGTGGAACTCAGCATCCGGGAAGTCGGATATCTCATCTGGAGAGAGAGACATGATGCGCTGTACCAGGTGAAGGACCTTACACGCTTGTGCGCCCAGTAACGAGTCCTTTGATGAGCCCACAACTTCGAAGGGGAGTGTGGCCGTGTACCTCTTGTGAGTCACCTGTAGCTGGCAAGATCCTACGGACGGGATAACGTTCCCGTTATAGTCAACCATCTTAAGCCGGGATGGTGTGATGAGTGGTTTGACCTTCATGGCCTGGACTGCAGAGTAAGCAATCAGGTTGGCGGATGCGCCGGTGTCCAGACGGAAGGCGACGCGCGATCGGTTGACCGTCAGGGTGGCACACCACTCATCGTCTGGATTGATGGCATTGACCTTATTGACATCAATGACGGCAACTCTGAAGTCATCCTGGTCATCTGCATCACTTAACTGGAAGTCTTGATGCGTGGGCTGGACGGTCCTGACTCGTGTGCGAGGTTGTCGAGGATGCGCCGGATCCATGGGTTGAGCCGCACGACAGCGGGCTGCGTAGTGGCCTATCATGGCACATCTGTTGCACTGTTGGTATTTTGCAGGACATTGCCCTTTTAAGTGTAGACCTCCACACTTGCTGCACGTCATGACGTCACGGCGTTCGTTGCGCCACTGCGCATGCGCAGTGCGATCTTGCGGTGGGCGCGCCTGCGCAGTGCGTCCCTCGTTGTGGCCGTTATTCTTGGCGCGCACCTGCGCGGGAGACCGCGAAAAGCGCGGGAAGCGGCCGCTGTCGTCCGGGCCGTGGGGCGGGAAGAAATCGACGGCCTGGATGCGTTCAACGTCGTGGGCGGCCTGGCTTGCCGATTCGACGGCTGGGGACCCCCTCCGTGCCAACTCGGACGCCTGAAATCGGGCAAAACGGCAGGTCGCATTTTCATGGAGGACACAGGCTTCCACAGCAGACGCTAAGGTGAGGCTCTTTATTTTAAGAAGCTGCTGGCGTAGGCCACTGGAGGCAACGCCAAAAACAATCTGGTCCCTGATCATGGACTCTGTGGTGGTGCCGTAACCGCAGGACTGCGCTAGAATCCGGAGGTGCGTCAAAAAGGGTTGAAAAAGCTCCTCCTTACCTTGCAGGCGTTGCTGAAAGATGTATCTTTCGAAAGTTTCGTTTACTTCAGTTTGAAAGTGCTGGTCCATTTTGAGGATGACCGTGTCATATTTGGCCTGGTTTTCGCCTTCCTCGAACACCAGTGAATTAAAGACATCATTTGGGTGGGGGCCTGCGTAGAAGAGGAGCATTGCAATCTTCGAATCATCCGAGACATTCTGTTTTTCGGTGGCACGGATGTACAGGTCAAATCGCTGCCTGTAGAGCTTCCAGTTGGTGCCTAGGTTCCCCGTGACTTGCATCGGCTGCGGTTTGCCGGTGTGGTCCATGTCCAGAATGGCAGGTTGGTAGGCAGGTATCGATCCACTCCTGTACCATGTGGTGTTGGGTGTTCTAACACACAGAAGAGCCAACACAGTTGCATATGGTACAACACTTGTTTATTTAAACTTGCTATTTACAACTTGGTCTTTGCACTCTGCACGTGGGGGGCTCCCTGCTTGTGGTGTTTCAACAGCTCTTTCATGCTTCCTTCTCCCCAGACCTACTGACCTCCAGGTGTCGTGCTCGTGCTTTTTATGTGGTTGGTGTTCTTGTCTGTGATTGGTTGTGGTGTTGTGTACTCTGATTTGCCTGTTAGTGTGTCCATCATGATGTGTGTGTTTGAATATCATGACAACCCTCGTACAGTGCAGTGGGGCTTGCTTGGGGGCCGAGTCGGTGGCTTTGGAGGCTGATATCTCGTTATACTGAGGAGTTCAGGGGAGCGGAGCTCCTCGGTGTAGAAAATGGAACTGTGTGCGGCCTCCGCCATGAGGCCTCTTATTTAATGCGAACGCATGGAAAACGTGGCTAAATGCACTCACTATGGGACTTTGTTTCCATTTAATTGAATCGTGCCCTATGATTCTAAAAGGCTCGTACCATGAATAATGATCCTGAAATTACCAGATTGCATGAAAAAAAAACAATCTACTCATGATCTTCGAGGGAAGAAATCTATCCGCCCTGTCAGGCCAATTCAGATCCACAGTAATGTGGTTGACTATTAACTGCCCTATGAAATGATATAGCTGTGACTAATTGTTATGCAAATGTACATTCAGGGTGCCACATTAGCTGCTGTACTGCAGTCAGGTGTTGAGAAACAATGGGCGAGATTCTCCGACCCCCCGCCGGGTCGGAGAATCGCCGGGGGCGGGAATCGTGCCGCGCCGGTTGGCGGGCCCCCCCGCGATTCTCTGGCCCGGATAGGCCCAAGTCCCACTGCTAGAATGCCTGTCCCGCCGGCGTGGATTAAACCACCTACCTTGCCGGCGGGACAAGTGGGCGGGCTCCGGGGTCCTGGGGGGGGGCGTGGGGCGAGCTGGCCCCTGGGGGGTGGCCGGCTCGCGATTGGGGCCCACCGATCCGCGGGCGGGCCTGTGCCATGGGGGCACTCTTTCCCTTCCGCCTTCGCCACGGTCTCCACCATGGCGGAGGCGGAAGAGACTCCCTCCACAGCGCATGCGCGGGGATGCCGTGAGCGGCCGCTAACGATCCCACGCATGCGCCGCCCGGAGATGTCATTTCCGCGCCAGCTGGCGGGGCACCAAAGGCCTTTTCCGCCAGCTGGCGGTGCGGAAATTAGTCCTGCGCGGGCCTAGCCCCTCAAGTTTGGGGCTCGGCACCCCAAGATGCGGAGGATTCCGCACCTTTGGGGTGGCGCGATGCCCGACTGATTTGCGCCGTTTTTGGCGCCGGTCAGCGGACATCGCGCCGATACCGGTGAATTTCGCCCAATGTATC